>NC_045443.1:91052478-91138164 GCF_002776525.5 Piliocolobus tephrosceles | reverse complement strand
CAAAAAAAAAAAAAAAAAAATACTGAAGGAAGTCAAATTTGGCTAGTATGTGGAAGAGCGGTTCTCCAGAGAATGGCACGATAGGATGCTGGAATGGTGTGCAGGGGTCACAGTGATGGGAAGAAAGCTTTGGAAGACAAACCTGGCAGCTTCTTTGTACAGGCAGACCAGTTACACAGCAGTTTGGAGAAGCAATAAAAGCCTAAAGTAAGAGACAGGTGCATAACTCAGAAAATCATGACACTGATGGAAATAGTGAGGGCAGGAGCAGGAACTAGATTCAGTGAGAAAAACTCATTCTGTCTGCAACATGCTGGGTTTAATGTTCTCGCAAGGCATCCTGAGATGTCAGGGAAGTACTTGGCATCTCCTCTGTCTGGACTGGCTTCTTTCCCTGGAACCAATGACTCTACCTTCCATAAAACCCAGATTCACCTTAGAAGCACTCCCTACTTTATTCCCTTCCCCGCCGAGATCGCTCCTTCATGCTGCATGCTCTGGTGGAATTCCATTCACTTTGTAGGCTGCTAGTACATGTTCAGAATTCATATGCATGTTACCCCTCTCTTACCACACAGACTTCAACCTCCTTGAAGGACAAGGGCTCTCTAGCTTCTATTTCTGATGGAATGCTTTTGACACCTTTTAGAGCCCACAGCACTCTACGAGCACTTAAAATGTTAAATTCCTTAGGGGATTGAGAAACCTAATATAGGCTTCACTTCTAAACAACAGACAGAAATATTAATAGTACAATGGCTATCTCAGGGAATGGGAAGAAATTTATACCCTTGCTTAGCATTACTCATCAGAAGGTTTGAATCTCAATGACAAAAGATTCCCTTCAAAGGAGGTGAAAACAGAGACAAGGTGAGGGGATGTAAAAAATACATTAAATACCTAATGGAGGGGAACAAAAGGCAAATGCTTCATGACTGCAGACCTTGCTGAATGCTTTCTGTGGTTAGTATTCAAATGCTAACATTATCTCATCATGCCAATACTTACAAATCTTGAGACTAAACCATGAGTAAATACACAGGATAAGCTGAAACTAAATCCTTATGTGAATGTGCAGAGCACAAAAGGGTTTTATCTGTTTGGTTTACCTAATTCTTTTTCTCTTATGTACAATTTTAGAAATGAAAGAAAAGCTTCAATGGCCCTGGTATGACAAATCTCTCTGGCAAAATCTAATTCAAAAAAAAAATGGCAAAGATAATGATATATATTCAGAGGAAAAGTTTACCCTGAAGAAAGGCCTCCCGAGTTTTGATTCTCGAAACAATTTTAGAACTAAGCATTTGCTTTAATCCAGCACTCAGTTAGGCACCAAGTAAAGAAAGGCAAATAAAGCTGATTCTGGTCATAAGAAAAAAAACCAAAGCTTTTTTGGGAAAAGCTGCAGTTTTTTTTTTTTTCTGGTTTCTGGCCTTTCTCACTCTATACCAGGGGTGGTAGGCTTTTTCTGTAAAGGGCCAGATAGTAAATATTTTAGGTTTTGTGGACCATAAGGTCTCTATTGCAGCTACTTGACTCTGCCGGTATAGCGTGAAAGCAGTCAGAGACATATTAACAAATAAGCATGGCTGTGTTCCAATAAAACTTTATTTACAGACACTGAAATTTGCATTTCATGTGATTTTCAAACATCATGTAATCTTCTTTCTTTTCCAACCGTTTAAATGTGCACAAACTATTTTTAGCATCTGAAGGATATAAATATGTTTTAAAATGCCACTGGCAAAAGCTTACTCAGAGTCCAACAATTTGGGGAAAAACAATGAAGAGAAAAGATTTAGAAACTTAAAAGCATACACACAGAAGACATTGAAAAAAATCAGGTTATATAATAATCTAGTGAAACACTTTGAAACAGTATACTCACAGAAAGACAAACAAAATACTTTCAACAACAGAGTGAAAAATGCTCTTCCTAGTTCCTGAAGACTCATTTAGAGAAGGTCTTTTAAGTCTGGTGCTATCCCTCTAATAGTTGAAATAGCAGCATGCCTTGATAACAATTTGAAAACACTACTTCAAGTTGATTCAGAAGTTTTACTCTCTGAAGAAAAAAAGTATGTATACTTTGTTAAACACACACATACACATAATCTTCTAAATTTTCTTCTTTATTTGGCATCACATAAGAAATTCCAGATTTCAGCATCAGTGTCCAGTTCTAGAAGTAACTGGAGGTTAGCAAAGAGTGGGCTTCTGAAATGGAATTTCCTACGGTAATGATGGGATTCAGGACACACTGGCCCAAGATATGGCACTTGGAATCTGAGAAGACAACATAAGCAGGCAGGCCACCCTAACCTCCCCTCAGCTCCCACGATTCTCCTGTAAAGCAGGTTGTAAACCCTAGAAAGGATTTTCTGACGTTCCCCTGAAGCAGGTAAGGTGACTCTCATGTGCAATGCCTTCCCTATCCCCAGAGGAAAGGAGCATCCTTATTTTGGAAGATGCAGATCACAGAGAGAATAGGAACACACAGCTTAGCAAAGTTTACCCTAGTTCATCATCATTAGAGCTCATATTCTTTTTCCAATCCCATTTCCCCACAACCATCCACATGGCATCAAACCTAACATAAAAATACACAAGTGTAACCATCTCTTTGGGTCTTCACTCCCTTATAAAAGTTCCTGTGTCATGTAAAATTTATATTAAATAAATTTCTATGCTTGTCTCTTGTTTATCTGTCCTTTGTTATAAGGGCCTCAGTCATGAACCTAGAACGAATGAGAAAAAGAGATTTTTCTTCCCCTACAGCAAAAACTCAAATGTTAAGATGATTCATTTATTATAAACACTGGCTATCTCTTCTTTTAATTAATTAAAATGCCACTGGCAAAAGCTTACTCAGAGTCCAACAATTTGGGGAAAAACAATGAAAAGATTTATAGACACTGAAATTATTATTTTAATCAACAAATAAAAATTGTACATATTTATCATGTATAACATGTTTTGAAATATGAACACTGGCAGTCCATTTTTGCTGCTATAACAAAATATCACAGATTGGGTAATTTATAAACAATAGAAATTTATTTCTCACAGTTCTGGAGGCTGGAAGTCCAAGATAAAGGTACAAGATCAAGCATTTGGTGTCTGGTGAGGGCCTTCTTGCTGCATCTTCACGTGGCAGAAGAGGCTAACACTGTGTCCTCATGCAGCAGAATGCCAAAGGGCAAGAAGAGCCTAAGCTAGTTCCCTCCAGCCTTTAGTGAGGCACTAATCTATTCATGAGGGTAAAGCCCCTACGACTTAATCACTTCACCTCTTAATACCACCCCTTATTACCACCCCTTAATACCACCACAATGGGGGTTAAGTTGAATTTTGGGAGAAATTGGGACCATAGCTTATACATTGCAGGATGGCTAAATAGAGATAATTAAACTATGCATTACTTCATATACTTATCATTTTTTGTGAAGAAAACATGTCAAATTTACTCAGGTGATTTTCAAGAATGCAATACAGTCTACAGTCATTTGTCAATATCTGCAGGGGGACTATAGGCCCCCACTACCATCCAAGATACCAAAATCCATGGATGCTCAAGTCCCTGATATAAAATGGTACAGTATTTCCATATAATCTGCATACATTCTTCCATATATTTTAAATAATCTCTAGATTACTTATAATACCTAATACAAAGTAAGTGCTATGTAAATGGTTGTCCTACTATATTTTTACTTGTGCTGAATTGTTATTTTTCATTGTGTGTTTTTTTTTTCAAATATTTTCTATCTGTGATTGGTTGAATCCATGGATACAAAGGGCCAACTATAGGTTGTTAATTATCTATAGTCATCATGTTGTACAACAGATCTCTTGAACTTATTTCTCCTAACTAACCTTTGTATTCTGTGACCAACATCTCCCCAATCACATCTCCCCCAGCCTCTGGTATCCACCATTCTACTCTCTGCTTCCATGAGTTTAACTTTTTTAGATTCTACATATAAGTGAGATTATATGGTATCTGTCTTTCTGAGCCTTGCTTGTTTCACTTTGCATAATATTACCTAGGTTCATCCACGTTGTCACAAATGATGGTATTTCCTCCTTTGTAAAAACTGAATAGTATTTCATTATGTATATATGCTATATTTTCTTTATCCATTCATCTGTTGATGGACACTCAGGTTGATTCCATATCTCAGCTACTGTAAATAATGCTGCAGTGAACATGAAAGTGTAGCTATTTCTTTCATATACTGACTCCATCTTCTGGATATATACCCAGTAGTGGGATTGCTAAGACATAGAGTTCTATTTTAAATTTTTTGAGGAACCTCCATACTATTTTCCGTAATGGCTTTACTGATTTACATTCTCACCAAGTATGCAAAGGTTCCATTTTCTCCACATCCTTGCCAGTACTTTTTATCTTTCATATTTTTAATAAGCACCTAGAATTCTAACAGGTGTGAGGTGATATCTCATTATAATTTTAATTTTCATTTCCCTGGTGATTTGTGACGTTGATAATTTTTTTCATATACCTGTTCACCATTTGTATGTCTTATTTTGAGAAATGTCTATTCCAATCCTTTGCCCATTTATTTATTTATTTTGAGATGGAGTTTCGCTCTTGTTGCCCAGGCTGGAGTGCAGTGGCACAATTTCAATCTTGGCTCACTGTAACTTCCACCTCCTGGTTTCAAGTGATTCTCCTGCCTCAGCCTCCCAAGTAGCTGGGAATACAGGCATGTGCCACCATGCCTGGCTAATTTTTGTATTATTAGTAGAGACAGGGTTTCACCATGTTGGCCAGGCTGGTCTCGAACTCGACCTCAGGCAATCCTCCCACCTCGGCCTCCCAAAGTGCTGGGATTACAGGCGTGAACCACCATACCAGCTGCCCATTTTTTAATTGGGTTGTTTTCTTGCTATTGAGTTTTTAGAGTTCCTTGTGTATTTTGGACATTAACTCTTTATCATATATATGGTTTGCAAATAATTTCTCCCATTCCATAGGTTACTTCTTTACTCTGTTGATTGTTTCCTGTGCAGAAGCTTTGGTTTATCCCATATGTCCCCTCTTGTATTTGTTGCCTGTGCTTTTGGGATCATATCCAAAAAATCCATTGCCCAGACCAATGTCATAGAGCATTTCCCCTAGGTTTTCTTCTAGTAGTTTCATAATTTCGGTCTTATGTTTAAGTCTTCAATATATTTTGAGTTTATTTTTATACATGGTGTGAGGGTCTAATTCCTCTGCATATCCAGTTGTTCCACCACCATTTATTGAAGAGATTGTCCTTTCTCCAGTGTGTCCTATTGGCACCTTTGTTGAATATCAATTGACCATAAATGTGTGAATTCATTGCTGGACTATCTATTCTGTTCCACTGGTCTATGTGTCTGTTTTTATGCCAATACCATGCTGTTCTGACTAGTAGAGCTTTGTAGTATATTCTGATATCAGGGAAGGTCATATGATGCCTCCAGCTTTGTTCTTCTTTGCTCAAGATTGCTTTGGCAGTTCAGGGTCTTTTGTGTTCCATATAAATTTCAGAATTATTTTTTCTATTTCTATAAAATACGTCACTGGAATTTTGATAGTGATTGCACTAAATCTATACATCACTTTGGGTAGTATGGACATTTTAACAGGATTAATTCTTTCAATCCATGACCATGAGGTTTCCTCCCATTTATTTGTGTCTTCTTCTGTTTCCTTCATCAATGTTTTAATAGTTTTCATTATACAGGTTCTTCACACCCTTGGTTAAGTATTCCTAAGTATTTTTCTTTTGGTAGCTATTGAAAATGGGATTATTTCCTTGATCTCTTTTTCAAACAGTTTGCTGCTTGTGTACAGAAACACTACTGATTTTTATGTTAATTTTGTATACTGCAACTTTACTAAATTTATTAGTTCTAATAGTTTTTTGGTAGAGTCTTTAGGGTTTCCTATATTTATGTCACCTGCAAACAGCGATAATTTAACTTCTTTCTTTCTAATCTGGATACTTTTTATTTCTTTATCTTGCCTAATTATTCTGTCTGGAACCTCCAGTACTATGTTGAGTAAGAATGGTGACAGTGGGCATCCTTCTCTTGTTGCTGATCTTAAAAGAAAAAGCTTTCAGTTTTCCAGCATTGAGTATGAAGTTAGCTATGAGTTTGTCACATACAACCTTTTTTGTGTTGAAGTATATTCCTTCTATACCCAATTTGAGAGATTTTATAATAAAGGGATGTTGAAGTTTGTCAAATGCTTTTTCTGCATCTATTGAGATGATTATATACTTTTTGTCCTTCATTCTGTTAATGTGGTATGTCATATTTATTGATTTGTGTATGTCAAACCATCCTGGCATCCTTTGATCACAGTGAATGATTCCTTTACTGTGCTGTTAAATTCAGTTTGCTAGTATTTTGTTGACAATTTTTGCACTTACGTTGATCAAGAATATTGGTCTGTAATTTTCTATTGTTGTATCCTTATCTGGCTTTGATATCAAAGTAAATCCTGGCCTTACAAAATAAGCTTGGAAGTATTTCTTCTTCTTCAATTTTGTAGAAGAGTTTGAGAAAGATTGGTATTTGCTCTTTAAATGTTTGGTAGAATTCAGCAGTGAAGCCATCAGGTTCTGGGCTTTTCATTAATGGGAGGCTTTGTATTACTGACTCAATATCCTTATTCACTACTAGGCTAATCAAAATATGTATTATTGATACTGTTGGATGGAATGTTCTGTAAATGTCTGTTAGGTGCATTTGGTCTAAAGTGTAGTTTAAATCCACAGTTTCTTTATTAATTTTTTTATCTGGGTAACCTGTCCATTACTGAAAGTGGGGTATTAAAGTTCTCTACTATTATTATACTCTAGTCTGTCTCTCCCTTCAGATCTATTAATATCTGATTTATATATTTAGGAGCTCCAGTGATTGGTGCATATTTACAACTATTATATCTTCTTTATGAATTGACCCCTTTATTATTACATAATGACCTTCTTTGTCTCTTGATAATTTTTGACTTAAAATCTAACATAAATATAGCTACCCCTACTCTCTTTTGGTTTCCATTTGCATGGAAAATCTTTTTCTACCCCTTAATTTTCACTCTACACGTGTTCTTAAAAAGGAAGTGAATCTTTTGTGGGTGGCATATAGTTGGGTCTTGTGCTTTTTATAAAACTCATTCAGACACCCTATGTCTTTTAACTGGAGAATTTAATCCATTTACATTCAAGGTAATTAATGATAAGGTCTTGCTTCTGCCATTTCGTTAACTACTTCCTGGTTGCTTTGTAGATTCTTTGTTCTTTCCTTCCTCTGGCTGTCTTCCATTGTGATCAGGTAATTTTCTCTAGTGATACCCTTCAGTCCCTTACCTTTTTATCTTTTGTGTATATACCACAGGTTTTTGTTTTGTGGTTACCATTAAGCTTACAAAAAATCTTATAAATAGCCAGTTATTTTAAGTTGAAAACAACTCAATTTTGATCACATACAAAAAATTCTACACTTTATTCCACCATCACTACCATATTTTCTGTTTTTGATGGCACAATTTATGTCTTTTTGTTTTGTATATCCTTTATAAGTTGTTATATCCATTTTAATAGTTTCATCTTTTAACCTTCAGACTAAAGACGTTAAGTGATTTACGTACAACCATTACAGTATTGGAGTATTCCGAATTTGACTATGTAAGTTTTATTCTTTAATATGTTTCCATGTTATTATTAACCTTCCATTTCTCTCCACTTGAAGACTCCATTAGCATTTCTTGTAAAAACAGGTGCGGTGGTGATAAACTTTTTCAGCTTTATCTGGGAAAGTCTTTGTCACTCTCTCCTTCACTTCTAAAGAATGGTTTTGCCAGCTACACCATGCACTGTTAGCAATTTTTTTTCCATCAACATTTTGAACATATCATCCTACTCTCTCCCGGCCTATAAAGTTTCTGCTGAGAAATGTACTGTTAGGCTTATTGAAATTCTCTTATATGTTATTTGCTTCTTATCTCTTGCTGCTGTCAGGGTCTTCTCTCTGTCTTTGATTTTTAACAGTTTATTTATAATATGGTTTAGTGTAGTCTTGTTTGGATTGAATCTAATTAGAGACTTTGACCTTCCTGTACCTGGATATTATATCTTTCCCCAGATTTGGAAAGTTTTCTGCTAATATTTCTTTAAAACAGCTTTCTACCACTTTGTCTTTCTTCCTCTGCCTTAATTCCTATTACTCAAATGTTTGTTCTTTTGATGGTGTCTCATAAATATCATAAGCTTTCTTCATTCCTTTTCATTCTTTTTCTCCTCCAACTGTAATTTTAAATAATGTGTTTAAGTTTACAGATTCTTTCTTCTGCTTGATAAATTCTGCTGTTGATACTCTCTATTGCATTTTTCAATCCGTTAAGTTTTATTTCAGCTCCAGAATTTAATTTTAATTTTTACTTTAAGTTCTGGACTACATGTGCAGGATATACAGGTTTGTTACATAGGTAAATGTGTGCCATGGTTGTCAGGCCTCTGAGCTCAGGCTAAGCCATCGACAACAACTCCTTTCCTTCCTAAGCATGGTTAGCTACTTCTGCCTTTGGATACCTAGTTTTACCATCCCGACTAAATCATTATATAAACTCACAAAATCAAACCTAGCTGACCCCATAGATCCTAAATCCTTTTGCCACTCCTCTTTCCATTCCTTAAAAACAGCCCTAGAAGCTGCCCCCACACTAGCTCTCCCTAACTCATCCCAACACTTTTCATTACACACAGCCAAAGTGCAGGGCTGTGCGGTTGTTCTTACACAAAAGCCAGGACCACACCCTGTAGCCTTTCTGTCCAAACAACTTGATGTTACTGTTTTAGCCTAGCTCTCGTGTCTGTGTGCAGTGGCTGCTGCCGCCCTCAAAATCACAAACTGTGCTCAACTCACTCTCTACAGCTCTCCTAACTTCCAAAATCTATTTTCTTCCTCACATCTGATACATATACTTTCTGCTCCCTGGCTCCTTCAGTTATACTCTTTGTTGATTCTCCCACAATTACCATTGTTCCTGGCTCAGACTTCAATCCGGCCTCCCACATTATTCCAGATACCACACCTGATCCCCATGACTGTATCTCTCTGATCCACATGACATTCACCCCATTTCCCCATATTTCCTTCTTTCCTGTTCCTCACCCTGAACACATTTGGTTTATTGATGGCAGTTCCACCAGGCCTAATCGCCACTCACTAGCAAAGGCAGGTTATGCTATAGTATCTTCCACATCTATCACTGAGGCTACCATTCTGCCCCTCTCCACTACTTCCAGCAAGCCGAACTCATTGCCTTAACTCAAGTCCTCACCCTTGCAAAGGGACTACGTGTCAATATTTATACTGACTCTAAATATGGCTTCCATATCTTGCACCACCATGCTGTTATATGGGCTGAAAGAGGTTTCCTCACTATGCAAGGGTCCTCCATCATTAATGCCTCTTCAATAAAAACTCTTCTCAAGGCCGCTTTACTTTCAAAGGAGTCATTCACTACAAAGGCCATCAAAAGGCATCAGATCCCATTGCTTAGGACAATGCTTATGCTGATAAGGTAGCTAAAAAAGCAGCTAGCATTCCAACTTATATCCCTCATGCCAGTTTTTCTCCTTCTCATCGGTCACTCCCACCTATTCCCCCACTGAAACTTCCACCTATCAATCTCTTCCCACACAAGGCAAATGGTTCTTGGACCAAGGAAAATATCTCCTTCCAGCCTCACAGGTCCATTCTACTCTATTGTCATTTCATAACCTTTTCCATGTAGGTTACAAGCCACTAGCCTGCCTTTTAGAACCTCTCATTTCTTTTCCATCATGGAAATCTATCCTCAAGGAAATCACTTCTCAGTGTTCCATCTGCTATTCTACTACCCCTCAGTGATTGTTCAGGCTCCCTCCCTTCCCTACACATCAAGCTCAGGGATTTGCCCCCGCCCAGGATTGGCAAATTGACTTTACTCACATGCCTCGAGTCAGGAAACTAAAATACCTTTTGGTCTGGGTAGACACTTTCACTGGATGGGTAGAGGCCTTTCCCACAGGGTCTGAGAAGGCCACCGTGGTCATTTCTTCCCTTTTGTCAGACATAATTCCTCAGTTTGGCCTTCCCACCTCTATACAGTTCGATAACAGACTGGCCTTTATCAGTCAAATCACTGAAGCAGTTTCTCAGGCTCTTGGTATTCAGTGGCGCCTGGTTTTACTTCAAACTGCCACCCTTAAGTCTCTCTTGAAGTGGATAGAAGATCTTCAGTGACAAAGTACACTCCAATACTTTCACCCTGATTAGTCCTATTCTTTACTTTTATACTCACTCTTATTCTCACTCCCATTCTTATGCTACCCTCTACCTCTCCCCAGCTATCTCCACCACACTATCAAACTCACACTCTCCTAGCCATTTCTAATCCTTCTTGAACAAACCATTGCTGGCTTTGCATTTCTCTTTCCTCCAAAATCGCCGAGACCTCGACTTACTCACTGCTAAAAAAAGAGGACTCTATATTTTTAAATGAAGAGTGTTGTTTTTACCTAAATCAATCTGGCCTGGTATATGACAACATAAAAAAAACTCAAGGATAGAGCCCAAAAACTCACCAACCAAGCAAACAGTAACACTGAACCCCCTTGGACACTCACTAATGGGAAGTCCTGGATACTCCCAATTCTTAGTTCTTTAATACCTATTTTTCTCCTTCTTTTATTCAGACCTTGTGTCTTTCGTTTAGTTTCTCAATTCATACAAAACCACATCCAGACCCATCACCAATAATTCTATACGACAAATGCTCCTTCTAACAACCCCACAATATCACCACTTACCCCAAAATCTTTCTTCAGTTGAATCTCTCCCACTGTAGGTTCCCAGGCCGCCCCTAATCCTGCTTGAAGCAGCCCTGAGAAACATCACCCATTATCTCTCCATACCACCCCCAAAAATTTTTGCTGCCCCAACACTTTACCACTATTTTGTTTTATTTTTCTTATTAATATAAGAAGACAGGAATGTCAGGCCTCTGAGCCCAAGCTAAGCCATCATATCCCCTGTGACCTGCACATATACATGCAGATGGCCTGAAGCAACTGAAGATCCAATTTGTGAGATCCACCCCCTGCCCCCAAAATATTGCTCTTAACTCCACCACCTATCCCAAAACCTATAAGAACTAATGATAATCCACCACCCTTTGCTGACTCCTTTTTCAGACTCAGCCCACCTGCACCCAGGTGAAACAAAGAGCCATGTTGCTCACACAAAGCCTGTTTGGTGGTCTCCTCAAACGGACAAGTGAGACAATGGTGGTTTGCTGCACCTATCAACCCATCAGCTAGGTATTAAGTCTGCATGCATTAGTTATTTTTCCTAATTCAGCTCCAGAATTTCTATTTAATTTTTTAAAATAATTTCAATCTGTTAAATTTCTCATTTTGGTCATTTATTATTTTTCTGACTTCATGCAATTATTTCTCTGTATTTTCTTGAAGTTAGCTACCAGGTAGGCTGCTCTTACAGACCAGCTAGTTTGATAGTCACTTCAACTCCACTGAAGTCTGAATCTCAGCCTCAGAGGTGGGGAGGGCCCTCTTCCACATTCTTAGTAACTGTATCCTGCACTACCTTTCAACCTCAGAAAAAGTTGCTTCTGCCATTTGTGATTTCTGTATTACTTAGAGACCTCTTTTACCCCATTTAGTGGTCAACCATGGTTTGCTTTTCACCAGTTAAAAATTCTTTATATTGGCCAGGCACGGTGGCTCATACCTGTAATCCCAGCACTTTGGGAAGCCAAGGTGGGCAGATCACCTGAGGTCAGGAGTTCAAGACCAGCCTGGCCAACATGGTGAAACCTTGTCTCTACTAAAAATATAAAAAGTAGCCAGGCGTGGTGGCAGGCACCTGTAATCCCAGCTACTCGGAAGGCTGAGGCAGGATAATTGCTTGAACCCGGGAGGTGGAGGTTGCAGTGAGCCAGGATCGCGCCATTGCACTCTAGCCTAGGTGACAAGAGTGAAACTCCCTTTCAAAAAAAAAAAGAAAGAAGGAAATTATTTATATTAAGTTCTCCCTAAATTACTGTGTGGTTTCTGTCTCCTGAATGAATCATGACTGGCACATGACAGAGTAAAAGGGCTCAAACAAATACGAAAGGCCTGAAAAGGCACATTTGCTGGTAGCACATGACTAATTAATAATAAAGAGACTGAAAGGGAAGAGATACATTTAAAAACTAAATTAACAAAAATGTCCATGTCAACCACATTCAAAACCTTTATTTTACCTAATCATATTTCTTAGAAAACATCTTTCGTTTTCTCTGGTATTTTTAAAAATTTGGTAACTGTTAAAACAGAGACTGACATACACATAATGAAAATGCCCAGATATACGTGAGACCTGAGACAAGCAAAGGTCAGAAAATAAAGAAGCTGCGGCTAGCCCAGGTCAGGTCATCTAAGCCATGTGACTCCAATCAGATCTAAAAACTGGTAGTAGACTGATAGAGACAGGACTCTAGTGATTAGAAGCATAGACTGTGAGCCAGACTGTCAATGTTCAAACCTCAGCTCTGCTACTGCCAAGCTGTGTGACCTTGAGTAATTTATCTAACACCTTAGGCTCCTCATCTGTGAAATGCAAATAACAGTAGTACCTACTTCAAAGGGCCATTATGATGATCAAGTGAGTTTATATATCTAAAGTCCTTAGGCCAGTACCCAATTCAAATTCTCTTTCTAAACCTCCTCTTTACATCGACATTCTCAATCCATTTTTCTTCCCCAATATATTCTGATTTTGGAAAGGTTTAAGGAGACCTATGCTGCTCCAAAAACTGCTCTCCAGTGTTTATCTACCACCTTTGGTCCTCAACCTGGGCCTTGCTGTGTGAAGAAGATGTAGAGCATCTTCCTCCCTTAAACAGCTATCATTTTTTTTCCAGGCCCATGGGCGTGAGACCTAGTCAATCCAAAAAGGAGGAGGATGACACAGTAGACAACTTTTGCTTCAATCAGCTTTCACCTCTCTCTTTTGGAACTTCCTTTCCCCACTTCAGGTGATTATGGTGTCCTAGGGGAAGGGCTCATGACCCTTCCTTCAGGTTTGGCCAATAGTCTGAATCTGGAGGCAAGGTACAGTGTAGAAACTTGATTGGAGATGACCATCTGATGGCCTGAGATCCCCAACTGTTGCCTCATTCCTGCCCTTATTAAGCCCTGAAACCTTTATCATTCCTTCAAAGATGTGAACTACCCAATATATTTCAGAGAAATTCCTATTTTTATGTTATACAAAGTTCTACTATTTGAACAGAAGAACCCATATGCATGCTGTTAGACTTGGATATCCCTTCGTTTCCTCATCTATAAAGTGTTTCTAAGATCCCTTCCAGTTCTAACCTTCTATAGTTCTAGTAACAGGACAAGTCACTGCAGATACGCTCTACTCGATCTTTAATTCTCCACAGCAACTTCACCATTACTATTCAGCACCCACAGACCTTATCAACAAATGGGAGAATTAAGAGATGCTTTTAAAGTCTTTTATTTAGGTTATAAAACCACAAGCCTCTCATTTGCCACTTAGTACATCTCGGCGGTATTATTTTGGTAATGGTATTGCCACCCTCTCTGCTGCGGTGCTGAGCATAAATAGATATAGAACATGAACATTTCCAGGAATTGTCAACTTGGCACTTCTTAGAAGGAGTTAAAATTTCTCTCATAACATTAACAAAATAAAGCCTAGGAGTAAAACCTGCTCCAAACTTCTTCTAGAAACTACATTCCTTTTCAATTAAAATTTACTGTTTGAAAAAACACAACATACCTTTTTTTAGTCTAGGGGAAATGCCCTCAAAGAATAGTGTATATATACTCCTTACTGCTTAAACTGAGGAACAAGTATAAATACAGCTGCCTATTAAAATTAGGTAAAGCAAACATTCCCACAGCTAGCTACAACAGCAGCCTACAAGTTTGAACTATACCCATAAAAAGAGAACACTACCTTACTATGCATTTGGTGAAACTCTGAAGCTGCATCACCAGAAAAGCTGGTTATTGGAACTGACAGATTTAGATAGCATGATTTAAGAGCTGCAAAAGTGGAACTGGATTCCAGTGTCAGGGGAGCCAACACACTATCTCCTGATCACAGCCAAGGAGATTTAGTCTTTTTTTTTTTTTTTTTACTCTCAAAGTAGCAAGTTGAAATGGGAGAGATTCAGGGGCTCTGTTCCATGACCCCTCCCCGCCATATGGTCTTCCATTAGAGCTTAGCCTTCCCCCAACAACAATTTTTTAAAAAGCATAAAATGAGAGATAGGAGAGAGAGATACCAACCAGGAATCAGCCTTAGGACAAGAGGCAAGAAAGAGAAAGGCTCCTGAGTGGGGGAATTCCTGAAGAAGAATGAGGGTGATGGGCTCTGGAACAGCCACAGGTTATCAGAATTAGGAAGAGGAGAAAACTGAATGCCAGGAAAGTGCTTTTATAGGATATGAATCAGTAGGCTTTGAAGTCAAATTTGACCTTATATTGTGTGACTTTCAGCAAGTTATTTAACATTTCTATGTTTACATTTTCTCATCTGTTCAAAAGGGTAATAACATCACCTCCCTCATCAAGTTATTGTCGGAATTAAATGAATTAATAAACACAAAGGGCTTAAAATACAGCTGGCAGACAGCAAGTCCCCATGAGCTACTATGATTGGTTGTTTTACTGATGTTAGCTGAAGTTCTTTGTGAGACACAAAAGACTGATTTTTTTTTTCTTTTTCTTTTGAGACAGGATCTCACTCTGTCACCCAGGATGGAGAGTGCTCTCGACTCACTGCAACCTCCATCTCCTGGGTTCAAGTGATTCTCGTGCCTCAGCCACCCAAGTAGCTGGGATGACAGCCATGTGCCACCATGCCCGGCTACTTTTTGTATTTTTAGTAGAAACAGGGTTTTGCCATGTTGCCTAGGCTGGTCTTGAACTCCTGACTTCACGTGTTCCTCCCACCTTGGTCTCCCAAAGTGTTGGAATTACAGGCATGAGCCAATGCACCCAGCCTGAAATTCGTTTTTAATTACAAACAAAGACCATGAGCAGACAGCCAGCCAGTCTGACAAACTAAGCCAGTCCCACTCTTCCCAACTGGCCATTTGTCTCTCCTTCTCTCTTCCATCCTCAAGCCATTTTTGGCTCACTTTTTAACTGAGAGGAACATGCAACTCATTCTTCAGCAAGAGATTCTGTCTCCATTTGGACATAACCTGATCTACAGAGCATAAGGTACTGCATGTAGTTTGTAATGACTGTACTAAATGATATGAATAGCAATAAAAATAATTCCCAAATTCAAATTCACCAGCAATCCAAAATCCTCCAATTTTTGCCTCACGTGTGTAGCCTATATATCCCCGTAGAGCTCTAATGGATTTTAATGTTGGTAGTAGCATCTCCCACTGTATGGAATCTGAGATTCTGGAACATTCTTGAGCAACAATGCTCAGGAAATTCAAGGAATAAAAGGATTTGTGAACTAATATCCCTCTACACCCTGATTCCTACCACCTTTCCATCTGGTGCTACCTGAAAATAAGAACAATGCTTCAAGCCAGTACACAGCTTTGGGAAGCAAGAACTTGGAAGCAATGAGTCAGGAAGGAGGCACGCCCCTGACCAGCTGGTCAGATCTCAAGGTTCTCAACCCTGGCTGCAATTTAAGATGACCTCAGGAAGCATTTGTACATGTGCCTGGCTTACTCATGGGCATGCCCGTGTGTGCCTTTAACATCATTGCCTAGACCCCACCCTCCAGAGATTGTGTAATGGATTCACCTGGAGTAGAGCCCAGGCAGCAGCAGTTTTGTAAAAGCTCCCCAGGTGATTCCAAAGCATAGCCACAGTTGAGAAACACTGAGTTAAATCAACCCTGATGGTCAATACAGTGTCTGATGCAGCTGAATGATCTCTACGTCCACAGAAGGGAGAAAAAAAAGAGATAGTCAGAATTTCTAAGTGAAAAGAATACCAAATCCATGTTTTAAAGTGAAATGGAGGCATCTTTGCTGGGGCAAGACCTGTCACATGTTTGCTATTCCTAGAAAGACCTGGAATTAGCTGCCAACAGATGCATTATTTCATCAGTCCCATAAATACTCGATAAAAGTCTTCCGCTTTTCCTTTATGTCAGTCTTGCAGAGGTAGGGAGAAAAAAATCTTCTGATAAAATGCAGTACTGAACGATCATCATTTCCTTTTAAATGATTAAAATTAGCATTCATAAAAATAAAATATTTTAGTAAAATCTCATTCCAGCATACCTCTAAAGTCCCTTGGAAATTATCCTCTTAAAACGAAAAAAACAAATGCCTTAGTACAATTTTTTAAAAGGCTCTTTCAATTATTAACACTGAAGCATAATACAATTCCATTTCAAACTCAGTGGGAAGCCAAGATTGCGCAGCAGAAAAAGTTCTAAATCAAGAGTTGCAAGGCCTGGATTCTAGTCCCAGTAATAAATTACATTAACTAGCTGTGTGATCATGGGCAAGTTGACTTAATCTCCCTAGGCCTCTGTTTTCTCAGAGAAAAATTAGATGATCTGTGAGTCCCACCCAGTTCTAAAATTCATAATACCAGCATATGGCTCCATCTTGCTGACTTTGTTTCACTAGCAAGTAAATGTGTTTAAAATTTAGAGAACTTATGAATTTTGAAATTCTAGTTAATTTAACCAATTCCTGTCACTGTGCATAAATTGAAAGAGCAAAACTGTGAAGCATCATGAATACGGCTCTATCTTCTATCTATACTGGAACTGGAGCCTTCCTGCTTTATGCCAGCCAGGTGATAGGCTCCTCCCCCAAATGCCTGTCTTTTCTTTTCAAATTAAAAAAAAATATGATAAAAAGCAACTTTTGGTTACATCCTCACACCATTTTCTTTTTCTTTTTGTTTGTTTTTTGAGACTGAGTCTCACTCTGTTGCCCAGGCCGGAGTGCAGTGCCACAGTCTCTGTTCACTGCAACCTCCGCCTCCCAGGTTCAGGTGATTCTCCTGCCTCAGCCTCCCTAGTAGCTGGGATTATAGGCACGTGCCACCACGCCCAGTTAATTTTTATATTTTTAGTAGAGACGAGGTTTCACCATGTTGGCCAGGCTGGTCTCTAACTCCTGACCTCAAGTGATTCACTCGCCTCAGCCTCCCAAAGTGCAGGGATTACATGCATGAGCCACCATGCCCAGCCATTATTTCCTTTTTTTTTTTTTTTTTTTTTTGAGACAAATCACTCTTGTACCCCAGGCTGGAATGCAATGGCGCAATCTCGGCTCACTACAATCTCTGCCTCCTGGATTCAAGCGATTCTCCTGCCTCAGCCTCCCTAGTAGCTAGGATTACAGGCACCTGCCACCACACCTGGCGAATTTTTGTATTTTAAGTAGAGAAGGGAGTTTTACCATGTTGGCCAGGCTGGTCTCAAACTCCTGACCTCAGGTGATCTGCCCGCCTCGGCCTCCCAAAGTGCTGGGATTACAGGCGTAAGCCACCGTGCCCGGCCTATTTTCTTATAGTCTCCTTTATGTTGACGCATTTCTACTTAAATATAAGTAATGTTTCTTTCCTAAATAATTTGGTATACTTTCAATCTTATTTCCTATTCAATACTCCTATGTAACTTTTTTCTTTTTATTTTCTGTTGATACATAATACTTGTACATCTTTATGGGATACGGGGTGATATTTCAATACATGCATACAATGTGTAACGATCATATAAGGGCAATTAGTACATCCATCACCTCAAGCATTTATTCTTTCTTTGTGTTGGGAATATTCAAAATCCTTTCTTCTAGCATTTTGAAAACATATAATAAATTCCTGTTAACCATATTCACCCTACAGTGCTAGGACATTAGAACTTATTCCACCTATCTAGCTGTAATTTTGTATCCATTAACCAACCTCCCCTATGCTTGCCTCCCTCATACCCTTCCCAGTCTCTAATAACTACAATTCTACTCTCTAAAAATACATATATTTTAAAAAGTAACTTCATAAATAGAAAACTTTTGCTTGCCATAAATGGAAGGAAGCCATTAAGTTGACATACACAAAAAAAGCAATACAACTAGATTCTACCTAAATACTGTTGCCCACAGGGGCTTTAAGCATGAGGACCTCTTATCATTCTTACATGAACTGAAACAGAAATAGAAAGGAAATAACTTTCTCATCATGTAATTCAAGATTACTTAATCCCACATCCACATATCAACTAAAGTCATGCTAGGAGTCACCCAAGATCACGGCTGCACACACATCTCACATGTTGAGAAGCGCAGCAAACGGTAGCCACTGAGCCTCTGCTGATGTGGAATGTGGTTCATCCCAGGGAGGAAGGTGTCTTATTAGCCACACTGTCACCTGTGGCTCCCACTCGACTTCCTGTGTATTTGTGGTCCCCTCTATCTGAAAGCTCTCCTCCCTGTATCAACTCTGCGGCCAAACTCAGTTCTCTGCTCAGTGTCCCCTCATCAGGGAGGCTTTTCCTGACCATCCCCACCACCACACACACTGCTTCTCTTCACAGCGCTCTTCACCAAATATTATTTATTCATTTGCTGATTATCTGTCCCTGCCCTTATCCCCTCCCGCTACTAGAATACAGTGAACTCCATGAAAACAAGGGCTTTGTTCTGCTTACTGTTATATCTCCAGCACCTACTGTCTTGCACAGGGGTCCCCAACCCCCATATCGGTCCATGGCCTATTAGGAACCGGGCTGCACAGCAGGAAGTGGCGGGTAAGCGAGGATTACTATCTGAGCTCCGCCCCCTGTCGGATCAGCAGCGGCATTAGACTCTCATAGGAGCGTGAACCTGTTGTGAACTGCGCATGCCAGGGATCTGGGCCGCAGGCTCCTTATGAGAATCTAATGCCTGGTAATAATCTAAGGTAGAACAGTTTCATCCCAAAACCATCATTCCCCCCAACTCCCCAACTGGTTGAAAATTGTCTTCCACAAAACCAGTCCCTGGTGCCAAAAAGGTTGGGATCCTCTGGTGTAGCACATGGTGGATACTCAGCAAATATTTGCTGGATGAACGCATGAATGCCCTCAGCTGATCTGGAGATCCTCCATTTGTCCAGTACCCGCATGCAGTAGGAAGTATATGAACATCGGGCTGGGTATACACAGAAATCTAGGCTCTCTGCAGACTCTCCGCTTACCAGAGGGAAGGGTCTAGATATGGATGCTGATCCACTGTTCTCACTGTAGCACACAGGAGCCACTAGGCAAACACTACTCAGCCACAGTGGAAGCACGTGGATAGACCGCAAGCTAGATACACTGAGATCAACACTGAACTTCCATGCAGAGCAAGGTCAATTACATGGTATGATTGGTGGAAACTATGAAAAGAATCCCAAGCTAGAAACCTCTCTAATAAACCCATCACAATATCTAAAATGTCTGCCATTAAGAGCTCAGTGACTTCAGATGCATCCAAGGATGCAACTCAGAGCTAGAGTGTATCTCAGGAGGGCGGCAGGTGTGGTTCTGCGTCGTCAGTTAAGGCTGGCGCCACCAGGGGCAGGCAGAGCCCTGGAGCCCACAGGTAGAGGGGAAACGGACTAGCCAGCCCTGCGCACCGCTGCTGTACGAGCCACCAGGGAGTCCAGTGCACAGAATCTATGGGGAGGACAAGGTCAAGTCCAGAAGATTGAAGCAAGTGTCAGCTTAGGGACAGCCATTCCAACAGGCTCAAGAGTTGAGACATCCAATGCTGACGCTGGAGACACTGAGCTGTGTTCCCAGAGCTCTGTTCTTCGCTCTCGTGTGGCTAAGAATACATAAAGCAGGAATCAAACCAACGGAGGAGAGAAACACAAAAACACTCCCAAGCTTAAAGGAAGACTGGGGTAAAAGGCAGGGTTACCAGGCAGAGAATCATGGCAGACACCCAGACCCACAGCCAGGGCCAACACAGTGGAACAGGGAGTCCTGTGGCCCAGGAGTCACTCCCACCATGATTTACGCTGAGTCCCACCAGATGGGGAGGCTGGGCTGCCATCAACCTCCTTTCCAGATCCAGATTAGCTCAGGCACTGGAGGGAGTTGTCAACGTGGACAGGCACCATGAGCAGTGAGAAGCCAGGCAGACAGGCACAGGCTTCCTTCACCCAGATACAGCACTGTCTTTATCTCCTAAATGACCCGACAGGAGCCCAGAGAGGATTTCCAACTGATCTAATGTCTAGTATGTGACCTTAGCCAGAGAGACAAACCATGAAGTGTTCTTTCTATGGTGCCAAGGTGGATTAAGTCATTTTATCACCAGAATTCCTCTTTTAAAAGGTAAGAGTCGTTACAGGGTGAGAAAAACACAAAACCAATGATCCATTAACAACTTTAACAACGTAGACCTTTTTTTTGTTTTTTTCTTCCTGAGATTGGGAGACCAGTCACCGAGGCAGATTCTGAGAGAATCAAAAGGTTTAGGGTGTTTTTGCATGCTTTGAGATTTGATAGGGGTGGGGTTCAGAAGACTAGAGAAGAACAAGATACATTTCAATACTCTAAAAAAATTACATCCAGCACGTAAGTAAAAAGCAACTAACCAGGATCAATCACCAAAATAAAGCCTCTGAGACAGCTCAAAATTTACGAGTGAAACAACAAAAATTAAAACAACAAACCAATAAAGGAGAAACCAAGCATCTCTGGGAAGACCAACACAAGAAAACTTTAATAAGATAAAATCAGTTCATTCTTAGAGAAGGACCAACCTCTTGGCTAAAAAGAAGGCTATTCCTTCCCATTTGTTCTCAAGGCCTCCCAAGAGAAGACAACTGAATCCTTACAAATTAATAAGTATGATCAAAATGAGGAAAAGGTAAGAAGAATTTAATGTGTACATACATTAAGAGGTTAATGAGTACACACATTCTCTGTAGTCTAGTTCCTCAAAACTCAAAGATATCTTTACAAAAATTTAAATGGACTATTTTAAATCTTATTAAAATTACTCTATTACAACACTGGAGAAGCACCAGGGTCTTAGGCAGTAGGTTCTGGATTTCTTTTCTATAGGGACGTTAAATTGAAGGAATTTCAACTCCGATACTCTTCCCAGGATTTACAAAAGAACAAAACCTAGGTTTCTAATTCAGTAAATCCCAATTTAATTTTAGAATTAAAATATCACCACCAATTAAATTACTTTAAACATTTAAAAAATATTTTAAGGTCTGAAACAAGAGAAGGTGTTAATTATCAAGTTTAAATGCATCATTTCTTCCATTTCTTCCACCCTTTCCTTTATATATATCTTTACATATATATATACATACACACACACACACACACACATCCCTCTAGAACTTATTTTCAAACACATATGAAGATTTTAAAAGTGATTTTTAGGAGATAGAAAACTATACAGTGAAGAAGTGAATGAATGATAAACCCCCAATTCAGGGCTTTTCACAGAGTGGGGGTTGGGAATGAGACAAGTTGGGAAGGAGTGCCCAGGGTTCTTAAAAGCAATCATAATATTATTTTTGTTAAACTGAGTGATGGGGAGATGGGTGTTTGCTGTACCATTATTCTCCATATCTTACTTGCATTTTGTAATATTATTTAAAATAGTCAATATTTAATAAATACAAGTCTTTTTTAAAAGAGTTTATATGCTTGCCACTGTGGAAGATATTGAAAGACACATATAAATCAAATCCTCACTTCAGAATGTTTTTTTCAATAGCAGTGTTACTCAATAAAAAGTAAAACAATTATGACTGTACAAATTTGTTCCAGAGCCAACCTTCTACAGAATTAACAAATCTTGAGAAAAACCTTATTTTTCTAAACTTCTACACAGATATGCTCAAGTTTTTCCCATTATGTACTGCTTCATTCTGTTTGCTTTTTTAAAAAGCTATTTTTCCTTAGCTTCTCTGTAACTTTCATCATTTTGTAAAAAAAAAAAAAAAAAAAAAAAAATTAATTCTTTCTAACTCTCTGAATGAATCCAAATAAATAAAAATGGGGTTATGGCCGAACATGGTGGTTCACACCTGTAATCCCAGCACGTTGGGAGGCCGAGGTGGGCAGATCACCTGAGGTGGGGAGTTTGAGATCAGCCAGACCAACACGGAAAAACCCATCTCTACTAAAAATACAAAATTAGCCAGGCATGGTGGCGCATGCCTGTAATCCCAGCTACTCGGGAGGCTGAGGCAGAAGAATTGCTTAAACCCAGGAGAAGGAGATTGCGGTCAGCCGAGATCGCACCATTGCACTCCAGCCTGGGCAACAAGAATGAAACTCCATTTCAAAAAAAAAAAAAAAAATGGTATTATGCCTCTATGAATGACATACAACAGCATGATTTGTATCACCCAAAGTGACCATAAAATTAAATTCAGTATTTTGATAGTGAAAGGCTTTCAGTTCATCTGTTTTGTTGTTTCTAACTATATGATGCCAGCAGAAACCTCTTAAGTCAAATATCAGGAAAGCACCAATAATTTTTAACATTTCTCCAACTCTATGTTATCTATTCTGCTTTCAATAAAGTCATAAAAACATCTTAGACACATTTTGTTCAGACATGTGGAGTATTTAATTTTGTAAGGACAATCCAAGCAGTGAATTCCAGTGGTCCTCAAAAGCCAGCTATTTCTAATATTTCAAAAAGCCTAAAGATACATTTACCTGTAATGAGCCCAGGCTAGGAATGAAAATACTTTTGCTTTTTCCGCTGGGATCTTACCAGGTCTTCCTAAAGTTAGCTGGCTATCTCATGCTGATCAGATATTCAGACATATGTCAAAATATGAGGTCCATGGAGCAAAAATAATAAAAGTGGTCTTATTATCAGTATTCATCAGTATTTAAAAAATAACAACCACGAAGCCTAGGGCCCACTAAACCAGAATAGTTCTATCACTGTTATCACAAACCCCAGAGAACCTTGATTCTCTAACTTTGTTAAAAATTTGCAAGTCAACTTTCAATTACTTTTTTTTTTCAATTTTTAATTTTTCCCGGTTCAGTTCTCTGCCCCTCCATCTTTGTAAAACAGAGTCAAGGGAGGTTAAGAAGAAGCAAGTGTTTCCATATCACATCTTCTTCCTGCTACAAGCCAGGCTAACAGAACCAGAACTGTTTCTCTCTTCTCCAGCTTCCAATTCTCCTTCAAATTAAACTGAGACCCTCCCCAAACTATTGCTCTTTGCAAAATTAAATACTCCGGTGTCTGAACAAAAGCTAAACTAAAAAGGACACTTTAAACGAATAACCTTTAAAAACAAACTAAGTCAGCCTTCAAAATAATCCCCTTTGGCCACATAGGACAGCCCAGGGGACAGGTGCAGGGCATTCCTTCCTAGAGGCTGTCTCCTCCTCCATGAATCTGACCTTTTCCAGCTGGTAGCTCTGGCACCTCACAAATCACTTGTCAGTAGGCCGAATGCCTGCTTTCCCATCTGCACTTTCCAAATGGTTCCTGATGCCAACGGCTGAGATATGACCTGACTCTCTGATGAGAACATGCTTCCCAAGTGACATGCCAGGTTTCCCTGGAAGCATTTCTAAATGCATTCTCTGAGCTCCCTCCCTCACCTCCCAGTCACGGTTCATTCTTCCTTCCCTGCACTTCCTAATGCCACCTCCTGATCCTATGCCTCCAATGTCATGTCCCTTCAGTCCCAACTCCTTACCCACTTTTATCAACCGTTGACCCTTGTCCTGCCTTACATCCCAACTTCAAATCCAAAGGGCAGAGTTCTGGCTAGGTGTGGTGGCTCACGCCTGTAATCCCAGCACTTTGGGAGGCTGAGGTGGGTGGATCACCTGAGGTACGGAGTTCGAGACCAGCCTGGCCAACATGGTGAAACCTCATCTCTACTAAAAATACAAAAATTAGCAGGGCGTGGTGGCACAAGTCTATATTCCCAGCAACTCGGGAGGCGAAAGCAAGTGAATTGCTTGAACCCAGGAAGCAGGGGTTGCAGTGAGCCAAGATCATGCCATTGCACTCCAGCCTGGGTGACAGAGCGAGACTCTGTTTCAAAAACAAACAAACAAATAAACAAACCAAAAAGCAAAGGGCATAATTACAACATTTTGGAGCTGGTTTGAAGTGATCTTTCTGAGGCCTACCTGCAGGCAGGTCGGTCATGGCCTCTTTCCTTGCCTTCTTCAGCTTCTCCCTGACCCAGGGAAACTCCTGTAGGGAATCTAGGAATGCATCGAACGCTTTAGGGCCCCTGGAAGGTAGGATATCCAGCAGGAGCATTGTTTTCCGGAGGCCTGTGGTTTGAGCATTGATTTCTTGAACATGGTTTTCCGTCAAGATTCCTTCCTGGTAGAGGTACTGAAGAACCAGTCCCTCCACCAATACCTCTGCACCCAGCTCCAGGCGAAGTGAGCGGAGTACTTGCTTGTCTCTGGCCTCCATTTCTCTCTGGAAAGAGCCGAAATCACAGCTCAAATTACAGACATGCTGATGTGGCCCGAAAGACAGTGTCACTGCAATGTAAGTTCCTTCAGGTCAGGCATATCTTCAAACTGTGGCAGAGTGCCAGGTCATGGTATTTAATTTACGAGTTAAGCCAAGCCAAACATTAACTTTGAATGTTTCCTAACATAATGAACAACACTGAAGATGAATCATCTTTTCTGTTCCTGCTTTTCACACAGTGGGGTCCCAGCTCAATTCCTCGTTCAATAAAGAAATTTGGAAAAAGAAAAAAAAAAAAAGTGGGTCAGAGACCCTTCTGATAAAGCAATTTTTATCTGAAGATTACAGAGCAACATTAATTTTAACATGCTGGAGAAGAAATCGTGATTTTATTTTAACATTGCCCTCATCAGACCTGCACCACCACCACCACCACGGCAGAAACTGCCACGGTGGGCGCAGGTGGCCTTTTTTTGATCACAAGTATTTGCAAAACCTGATTAGTAATAGGAGTGCAGTACAGAAATCAGCAGGAACAGAGTTTAAGGCCCTTTTCGCTAAAAGTCCTCTACACCATCACCTTTAAGAAAATTGTTGTTTGTGCCCAGTCTACAATAAACCTTACACAATATATAGTCACAGACTCCATTCCTTCCCACTAAGAATTCCGAATCTCCAGCACAACACTGTCGTGGCCACACATGCATGGGGCATTTTATGGGATTTTTTTTCTTTAAAAAAACACCCCAGCGCCGGTCAGTAGCCACGCACAATTTGAAGGTGCAGTTCCACCACCCCTGTACCCGTGTGCTGTGGCTTGGTTGTGTGTAAGGTACTGAAGGTCAAGTGACCGGGAAGGCAGGTAGGGATGACAGATGCGGCTTCAGATACACCCGGGCAGTACGACCACGGCTGGGCGACACCCGATCCCACACACCCCCTCGCAAGCCTGCAAAGTTTAGGAGATGACAGGTGAGGAGGGGGAGGTGTTCACATTTGGCTGTGAGCGCCCATTGGGAACTTTTTAAAAAGTCCGTGCCTCGGCCGCTGAAATCCTTGTATCAAACAGGAAGACTACCGACGGTTTCTGCGGCAATTTGACCCGCTAAAGAGGGAGTGCTGGGAATGAACTTAAGAGCGGACCAAGGGGAGAGCGGGCCTCCGGCACTACCGCAGCCACCCAGCCTTGGCCCGGATCGGAAATGCAGAGCAAGTTAGTGGGGCGGGGAAGCCCCCGCAGGGCCCAGGTCGCAGACGCTACAATGCAGGACTTTCAAGAAAAGATGGATTCCTGTTACTTACGTCTGCAACCACGTATCTTTGGGGCGGGGGAGAAAAACTGCAACCGGAATCCTGACTGTTAGGGAACCTGCCCCATAAGCACCATCTTTGTTAAAGGCGAAAACCCTAAACAGGAAGTGTTGACACCATCTTTGTTGAGGGCAAGCACAGGAAGTGCTGTCGCCATTTTTATTGAATGTTCAAGGGTCGGCTCGAAGCTCTTCCCGCCATGTTTACTGTGGGTAAACAATTCAATCGCGGGGAGGTGGACAACAGTAGCGTCGCTTAGAGGGTATCTAAGTAATTGAGTAATTGAATCATTGCATTTTAACACAGTAACTACACCAGGGCCTTACACACAATTGACATAACAGAGAGGCAGGTCAAAATTCACCCTGGTAGAGACGCCTTCTCTGACCTGATTAAAACGGCAACACAGCTGAGCTCATCTCCTGCACTCCCCATTCCCTTAACCAGCTTTATTTTTTACGTATCACCATCTTATTAAAACTTTTTACTTATTCATTTGTTTATCCCTCTGCTTCCCTCCATTAAAATGCAAGGTATTTCTTTATATCAAGGGTTCCTGTCCGCAAAAAGTTTACAAATCTGTCAGTCAGGATTTCATTGCAGCACTTAGCTAGCTACTCCTAGTCAAAAAGGGATTTGTCAGGGGGAATTCGGGACATTTGAAATGATTGGAAAGACTGGAGAAGGGCTGAACATCCATGAATGACTACATAGATAAGATTGCTATACTGGCTCCTGCCCACAATCAGGAAGAAGGCATCAGGAAGTTGCCATGCCTCGTCCCCAACCTCTCAACACCGACAGAACAATTAACAGGACACTGGAACACAGCTGCAAAAAACCGTGGTCTCCACGGCTGCATTTGCCAGCAGCCTGAAAACAGCACCTGCAAATCTTGCTCTGCTGCGTGCAATTGGTGAGACCAATTTTACTAGCAGCAAGGATGTCTAGAGCATGTAGTTTGTAGCTTTCCAGCTTGAGAAACACAAAAAGGTCTAGTAAACGAGGGAAGGGCGGATAGTAAAGGTCTATCTACTGCATCCACCACATTTTCAATTTGGAAAGCAAGAAAAAATGCATGACCCAAATAGAAACACAGAAATGCCAAATTGGGTGTCCTTCCTCACATTCCTTTGTGAAGTGAGGCAGTCGATCAATAAATACATTCATTGATTCATTTTTAAATCAATTGGATGATACATACAGAAAGTCATATGCTTACTAAAAATTAGTTGACAGTACCGGGGGAAAAACTCCTAAAATATTATTTCTGCAAAGGTTTTCATAGCCAAAACCTTTGGTGGAAAATGAAAATATCTTTGTAAGCAAATCAATGGAGAACAGTTCTGAAATTCCCTCCTCAAAACCTTCTAAAAATTGTATCCACTTTACAGTGTTACTATGCCAGTTACCATTTTACTACACCATTAATGACAGTATTTTTACCTATGTGGCAAGTATTATTATTACAGTCATGCATTGCATAACAATATTTGAGTCAATGACAGACTGCATATATGATAGTGGTCAGAGCAATAGGCTATGCTATATGGCCTAAGTATGTAGTAGGTTATACCATCTAGGTTTGCTTAAGTGCACCCTATTTTGTTTGCACAATGACGCATTTCAGAACAATGACGCATTTCTCACAATGTATCTCCATTGTTATAACTGTATTAGCATTTTGCATGTATAAAGACTGTGGAATCAGAATAGTCCATTGTCTTAGCCAAAATCTCACAGCTAATATAGAGCAAAACTTGAATTCTAATGAAGTTTCTCTGATTTCATGCTCTTTCCAGTACACCATACGACCCTGTATAGTGAAGAGTTTATTGTTCTAATGATAGCCAAATATTACTTGCAAATCATCCTGTTGCCACCTCCTATCTCTCTCCCTTTTCCCCTTTTGCTCGAGAATCATTGTCTTTTCCTCAGCAAGATTTCCCATCTGTACATAGAGAAGTGTTAGCACCATTCTTTGTCTTCATCCAGATAAAGTGCAGACCACTTGCAACACTGCCAAGCATTGAGGTTTACAGGTTGAACATCCCTAATCCAAAAATTTGAAATCCAGAATGCTCCAAAACCTGGCTGGGAGTGGTGGCTCACACCTGTAATCTCAGCATTTTGGGAAGCCAAGGCAGGCAGATCATTTGAGCCCAGGAGTTCAGGGCCAGCCTGGGCAACATAGTGAGATCCCATCTCTACAAAAAATACAAAAAATTAGCCAGGCGTGGTTGTGCACGTCTGTAGTCCCAGTTTCTTAGGAGGCTGAGGTGGAGAATCAAATGAACCTGGAAGGTGGAAGTTGCAGTGAAACAAGATCGTGCCACTGCACTCCGGCCTGGGCGACAGACAGAGAGAGACCCTGTCTCAGAAAAAGAAAGAAAGAAAGAAAGAAAGAAAGAAAGAAAGAAAGAAAGAAAGAAAGAAAGAAAGAAAGAAAGAAAGAAAGGAAGGAAGGAAGGAAGGAAGGAAGGAAGGAAGGAAGGAAGGAAGGAAGGAAGGAAGGAAGGAAGAAAGGCTCCAAAACCTGAAACTTTTTGAGTGTCAACATGATGCCACAAGTGGAAAATTCCACACCTGACCTTATGTGATGGGTCAGTCAAAACACAAACCTTTGTTTCATGTGCAAAATTATTTAAAATATTGTATAAAATTACTTTCAAGCTATGTGTATGAAGTATATAGGAAACTTCAGTTTTGTGCTTAAACTTGGGTCCCGTCCCCAAGTTACGTCATTATGTATATGCAAATATTCCAAAATCCAAAAAAATCCAAAATCCAAAACACTTCTAGTACCAAAGAGATAGTTAACCCATACTAACTTTTTTAGAGAGGAAAAGCAAGTGGATTTTTTCTAACTGTAAACTTTGATAAATGTCAAACATATAGGAAAGTTGAAACAAATAACGCAATAAATGCCCATATAAAGTTTCATATTTCTTGATGACTCATCATATTTGGAAAGACTTGAGATCTCCTAGGAGCTAGAAGGTAAGCCTTGATGATGATACCCAAGAAGAGGTGGGGAGCCAACAGTAGGATCCATGAGGGTTCACAGAAGAGAAGCAGCAAGAGACAGCAGGAGAGTGTCAGGGCAGCAGCCGAGGGACATGGCGTCCTATGGTAAACAACCTGAGAGGGTGGCCATTAAAGATCTGACTTAAATCTGCAGCATGAAGCCTTTGACCATCAAATTCCTCTTCCCATGGCAAATACAGATGAGTATCCATGCTGTCTCTTAAGCAACTAGGCTGAACGACTAGCCCACTGCCATCAGCCACCCCACCTCAGCATACAGCAATACTTTGTGGCAGCACACCAAACACCCAGCTTTACTTAGGCAGATTAGCTAAGGCCAGAGGGCTTCTAAGGAATGGAACACAGATCAGAATCATTATCACAGGTGGTTACTCCTCCGCTCTGGCCAGTCCCTCTCCGTAGTCTGGAATTGTGCCCCCACGGAGGATTAAGCACCTGTTACCAAATGGTAACAAATCCATCTTCAGGAAGGACAGATATTTTCATTTTTCTCTCTCCCCTAGTATGTTTACTTGTGTCGAGATATCCCTACGTGAGTTTGCAAAAGAAAGAGTCAAAAAGAACAAATGCAGTATTTTTCTCTTTCGATTGGTCTTTGGTTTTGCATCCTTCAAAAAATAAATCAAAGGAATTGCATGTTTTGGTTCTTCCTGTTTCATTGATGTAGAAGTTAAGTCATGGGGAAAAACAGTATTTTCAAGCATGCTTGAAGCATTTATTAAAATAGATCATAAATTTGTTCACAAAGAAGCATTAATGAATTCCTGAAAATCAATAGAATACAAACTACATACTCTATAATTATACAATAAAATTAGGAATTTTGACAAAAGGACAGCTTCCATAAATCCCATAAATTTGGAAACTAAATAAAACAAAGCTTAAACCCTCAGGTTTAAAAAAAAAAGTCACACATGTATAACTAATAAAATATAGAAAGAAAGAAAAAGAAAAACTTGATAGTAGAGAAACTTGGCAAACATCGCCTTAACCAAGTGATCAAGGTTAAATATCCCCAGCAACGAGTCATGGAGGTATCATGTACTCCACTACAATGTGACAAGAAGGGCATATCTCCTTTGTGATATTCTCCTCCAAAATTCATAACCTCAGTGTTTTTGTAAGAAAGCATAAACTGAGAGACATTCTATTAGGTTGGTGCAAAAGTAATTGCGGTTTTTGCTATTACAAAATATCTGACAAGTACTCTTCAAAAGCGTCAAGGTCATGAAAGACTGAGAAATAGTTACAGATTTAAGAAGGGAAGGAGGTGTGACAACTTGAGGAAGGGAAGGAGCAAGAGAGGGAGGATCAGAGGAGAAAGAAGGAGAAAACGAACGCCATAAAGGACTTGCCCATAGTCAGGGAGAAATGAAAACTTCTGGGCCTAAATTCCTAGTCCCCATTTTATCTTAGCTATTTTCTTGACATGCAGCATAGAATTTCGTGTGGTCTCTGTTCCCCAGACCAACCCTCCCCAAAAAGAGATAAAATAAAAATTTGTCAAAAGAAATACAGACATCTATCCCTGTAACTGTAAATCCTTAAAAAAAAAAAAAAACCCACTTGGAATATGCAAGTGTTGCCTCTTTCAGTGTAACTTTCGATTAAGATATGCTGTAGATAATATCATCTGCACTAATAAATTATTATTTTACTAAGTTATGAATTCCAATGATTCATTCAATTCTTTGCTAATTTTCATCTTAATTACTGTTTGTTGTAAAAATCCTGAGACTATTTACAAAAACCTTTTAAAAGAGCCAAATACATTATTATGCAGAGTATCATGTACTAATTTAATCCTCCAACAATTCTAGAAATTTGAAGCATTACACCATAAGACTTTAGTGGTTGGTAATACTAGGACTATTATAATTTATTAGTAATTGACAGCAACAAGTTTCTGCTGAGCATTGATTACATGCTATGGTCAGCTAGGGATAACCCACTGAAAGAGAGAGATGGCCTTAGTCTTCATGGAACTTAGAATCCAGTGGAGAAAACAAACTTAAACAAGGAAACAAAACAAAAGTAATAATTACAAGTTGCTATAAGTGCAATGAAGGAAAGGTGCTTTAATAAGATAAACTGGTTCAGGGGCTGGGAGATGGGAGCTGATTCTAATTCAGTCTTCGGAGAAAGCCTCTTTGAGGAGATGACCTTTCTCCTAGTTTTCTTCCAAAGACTTGGCAGGAGTTATAAAACTGTACTACACACATTTAAAAGATGGCCGGGCATAGTGGCTTGTGCCTGTAATCCCAGCACTTTGGGAGGCCAAGGCAGGCAAATCACTTGAGGTCAGGAGTTTGAGACCAGCCTTGGCCAACATAGCCAAACCCCGTCTCTACTAAAAATACAAAAATTACCCCACCATGATGGCAGGCGCCTGTGATCCCAGCTACTCGGGAGGCTGAGGCAGGAGAATCGCTAGAACCTGGAAGGTGAAGATTGCAATGAGCCGAGATTGCGCCACTGCACTCCAGCCTGTGCAGCAGAGAGAAACTCTGTCTCAAATAAGTAAATAAATAAATAAATAAACAGCTGGATTTTTTTTAAAAAACAAGAATTTAAGGTATTAGGACCCAAAAGGTATGAGGACATGTTAAAATAAGTTATTAGTTTCCTGGCACTCAACAGTAAAAAGACAACATCATTCATATTGTAGAGTTCTTATCTCTCAAAGAAAGAAAATATACTGAGTCACCTAAATGGACTAATATTTCTCTGGCACTGGTTTCAAGCAGGAATTTATCATATGATTCTTTCTATAAGGAACATCAGATAAGTTAATAAACTGTCATTTTCTCATGTTATTTTGCATAAGATACTAAAATGTTCTTCAAGTGACATTTCTGATTGTAACCCAATATAAAGCACAAGATAATGCAGTCCACGTAGTGACTTTCTGGTGATATAACTACATGCAGGGACTGAAAGAAACTAGTAAATGAATGCCACTTCGATTCTCTCAGGTACTAAGTAACAACCCTGAACTTCGGTATTCTGAATAGCAAAATTTTATAGCTAAAATCTCTGCTGAATATCTACTGGGCTGACATTGCATATCACTGATGAAAGAGAAATGCATACGGTTCAGACAGCAGACACAAAGGGGACTGATTTAACATTTTGTGGTGAACAATTTAATAGCTAACCTTCCATTCTCATTCAAGAAAATTGACATAGAAGCAGGCTGCACTGGTACCAGGGAAGAGGGCCAAGATGTTTCTCAATGTACAACAAAAAGAGTTTGAACCTGTTTCAGAAGATGGCCAAGTATTTGGAGATCACAGAACTTGACATCATCAAGCATAAAGAAATTATTTTGATATCCTCCCCCCAACAAAAAAATCCCTGAGTATTTTATTTGGCCATTTTGACCACGAAAGAACTTCACCATGGACTCTACTGAGAATTTCTTTCCAATCAGAATTACATCACCATTGGTCTGCCAGGATGATTTAACAGTAAATGTCCCAAGTAGTTGAAGGAACAAAGCTTTTATCTGAGGTTATTTAATAAAGTTCAATTAAAAACTAAATGACTGCTAAATATAACGATTTTTGTTTCTGCGTAATTAATGTTGGGCTGTTCTTTCTGATAATAAGCCATCAAAAGCCTCTGTGTCTTTTTTTTTTTTTTTGAGATGGAGCTTTGCTCTTGTTGCCCAGGCTGGAGTGCAATGGCATGATCTCAGCTTACTGCAACCTCCACCTCCCGGGTTCAAGGGATTCTCCTGTCCCAGCCTCCTAAGTAGCTGGGATTACAGGTGCATGCCACTACACCAGGCTAATTTTCGTATTTTTAGTAGAGAAGGGGTTTCATCATATTGGTTAGGCTGGTTTCGAACTCCTGACCTCAGGTGATCCACCCAACTCAGCCTCCCAAAGTACTGGGATTACAGGCATGAGCCACTGCACCTGGCCTCTGCTGCATCTTAATAAGGCAAATACAACCAATGGCCTAGAAAAGGGTGCTTCCCTTCCCTCCCATTTTTGCTGATAAGTGGGCATGCATCCAATCCACATACTAGCTAGACAGGAAGCATAGCATGTTGAACAAATAGTGGATTTTTTTTTCTTTTCTGAGCGACAGTGTCTTATCTTGAACTCCTGGGCTCAAGGGATCCTCCCGCCTTCGCCTCCCAAAGTGCTAGGATTACAGATGTGAGTCACCACATCTGGCCCAAATAGTGATATTAATGTGAAAGTGGAGATTGTGTTTGATTTAACAGGCAAAAAAATCAAGCCATTAAAAATGTCAATATGGGAATAATAATGTGAATATGAATGCTGGGATGCCTGGAGTACCAGTTGTCTAGCAATAAAATATGGGCTGAAATATGCTTCTCTTTACTCAGAGAAGCCCGGCCGTTGTCACAAAGTGGAAGGGAGGGGAAAAGACAGACTGAGTTATAGACTGTGGCCTACCTCACCAAATCCATTCAGCACAAACAGGTTTCTTCTAGTGGCCTAAGAACATCAGATATGTGGAAGGAAACATACTGTCTGATATGGCTTAGATCTGTGTCCCTGCCCAAATCTCATGTCAAACTGTAATACCCAATGTTGGAGGTGGGGCCTGTTGGGAAGTCATTGAATCATGGGGGCGGAATTCCCCCATGCTGCTGTTCTCATGATAGTGAGTGAGTTCTCATGAGATTTGGTTGTTTAAAAGTGTGTGGCACCTACCCCACACCGCTTGCTTCTGCTCGGGCCACACAAGATGTGCCTCTTTTCCCTTTGCCTTCTGCAATGATTGTAAGTTTCCTGAGGCCTCCCCAGAAGCCAAGCAGATGCCAGCATCATGCTTCCTTAACAGCCAGCACAACTGTGAGCCAATTAAACCTCTTTTTCTTTATATGTTACCCAGTCTCAGGTAGTTATTTATAGCAGTGCAAGAACTCCTAGTGGCCTAAGAACATCAGATATGTGGAAGAAAAAGGAAACATACTATCCTTGAAACTTTTGAGTGGCTTGTACTCCCTCACTAATTTAGACTGTTTTTTCTTGGGACAGAAAATTAATTTTCCATTTTTTAGTCTCTACCCAGATAATCTGGTACTATGCACACAACATGTGCTCAATAAATGTTTGACCAACACCATGACTGTGCTATATTAATTTCCTTTGACATACCTGCCTAGGAGTAGGCAGCCAAAAATGTGGGTCAAAGAATGTGTAGTGTATTATTATCAGACTTATTTCTGATCTCCATTCATGTATGCTAAAGAATGTGAAAAGACCAAAATTCTATCAATTTATTTCCATATGGGTAATTCTACAAGGATTATATTTTATTACTATAAGCTTTTGTTATGAGTCATAGATACCTGAAAATTTAAGAATATACCAGGAACCTCTTCTCGTTTTTAACTCCCATTGTTGAGAAGTGAGAGTGTGCTCTTTCCCCTAACCATTCTCATCCTGCCCACTCCATTAAATATTATGTAAAGGCAAAAATCCCCCAAATGTTTAGCTCTGACCTCATGTATCCAGTTGTCTACTTGACACCTCCACCAGAGTTCAATAGGCATCTCAAACTTAATCTTTCCAAAACCAGACTCCTGATCCTCTCACTTCCAATTTACTCTACTCAGCCTGCTCCACTTCTGTAAATGGTACCACCAATCACTCAAGCCAAAGACTACAGGGCTTATCCTTAATTCCTCTCTGTCCCTCACACCGACTATCTGACCCATCAATAAGTACTATTGCTCTTCCTCTACATCATCGCCTAACCCATTCGCCTCTCTCCATCCTAGCCACTACTACTGTCTTCTACATCATATCTTGCTTGGACTCTGGAACTTTGCTTCATCTTTTCATCCATAAAGAGGCCTTCCCTGAACACCCAATCTAAAATTGCTCCCCAGAGTCTATCACATTGCCTAATTTCATGTTTTTCTTAGCATTTATCACTACCAGTTAATTTTCTTATTTGTTTGTTTTTTTATTGGGAAGGAGGAGGATATTTTCTGTCACTCCCCATTCAAATGCACGTCCATAAGAGTAGGGACTCTTAATGTCTTGTTTGCTGCTACATTTCCAGTGTTTATAATAGAGTTTGACACATAACGGTGCTCAATAGTATTGAATTAATAAATTAATGAATCAATTAGTGAATAAGCCTAATGTGTATTTGAACATGAAAGATGAGCAGAATGCAGAACAACACAGGTTTTTATGTAAGTAACAGATTTATTGAGACTAAATTTAAATTATCCAATTTCCTTTGACAGCTCTCACCCTATTTTTTAGTTAACAATCGTTGAACATTTATTACATGCCAGAAACTGAACATTTTTTACACTTATTAGCTCAATGAATTTCATTCCATCCTTGTACAGCCTTATAAAGTAATTACAACTAGCTAAGTGGCAAAGCCAGGATTCAAATAAAAGTCAGGCTTATTCCAGAGTCCCAAGCTCTTTACTACCATTTTAATATGAATGTTCCTTTCAGACTGGCCAGATTCCCTAGAACACTCATCCAGCAAAGTAAGGTCAGGGCAACTTAGCCTCAATGTAAAGCCCCATGGCTCTCCCCTGAAAAGCTGCAGCATTTGTGTGGTTTCCTTTGAGAGCACATCGAGATCAAAGCTTGGCTATACAAGACCATTCTTCTCACAACGCATATCCTATGAGCACAGCAAGACATTAGTCAAAACAGCATTTCTTCAGTTAGTTAATTAATAAATTTCTGAGTGTTCTGCTGAACCTGTACAATGATTATTACACATTTTCTAAGATTCAGGCCTCCGAAGTTGATACTTAACAAAATTTTCTTTTTACATACAGAAGGATTGGGCTCTTGTAAGGATGAAGTGAGCTGGTGCATATGATATCTCTTTGAAAAAATATAAACTATTACATAGAATATGCACCATAATATAATCACAGAATTCTGGAAATGGAAAAGAACTAAGAAATGGCACCTAATTTTATGAAAGTGAACAATGAGGCACAGAGAGGTAAAGTGACTTGTGGTTGAGGGGCTGGTAGCCAATAGAATGAAATTACATTGTTTACCAAATTTAATTTTCTTTTTTCTTCTTCTTTTTTTTTTTTTTTTGAGATGGACTCTCACTCTGTTGCCCAGGCTGGAGTGCAATGGCATGATCTCGGCTCACAGAAACCTCCGCCTTCCAGGTTGAAGCAATTCTCCTACCTCAGCCTCCCGAGCAGCTGAGATTATAGGCATGTGCCACCACGTGTGGCTATTTTTTGTATTTTTTTTTTTTTTTTTTTTTTTTAGTAGAGATGGGGTTTCACTACATTGGCCAGATTGCTCTCAAACTCCTGACCTCAAATGATCCGCCCGTCTTGGCCTCCCAAAGTGCTGGGATTATAGGCATGAGCCACTGTGTCCGGTCCCAAATTTAATTTTCAATCTGAATCTCAGTAATGGTCTTTACAATCATCTTAACTGAGTCAACACACCTGATTTCAAACTTTCAGAATGATGCCAAGTTTATGATATTGATGTGGACATATTTTTTCTGGACCTTATATTTTATGTAATATTTTTTGAAGAGACCAGTCGCCCATATAATGAGCAGTGGACATCATTTCACCTTAGTATATCCAGGAAAAACAAAACAAGACAAAATTACTATATGTTTATGATCAATGACCTCTTCAAAAATTAATTGTCACAGATGGAACTGTAACATATGGCGCATTTGAACAGTAAGAGTCCTGCAGATGGACACTCTCAATGGTAATTTTTTCCCTAGTGTCTCTCAACAGGAAGTGCTGACATTTGAAAATGTATGAAGATTTTTGGGGGGTTGTCATAATGATTAGAGAAAGCTCCTGGCATTTGGTGTCTAGAGGACAAGGATGTTAGTATAAATGGCCTGTAAGCCAAGGGATTGTTCTACTTAAAGAGCCATATCACCCAAAATTCCAACAGCTACCCCAGACAATGGAAAAATGACTGCAAGCATCTGCCTGCTTCAGATAACTCCTTTTAATTATGTATAAAGCATTTATTTTAATTTGGAACTATCTTAGTTCATTTGGACAGCTATAACAAAATACCATGGACTGGGTGACTTGTAAATAACAGAAATTTAATTTCGCACATGTCTAGAGGCTTGGAAGTTCAAGATTAAGGCACTGGCAGATTTACTGTCTGGGGAAGGCCCGCTGTCTGGCTCAGAGATGGCACCTTCTTACTGTGTCTTTCCATGGTAGAAGGGATGAACTAGTTATCTGGGACTTCTTTTATAAGGACACTAATCCCCTGCATGAGGGCTCTGCCCTCATGACCTAATCACCTCCCAAAGGCTCCACCTCCTGATACCATCACACTGGGGATTCAATTTCAACAGAAGAATTTTGAGGAAACACAAATATTCAGACAACAGCAGAAACTTTTACGAATAAAGAAGAAATTTATCAAAATGACCAAGAGCCTGGAAAAACATAATAGAGTTTACTAAATACTTAAAATTATAAAAAATAGTTTCAACATCTCTGGCAACATGGTGGATAAGAGATCCTGCAACCTAATGTTACACAACATTAAAAGTGCAAGATAAAATATGAAAGTTACTATTTTATGAATACATAAGCCTACAAAAAATAAGAAAATTGCTCTGAGGCCATGACTAGAGTGGGTGCATGGGTGCAGGGAGGTGGCTGAGCCCTGCAACACCTGATACTCACCTATAAATTATAGGGCTAAAAATTTAGCAGCAGTGGGTGAAGTGGGTAGCAGAGTGGGAGTAGGGGAAGAGGAAGGCTAGAGATAAAGCCCTGGACTCATGGAGGTTGGAAAGCTGAATTGGAGACCATCTTGTATAGAGCTAGGATAGGCAATGGACTATACTTTCAGGAAAAAAAAAAAAAAAAAGGTTGATGAGGACAACAAAAGTCAGAAGAAAATAAATGCAAAATGAACAACAACAAAAGGCTAGAAGAGATTACGCTGCTCTCTCTTCCTCGGCTCTCCAATTTTTGCCATTGCCTCCTCTTGGCTGAACCTAACTGGAAATCAGACAACACACAGCCCAGGAAGCTCGGCATGCAGAGCAAGTCAGGGAAAACACAAGGCATACATTCAAGGTCAAGCAGACGTAGAACCTGCATAGCCAGGTATTCTGATAAAGCACTTCTATGCAGATTATCTGATTTAATCTTCACAACAGACAGGTACTATTACATCCCCTAGAGTAAACTGAATCTTAGCATGGCCAAGTTTCTCTTCTAAGCATGCAGCCAGTAATGATGGCACTGGGCTCTAACCCCAAGTTGGCCTGACTGCGTACCCTGCACTCTTAACTATTTTTCTGTATAGTTGTAACAACAGTGTGATTCTGATGTTGACTTCTTGTGTCTCCTCACTGGGTTTTGGGAGAAACTCTAACTCAGAAGTGGCCTGTTATAGTCCAGTCCTCTTCTGCATTGTCCTGGTTTTGCTTTTCTTTCTTAGACTTTGTAGTTCTACATGAGTCCATGTCTGACTGTTTTATTCATGTCAAGTCATTTTCCATCTCTGTCAGCAATGGTTTAAAGTGCAGGGTTATCCATTGCTTCATAACAAACTGCCCCAGAGTTTAGAGGCTTCAAACAACAATAATGTTACTATATTTCACAACTTTGCAGGTTGGAAATGTGGTCAGGGCTTGGCTGGGTGACTCTTCTGCTCGATGTGGTGTTGACTGGTGTTCCTTGGTGGTATTCATCTGATGGTTCATCTGGCTTCATTCCCAAGCTTGACTTTTTCGCAAGAACAATGAAAGGCTGAGCTCAGCAAGACTCCTCTCATTATCCATGTAGTCTCAGGGCACTTCACCTGCCCTCTCCAGCAGGGTACTTGACATGGTTTGGCTGTGTCCCCACCCAAATCTCATCTTGAATTGTAGCTCCCATAATTCCATGTGTTGTGGGAAGGATGTAGTGGGAGATAATTGAATCATGGGGGCAGTTTCCCCCATATTGTTCTCGTGGTAGTGGATAAGTCTCACGAGATCTGATGGTTTTATAAGGGGTTTCCCCTTTTGCTTGGCTCTCATTCTTTCTTGTCTGCCACCATGTAAGATGTGCCTTTTGCCTCCCACATGATTGTGAAGTCTCCCCAGCCACATGGAACTATGAGTCCATTAAACCTCTTTTTCTTTATCAGTTACCTAGTCTCAGGTATGTCTTTATCAGCAGTGTGAGAACAGACTAATACAGTAGTCTAATGCCTTACTTGGCAGCTCAGGGCTGCCGGTCTTCTTACAAGCCTAAGCCTGAAACTGTCATACTCTACTGGTTTAAAGTCACAGCTCAGATCCAAGGAGAGGGGAAACATATCCCACATCTCAATAGCAGAAATTATTTGACATCAAAGAATTTGTGGCCATCTTTAATCTGGCCAAAGGAATAGAAACTTCACTAACTATATTTCTGTATCTTTAGTTATTTATGTTCCTATTCACTATTCCTTTTATCTGTATAATTTCCAGTTTCCAAGAAATATCCCTCTTCTTCAACTCTACGTAAGCCTATTACAGCTGACTGGGCAAAACACCATATATTTATTACAAACAATTGTTTGTAATGCTACCATGATGCCTGGCCCATAGGAGTTACATAGTAAATACTGGATGGACAAATGACCGTTTAAAATAATGCCCTTTTTTAATTGTTTGGAGACAATTAGGAGGTGCATCAGGGTTCTCTAGAGAAGCATAACTAATAAGATACATAGACATATGAGAGGGGATTTATTAGGGAAATTGGCTCATGCAATTATGGAGGCTAAGAAGTCCCATGACAGGCCATTCACAAACTGGAGACCTGAGATGCTGGCAGCATGGCTCAGTCCAAGTCCAAAGGCCTTAGAACCAGGGAAGTCAATTGTGTAACTCTCAGTCCAAGGCCAAATGCCTGAGAGCCTGGCGGGGCTGCTGATGTAAGTCCTGAAATCCAAAGGCCAGGGAGCCCAGAGTTGTTGTCCACAGCCAGGAGGGGAAGAGTGTACCCCAGCTCCAGCAGAGAGATCGACGTGTTCTTCTTTTCTCTGTTTTTGTTCTCCCCAGGGCCCTAGTAGATTAGATGGTGCCCACCCACATTGAGGGCAGATCTTCCCCATTTAGTCTACTCAGACATACATGCTAATCTCCTCTGGAAATGCACTCACAGACATACCCAAAAATAATACTTTACCCAGTTTCTAGGTACTCCTTCAGCTAGTCAAGTCAACACCTAAAATTAACCATCCCAGACAGTGTTTACAGACAGCTCCAATTTCAGCAGGAAGTGAAGGCTACTGTGAAGCATCTCCTCCATTTCATATGCTATTTTCTGCATGCTTACTGTCTGAGTTACCGCTATAGATTTCTTCCCCAGTTCCAAATGGCTCGAGAGTTCCACCGGTTCACGGGGCTCACTAGTACTAAACAGGACCTAACTCGTTACTCCCTACTTCTTTGTGTCTCACACAGCGATCTGAATCCTTTAACTCAGTTTTTCTCAAACTTTGAACTATAGAGGAATGACCTGGAGAACCCGAGAAAGAAAGCACCAAGCACTGAACTCGTCTTCAGAGTGTTTGATTCAGTAGGCCAAGGATGGGGCTCAATAATCTGAATTTCTTTCTTTCTTTCTTTCTTTCTTTCTTTCCTTCCTTCCTTCCTTCCTTCTTTCCTTCCTTCCTTCCTTCCTTCCTTCCTTCCTTCCTTCCTTCTTTCTTTCTTTCTTTCTTCTTCTTTCTTTCTTTCTTTCTCTTTTTTCTTTTGAGACTGAGTTTAGCTCTTGTTGCTCAGGCTGGAGTGCAATGGCATGGTCTTAGTTCACTGCAACCTCCGTCTCTCAGGTTCAAGTGATTCTCCTGCCTCAGCCTCCCAAGTAGCTGGGATTACAGGCACCAGGCATGACACCCAGCTAATTTTTGTATTTTTGTAGAGAAGGGGTTTCACTCTGTTGACTAGGCTGGTCTTCAACTCCTGACCTCAAGTCATCTGCCCACCTTAGCCTCCCAAAGTGCTGGGGTTACAGGCATGAGCCACAATGGCCGGCCAATAATCTGCATTTCAAATAGGTTCCCAGATGCTGCTCATTTCAAGTTATGCCAACAAACAACATAGTTTCGTCAACATTAATGGGTATTGACATTACTTGAGATGGATTTTTATAATCCTGAATTTGAACTAAAATAGAGGGATTGGTGACTTCTAATTCATACATTAGATTCACGCCTTTTATAAAATTGATTATCTGAAACCTTCTTGTTGAAGTGTGTCATTTAGAAAACAGAACAGTGAGCTATTGTCAGAGACTCCCATGAAAGTTAGATATCAACTGCTGATTAGTACTTTAGAAAATCATAAGGAGTATTGTTGCTGCTAGAAACCTATTAAGCATTTTCCATTTAAAAATTCTTCATTATACTGAACAAAGAAGAATTTTTGCTCCGGTGCAGTCTAGACCTGGTTCTGTTGCTTAGCAATGGGCTCTGCCGTACCGTTACAGCCCTGTGTTTTCCTCTTCAAAAAAGAACAGTATGCCACAGGTGCTTTTTAACTTTACCACCGTGCTCCCATGAAGAAGAATTCATAACCATTTTGTATTTAATCTAGCAGACTGAAAATTCTCAAGGTGAGAGCTTTCTCTTAGGATGTTGAAAATGCACTGTGCTCTTTCTTCAAAGTGAAAGTCTATGATTCCCAATCATTGAAAAAAAGTTCTGGAGGGATTCGCCTTTCTGACAAAGAGCCATCAATCAGATTGTGGCATGCCTCGGCCATATTCAGCTGTGGGCCAAGCAAGTGGAGGAATCAAAAGACGTGTAAAAGAATATCTGTGCATACATTTCATACACTGTAAAGCAGCAGGTTTAGATCTTATAATGCCTGCTTCATAAGATCTATGAGGCATAAGAAAGATAAGATTAACTTAGGAGAAGCGATAGCAAACTGTATAAGACACTATGTAATTAGCTACTAAATTATGAGGCTCTCAATGAAAAGCCTCTTAAGAATTCAAGGAGGCTAAAAACTAATAAGAGGAAGGGCTGGCAGTTATCAAGTGCCTGCTATATGCTAGGCACTTCAAATGCATTATCTGTTTCAGTAGTCACAACAGTCCTGTGAAGTCAGAATTATTATCATCCTCATTTTCAGATGAGGACTGCAAGTCTTAAAGGCTAATTAGCTTGCTTGTAAACAAACCCAGGTCTGGATTAAGTAAAGGAGAAAATCGAGAAGTGTGGATAGACAGAGATCCACCCACCATGCTGCCCTTTCCCTAGTGTCTCTTTGCATTATTCATAAATGCAGGGCCAAATTCCAGTCCTCACGGCCCTCAGGGAAAAAATCTAAGCTTTAATTCATGCTGACAAACCTCTGTGAATACCTATTCTTTTAGCCAACAGAAAGTCTCCTGGGACAAAGGTGAAGGAAGGAGGATTTCTTTTCATATTATTTTTGAACAATGAGTTCTGTGGAGTGAGACATGATTTGCATAGAAGTGTGTTGATCTATAAAAGCGTACCCCCTATTTTCATAACAGCGGAATCACATCAACCTTCCAGACTTGAATTGTTTAGCATTTCTGTCCAAACAATCTTTCTCCTTGATTGCATTCATAACACTCTGCACCTCTTCTGATTAACCTGTTTTTGATTCAACTATTCCTTGAATTTTATCCCCACTCCTGTCTTAAAGTGCTCCAGACTCTCCAAATAACGGTACCTATATCCTGTATATGATTTCACTCCGATACTCGGCCCCAAGTCCTCATATGCACATAGGAAAACACAAGATAAGAAGTCATGTTTTCCTGGAGGCTTTTGAGACAAAATATAAGACTGGCTAGGTCCCCTCTACTGCTAGACTTGGGGTAGGGGTTGTTTTTATTCTTTTATGAGATTGTCTCTCAGGGGCACCTCCAAGAGGTGACATAGGAAAGGCTCAGGAAAACAAAGTTTATGACACGGCACAGTGGCTCATACCTAAAATACCAGCACTTTGGGAAGCAAAGGCAGGTGGATCGCTTTAGCCTGGGAGTTTGAAACCAGCCTGGACAACATGGTGAAACCCCATCTCTACAAACAATTCAAAAAATAAAAAATAAAATAGCCGTGGTGGCCCACACCTGTAGCTCCAGCTGCTCAGGAGGCTGAGGTGGGAGGATCAAACTGCACACAGGAGGTCGAGGTTGCAGTGAGCCATGATCGCACCACCACTCTCCAGCCTAGGTGGCAGAGTGGAACCCTGTCTCAAAAAAAAAAAAGTTTATTATACTCACAAGTCCTAGAGACACAGCAAGCCACACAGAGCTAGGTGGGAAAGGCACCAGGGTAGGCAGGAGGCAAAAGACAAGAGCTAGGGGAGAACATTAGGCCACTGCCTTTATTGGAGTTTCTGCAAGAAAAGCAAGATAGGGCAGGGTGAATGGTTTAGGATTGGCAAGTTTGTATAATTTCATTGGGCTCTAAACTCTAAGGGTGGTCTTTAGTTGCCTGGTACCCGAACCTGGGAGGATTGAGAGAGAGGAATATTGTGTGTTGGGTTGTGCACCCTGATAGAGAAGGCATGGCTCTGCACTGATTAGTTTCCATACCAAAGCCATGCTCCTATCCGGGCCCTTTGCTATCTGTAAGAATCGGCTAACACTGGGAGGGGCAGTCTCTCCCCACCTAGAAAGGGTTCTTAAGATATCAAAACATCAAAATACACAGAACATTGACAATATATACAATACAGGGTACGTTGTCAGGGCTCAACCCAAATCCCAGGCCTACAACTTTGCCAACTACCATAGAATGTTTCTGAACATTTTGTGGAAGGTAGAGGGAAAAGAGCATGACAGGTTAATATTTGAATCAACTACTGAGCCCTAGGCTGGAAATAAGTCCTGGGTTCTAGAACTATTTCTGGCCAAGTCTCAAGGTTATAAAATGTGAAGGACAAGAACAAAAAAAGAAATAGGTGTTATTTAGCACTGTCAAGGATGCATGAGAACTTTCATACTAAGCCAGCAGACATGCACATTGCTACAATCTCTTTGGAGAGCAATTTGGCACACAGCAAGTACTGGCCTAGAGAAACTCTCTCCCATGTGCACTGGAACTCCCACACAAAATGTTCATTGCAGGTCGGGCTCAGTGGCTCATACCTGGAACTCTAGCACTTTAGGAGGCTCAGGTGGAAGGATCACTTGAGGCCAGGAGTTTGAGACCAGCCTGGGCAACATAGCAAGACCTCATCTACACACACACACACACACACACACACACACACACACACATAAAATTAGCCAGGTGTATTGGTGCACACTTATAGTCCCACCTATTGGAGGCTGAGGCAAAAGGATCCCTTGAGTCCAGGAGGTTGAGGCTGCTTGCAGTGAGCTGTGATTGCACCACTGCCTTCCAGCCTAAGCAACAGAATGAAACCCTGTCTCAAAAAAAAAAAAAAAAAAAAAATTCATTGCAGCATTGTTTATAATAGTGAACAACTGGAAACAACTACATGTCCACCAGGCTAAGCAGGTAAATAAAACGTGGGCTATTCATAAAATGCACTGTAACATTTCATAGGAATAAACTAATCCTACATATTAAGATGCGTAGATCTTAAAAATATAATGTTGCATGAGAATAAAAGCAAGCTACAGAACAATTTGTACTATAAGATACCACTGTATACATCTTAAAAGAAAAGAAACAAACTTACATAAGAAAATCTCTATCTTGTTTATGGATTCTGTATATTCAAGTAAAGTATTATAGTATTTAAGTGACCTGGAAAATATATACACCAAATTCATGGTAGTGGCTGCCTCTGGTGAAGGAACTGTGGAATCTGATTGGGGGTGGAAGATGAAAAAGGCTTCGATTTTACCTAAAATGTCTCAGTTCTATTATCTAAATAAAAAAGGGCCAGGCACGGTGGCTCACACCTGTAATCCCAGCACTTTGGGAGGCCAAGGTGGGCGAATCACTAGAGATCAGGAGTTTGAGACCAGCCTGGCCAACATGGCAAAACCCCGTCTCTATGAAAAATACACAAATTAGCCAGGCGTGGTGCCATGCACTTGTAGTCCCAGCTACTCGAGAGGTTGAGGCAGGAGAATCGCTTGAACCCAGGAGGCAGAGAGGCTGCTGTGATCCGAGATCACAACACTGCACTCCAGCCCAGGTGACAGAGTGAGACTCTATCTCAAAAAAAAAAAAGAACTTTGAAGAAAAGAAGTAAAATGTTAACAATGATTGGCTCTGGAGCGAGATGATGTTTATTACAGTATTTTATGTGTTTTCCTATGTTTCAAAATGTAGGTTCCATTACAAGAAAACCACAAACAAACCCATAGCTAAATAATGCCCTTTTCAGCTCTGAATTTTAGAATTGTATAATTAGGAATGTCATGCATTTCAGTTAGAGGCTCAAGGTTCACCCAATTCTGGTCTGGCTTGGGCATTCCCACCAAAATGAAAGGTTGAGCTTCAGTGAAATCTTTTCGGTCCCCTTTGGTAGAACTGTCTTCATGGGCTCCAGGCTAGAAAGGGCCTCCTGCCTGGTTTAATGCTCTGCTGTCACCATCTTGAAATTCTGAATAACTTTACCTTTGAACTTGAGTTTTGTAATTGAAAGCCGACAATGGAGTATGAGTGTGAGCAGAGGAGATATGCATAATATATTAATATGTGCCCACAGTTTCTCACCATCCATTCACACAGAATTTCAAACCCATGATCTGTTGGAAGTCAGCAAGACTCCAAGTGAGTACAAGATAGTGAATTATGGAAGTCACCAGCTTCCATAGTGTTGGTAATATGCACATCGGCCAGGCGCAGTGGCTCATGCCTGTAATCCCAGTACTTCGGGAGGCCAAGGTGGGCAGATCACCTGAGATCAGGAGTTCAAGACCAGTGTGGCCAACATGGTGAAACCCCATCTCTACAAAAATACAAAAATTAGCCAGGCATGATGGCAGGTGCCTGTAATCCTAGCTACTTGGGAGGCTGAGGTGGAAGAATTGTTTGAACCCAGGAAGTGGAGGTTGCAGTGAGCTGAGATCGTGCCATTGCACTCCAGTCTGGGCAACAGAGTGAGACTCCATCTCAAAAACAACAACAACAACAACAACAACAAAGTATGCACATCAAGAAGCAAAATATAAACAGTTGAGTTAGTTTAGTTTTGTGTAGTATTTCCACTGTTGTAATAAGAACATGGGCATGTATAGGCCGCAAAATACAAATTATGCAATATCTGTGATTCCACATATGAAGGAAATGCTCTATACTAGCTTTTACAATTACACAATAGAAAGAGATTTGGTAAGGTTTTTGCAAGCAATTTAAAGAAAGAAAGGAAATGGCCTTATATTTTAATATGTTTATTGGCATTCTTTTCTTACTTTTTGAATAAAGGAACCTACATTTTTATTTTACATCAAGCCCAAAAAATAATGTAGTGGACCCAGCCTTTTGGCTTTTACATCTGATGTACCTAAGAGAAATTGTCATCAAACAACTGGGTGGTTGCCTGGAAAAGCTGTGATGATTAGTTTTATGGGTCAACTTGACTAAGCTAAAGGGTGCCCAGATAGCTGATAAACATTATGTCTGGGTGTGTCTGTGAAGGTGTTTCTGGATGAGACGAGCATTGGAATCAGTGGACTGAATAAAGAAGATGGTCTTCACCAATGTTGGTGGGCATCATTCAATCCATGGAGGGCCCAAGTAAAACAAAAGGATAAAGGAAGCTGAATTTTCTCTCTTTTTGAGCCAGAACATCTATTTTCTCCTATCCTTGGACATAGGACCTCCTGGTTCTCAGGCCTTCAGACTTGACTGGGAGGCACATCACTAGCTCTCCTGGTTCTCCCGCTTGCAGGTGGCAGATTGTGGGATGTATTGGCCTCTATAACTGTGTGAGCCAATTCCCATAATCTCTCTCTCTCTCTCTCTCTCTCTGTCTCTCTCTCTCTCTCCCACTCTCTCCCACTCTCTCTTTCTCTCTCTACTATTGGTTCTGTTTCTCTGGAGAAAGTTGACTAATATAAAAGTCCCTGTGCAGCAAAGCCAGGGACAACCGAGAGCCCAAATCTTACCACAGCTTTCTTTTTCTCTTGTTTCCAGGAGCTCAGAATTATCTGGTAACTTTGCAGAAGTGGCTCCTGACCCAGAAGAACATTACTTCAAGACAAACATGGGTGAAGGACCACTTCAGGAATGTGGGTAAGGCACCTTCTTTCATCCAGAAGACAATGGTGAATAGTCCAGGCTTTGAAGACTGCCTAGATTGGAATCCCTCCTCTACCATTTAAAAACCCTGTGACTGTGGGCAAGTAAAGTAATTATTTGGTACCTCAGTTTCCTCATCTGTAAAATGAGCTAATAGTGACATGTGCCTCATAGGGTTGTGATGATTTAGTGTGCTGCACCAGTTATGTAAGAAACCTTCTCCCTTAGGTCTTCAGTTTCTAAATGGGAGAGAGTGTAAGGTAATGAAAAGGTGGGGGTGATGTAGTTAGACCAGGTTCAAGTCCAGCTCTGCAGGTCCAGGCAGATCCAGGCAGATTTCTTCACTTGCTGAAAAATGAAGAGAATGCCCATCTTAGCCTGCTTATTGTGAGGCTTTATGGGAGATAACCTATGGGACCTTACCTGTGGATTCTCTCCCCTCAGTTTTCTTTTTGACAAAAGACCCACCCATACCCTATGCACCTATCTGTAGTTGTCCTAAAAAGCAGATGGGAAGGTGGGCATTTGAACCTTCTACGTGTCACTTAGAAACGTCAGAAGAGCTGACTGCTTACCAAGTGAAAGAAGGGTAAGAGAGATGCCCTAAGCTCATGTTCTGTTCCTTCACAGGGCAGGGAAGGGAGAGAAAAACCATTCAGAAGCTGTAGATGGTAGACGACGAAGCAAACCACGAGGCCCTGGGGCGTGCAGAAGAAAAGTAAGGTAGCAGAGAGGGCATCAAGTCAGGATTAAAAACATATCCCCAGGGTTCAAATGGCCAGAAGACAGCTTCCCATCCCCTAAACTCCCTACTCAGAATGTCAGCCCTCCAGACCCAATCCAATGGAACCTCAAGCCAAGACAGTCATAAGCAGCTGACAGCAAGCCCTGAAGACAAGGGTAAAAGAAAATGGAGGCCCCAGTAAGGAAAGAATAAAACTGCCATCCCAAACTGGAACACAGAACCCATTTCCCCAGCATTGCTATGTGTGAAGGTTAACTTCTCTGGAAGGCTTGACTCTAACTCTGGTCACTGTGTTGTAATCATCTTAAGGTCTGCTTCTTCTCTTAGTTTCCAGAGTCTGGAATAGAACCAAGTGCACAGCAGGAGTCTAAGAATATTTAATGAGGCCAGGCACAGTGGTTCATGACTGTAATCCTAGCACTTTAGGGGGCTGAAGCAGGAGGATTACTTGAGGCCAGGAGTTTGAGACCTGCTGGGGCAACATAGCAAGAACCTATCCCTACAAAAAAAATTGAAAAATTAAGGCAGGTTGTGGTGGTTCATGCCTGTAATCCCAGCACTTTGGGAGGCTGAGGCGGGCAGATCACCAGAGCTTGGGAGTTCAAGACCAGCCTGACCAACATGGAGAAACCCCGTCTCTACTAAAAACACAAAAATTAGCTGGATGTGGTGGCACATGCCTGTAATCCCAGCTACTTGGGAAGCTGAGGCAGAATCGCTTGAACCCAGGAGGCAGAGGTTGCAGTGAGCCAAGATGACGCCATTGCACTCCAGCCCAAACAACAAGAGCAAAACTCCATCTAAAAAAAAAAAAAAAAAAAATTTAAAAATTAGCTGGGTGTGATGGTGCATGTCTGTAGTTCTAGCTACCTGGAGACCGAGGTGGGAGGATCACTTGGGGTTACAGTGAGCTATGATTGCACCACTGCACTCCAGCATGAGCAACAGAGCAAGACCCTGCCTTAATAATTAATGAATGAATAAGTAGGGAAATGAATGTCTGGGCATCTATGAAATGACACCAGTATGATCTTAAGGAAAGATCTCAGTGGTACGAACAAAGTCCCCAGCGGTGAACTCCAGTGAGTAAGTTTCAGGTGTTGTCTTGACCAGCCATATACCGTTCTGCAGATTGTCCACTGAGCAAAGATACCTGACTAAGCAGGTAGGAAGGAGTCGAAATATAGCCTGTGCTCCCCCTGCTGAACCATGAGCCTGTCCTAGGGCTTTGTCTTCGTGGAAGAAGGAAGGCTTTTCCACTGCATGCAAAGACTCTGAATGGACTAGCAGTGCCCATTCCTGGGCCTTACTGGACTCAATATGTTTATGAGCTATTTTTCTTCAGGAAGGCAAAAGTAAAGCATTAGTTGCCAAGTGAGAAGGTTTGATGGAAGAGTAAGACAAAGTAAAAAAGAATGCCAGGGACCTGAAAGCAAACTTCAGCTTAACGATTTTTTGTTGTTGTTTTCTCTGCCATAGTAAAAGTAAGCTTTGCTTAAGAAGTCCAGCTTTGCTTAAGAAAAGCTCATGAAGGCAGAGATCCTTACCTAATGGCAATGGTTAGCTTTCAGAGTAGATAATTAAATAAGAGCATATTCTAATCTCCAGCCAGTGCTTCCTACTAGCAGAATCTAACCAGAGAACAGCTGGGAGTCTGGGAAATGCAGTTTTCAGGCTTCCAGTCCCTTGAAAAACAGAAAAGAACATCAAAGGGCAGGAGTGGAGTAAAGTAAGGGCATGTATGGAGACGAGTTAAGAGGCTGGTGCAATCATCCTGCTGAGGGGTGCTGATGCTTGGAACAGAGTATAGCAGATAGAAGCATCACTTGTGTATCAAAGACACACTGTCTCCCTCCTCCTCAACGAGAAACCATTGCTCCCCTCTCGGAATTCCCTTGCAACTTCCCTGACAAAATTCACCACTTTTTCTAATACAATCATGCATCACTTAATGACAAAGATACATTCTTAGAAATACATCGTTAGGTGATTTCATCATTAGGTGATACCATCATAGAGTGTATCATGCAAGTATAGCCTCCTGCACACCTAGGTTATATGGTGTAGCCTATTGCTCCTAGGCTGCAAACCTGTACAGCATGTTACTGTACTGAATACTGTAGGTAATTGTAGCACGGTAGTAACTACATGTGTATCTAAACATATCTAAACATAAAAAGGTACAGTAAAAATATAGTATAAAAATTTTAAATGGCACATCTGAATAGAGCAGTTCCATTATAATCTTATGCGACCACTGTCATATTTGTGGAATATCATTTACCAAAATGTGCTTATGTGATATATGACTGTATATTACTGTTATTTGCATATTACTCTCACATTCTCTACTCCACCATAATCTTCTGACTTGAGTTTGTATCTATCTGATTCATCCTCATATGAAATAAAATATGATGTGAAAAACTTTTTAAACTGTAAAATGTCATAAGAATAAGAATAAGGTGAATCCTGTTGCAATTCTTGTATGGGCCAGGAAAATGTTGACTATATCCATGAATGACTATATATGAACATCACACAATTGTATCTCAATAATTTTTTTAGTTTTATGTTACTGTTTTCCTAATTTCTTTCTCATTTTTATGTTTTATTTTCATTTGTGGTAGCTTAATAAGACTATCATTGAACACTTGTTTTTTTGTGTTTTTTTTTTTTTCTTTTTTTTGAGATGGAGTCTCACTCTGTCGCCCAGGCTGGAGTGTAGTGGTTAACCTCCGCTCACTGCAACCTTTGCCTCCCAGGTTCAAGCAATTCTCCTGCCTCAGTCTCCTAAGTACCTGGGATTACAGGCATGTGCCACCACGCCCACCTCTGTTTTTGTTTGTTTGTTTGTTTGTTTTGTTTTTAACTTTCAGTAGAGATGGGTTTTCACCACATTGACCAGGTTGGTCTCAAACTCCTGACCTCAAGTGATCCACCTGCCTTGGCCTCCCAAAGTGCTGGGATTATAGGCATGAGCCACTGAGCCTGGCCTAAATATTCTTCATTACATCTATTTTCATACTACAGAAGCTCACAACTTTTTATTTTCCTAGTTTGTCATTTCTTTTTTCTCAAACTACCTTCTTACGAGTAACTTTTTAATCTTGGCCAGCTGTGGCTTTTATTAGCCCCACAAGGGAAAACTCTTAACTGGAAGGAGAACGATCTTTGATTTGTTTGGTCATGTTGCACATTCACCTTCACACACACAAACTATTACAGTGCTCTGCAAACCATGGATGTTCAAAAAAACACCATCTCAGTCATGATGGCACAGTCTGAGATATTGACACAGAAGCATTATTTGGAATGGGTTTGAAATGGCGAAGGAGGTTCAGTCTCTTTGGTCACGTGTCAATGGATGACTTGTGTCTGCCGGAGGTTATGAAAACTTAGATACTGTATGAGTCAAGTGAGAGCTCAGGGCCTTGTCAGAAAGTGGACAGTGAGTCTTTAATATTTTATGTCCTATTTTGTTGGTTAAATAAAATAGAGTGGGTTGAAATTGCAATAAATGAAAACTTAATTTACTTTCAAAAATATTCCTAACAATGAGTATTGTAAAAAAAAAAAAAAAAAAAAGTTATCCAGAGGCGGAACAAGTAGGGTGTGTGTGTGTGTGTGTGTGTGTGTGTGTGTGTGTGTGTGTATGAGTTTATTAGGGAGAATTGGCTCACACGATTATAAGGTGGAGTCTTACAATAGGCTCTCTGTAAGCTGGGGTAGAGAGAAGTGGCTTATTCAGAGTCCAAAAGCCTCAAAAGCAGGTAAGCCAACAATGCAGCCTTCAGTCTGTAGCCAAAGGCCCAAGAGCCCTGGCAAACCATTGGTGTAAGTCTAAGAGTCCAAAGACTAAAGAACCTGGAGTCTGATGTCCGAAGGTAGTAGTAGAAGGAAGCATCCAGCACAGAAGAAAGAAGGAAGCCAGAACACTCAGCAAGCCAGCTTGTCCCACCGTCTCCTGCCTACTATGCTCTAGCTGCACTAGCAGCCGATTAACTGGTGCCTACCTACGTTGAGGTTGGGTCTTCCCCTCTCAGTCCACTGACTCAAATGTCAATCTCCTCTGGCAACACCCTCACAGACACACCCAGAAACAACCATTTACCAGCCATCTAAGCATCCTTCAATCCAGTCAAGTTGACATCTAATGTTAACCATCACAGAAACCAACATCATATTTTCTTTTATAGATTGTTTAAAATAGAATGGCTTTACACTTGAAGAGTTTAACAGAAGGGAAAGGCCAATGGACTTAAAACAAACAAACAAAAATGAACAAACAAAAAGCCAGAACTTCAACACAAAGTCCATCAGTTACTGATTATGTAATTAAGGACAAGTCATTTACATTCTCTGTTTTCAGTTTTCTACATCTACAAAAATGGATAGTAATTCTCAGGCAAAGACAGTAGTTGTTCCCTAACATCCACTCTCCTTTCCCATCTTTGATAAGGAAACGCCCAAGTTCTGGCTGCGGACATGGCCACTGAGCTAAAGATACACTTCCCAGCCTCTTTTGCATCTAAATGTGGTCATATGATTGAGCTCTGGCCAGTGGGATGTGAGCAGAAGTCATGTGTGAAACTTCTCAGATAAATCCATAAAAAAGGGGGGCATGCCCTGAATTTCCCTTTTCCCTTTCCAGAAGCTGAAATACGGACCTCCCTGGATCACTACCTTCAGGCTGTCACATGAGAGAAAGTTTTATTCTGTTTTAAACCAGGCTAAGTTGATCTTTGTTAAAGTGTCTGAACCTACATATTACTACATTTCTACTTGAAAATGCTACTGGAATATCCTTATTAGAAGAAAAATAAAGATAGCATCTTGTAAATGTTGAATTGTTTACTCATTAGCCAGGATTATTATGATGTGTCTGAGTTATTTCTATAACTTTCATTTCTCATTTAATCACAGTCATTTGTCATTTAATCACAGTTATTTAATTTTTCATGTGTGAATGTCTTCTCAGATAAAGTGAAATCCACTTGAAGTCAGCAACTTTTCATTAATTGCCAGCATCGCTAAATATTTTCTTCATATGTACTACTCAATATTTATCATTTGATTTTTTTTCATAGCACCCAGTTTGGTGCTGTGCGACTATTAAGTATGAAATAAATGTTTGCAAAAAGAGAGAGAGAGAGAGAGAAAAGGAGCAGGGTGGTAGGAGGGAGGGAAGGAAGATTGATTGATTTCATTATGCTCATGCCTAAAGATTTGTGGTGATGGATGCTGGGGCCTGAAGGAATGGTTTAGATCAATGGTTCTCAAAGTGTGGTCCTCGGGTCAACAGCATCAGCTTCACTTGGGAGTTTATTAGAAATTAATATCCTTGGGCCAGGCATGGTGGCTCATGCCTGTAATCCCAGCACCTTGAGAGGCCGAGGCAGGCGGATCATGAGGTCAAGAGTTCGAGATCATCCTGGCCAATATGCTGAAACCCCGTCTCTACTAAAAATACAAAAATTAGCCTGGTGTGGTGGCATGCGCTTGTAATCCCAGCTGCTCAGGAGGCTGAGGCAGGAGAATCACTTGAACCTGGGAGGCAGAGGTTGCAGTGAGCCGATATCATGCCACTGCACTCCAGCCTGATGACAGAGTGAGACTCTGTCTCAAAAAAAGAAAGAAAGAAAGAAAGAAATTAATATGCTTGAGCTCCACCATAGGCCTACTGAGTGGGACTCAGCAAAGATGTTTCAACAGTTCTTCCAGGTGATTCTGATGCACATTTGTGTCTGAGAACCATTGCTTTAGCTGTTCTCAGCCACCCTGCCTATGAGTGTGATGGACTCCTGTCCAATCCAGTAAAATTAGAGGATCGGTGGTACTATCCACAATTGTGTATTAAATGTACATTTTGCTTTAATTCATGTAATTAACTCACGTAAATTAATTACATGACCACTTATAACACCATTTGTAACAGTGCCAGGCATATAGGTAGTCCCAATAATTAATGATTGTGTTGTTTTATTATTGTTATTGACAAGGTTCTTATTGCAATTTGCGTTCAAATGATGAAGCAATTTCCTAGGTAGGAACAACACCTTCTTGAAACAATTAAAATGCAGTCAGAGAGTTTCTTTAAAATGGGATTTTAAAATTCCATTTCTAGGCACCTAGAGAATACTTCTTTAAGAGCACAAGGGATCTATATAGTAATTAATTAGTGCATATATATGTGTGTGTATGTATATATGTATATATATATGTGTGTGTATATGTCCCTTGTGCTCTTAATTCTGTATGTTTAATTTGTTCATGATTTATGACACACATATATACAGTAATTAATTACTATATCTATCCCTTGTGCTCTTAAAGAAACATTCTCTGGGTATAAATGGTATAAATGCCCATTACATTACTAATTCATAGCCCTTCCAAAAAAAGTGAAGGAATAACCTGTCTACAACTGAACACATCTCAAAAATGTATGGTTACATGAAAATGCAAGTTTTAGAGGAATACTATTATGTGCATTTAAAAAATACATATAACTTACAAAAATTAGCCAGGAATGGTGGTACATGCCTGTAATCCCAGCTACTTGGGAGCCTGAGGCATAAGAATGGCTTGAAATGGTGAGGTGGAGGCTGCGGTGAGCTGAGATCACACCACTGCACTCCAGCCTGGGCAACAGAGCTAGATTCTGCCCCAAAATAAATAAATAAATAAAAATGTAGGTAACAATACTATATATACATATTACTTACCAATACAGCAAGCATTCTAAAATGTGTGTGGTGATACCTGTCCATTTCAGGATAGTTATAACTTCTGGACAAGGAAAAGATAAAGGGATGAAAGATAGAACTTCAGCTTTAACTACTGCATTTTATTTCTAAAAATTAAAAAAAAAATGAAGGGTAGTGTATTAGTCCATCTTGCATTGCTACAAAAGAATACAGGCTGGATAATTAATAAAGAAAAGATGTTTATTTGGCTTAAAGTTTTGTAGGCTGTACAAGAAGCATGGTGCCAGCATCTGTTTCTGGGGAAACCTCAGGAAGCTTCCAATCATGGCAGAAGGCAAAGGGGGAGATGGCATGTCACATGGTGAGAGGAGCAAGAGAGGTACCAGGCTCTTAAACAACCAGTTCTTGTAAACTAACAAAGTGAGAACTCATTCATTACCATAGGGAGGGCACCAAGCCATTCATGAGGGATTTGCCCCCATAACTTAGCTTCCACTAGGCCCCAACTCCAACATCGGGGAACAGGTTTCAGCATGAGATTTGGAGGGGACAAATATGCAAACTATTTCAGGAAGATGTCTAAAATAAAGTTTATCTACATTAAATTTGGATACATTAAAGTCTATTATTTTCTATATTTTCTGTATGCTTAATTTTTTCATAATTTATGGTCTATAACATTTAAAATATTGATATTAACTTTTACAGCAGTTTTATTACTTAGTAAAACTTAAATATCACCTCCTTTGGAAACCTTGCTGGAATCTTCTGGAAATCTCCCTCCTTGGGTTCCCACAGGTCCTGGTTCAGTTCAGAACCCTTTTGTGGCCCACATCATTTATTTATTTATGACTCAGGTGTAAAGTGTTAGGATCTCAATTGCAGTGACTGGCGCTCCTTCCTCTTTGTATCCTACTCAAAGTTTAAGTCTAGGATGGCTGCATTATTATATGCCCTAAAAATACTTATTCAATAAAGTAATGAAACCAACTTATGTATTCCATAATTGCTGATGAGGTCTGCCAACAGTTGCTGATAAAAATGAGGAAGGAAATGCACATGAAGGAAGGTACAGTCATGAAACAATACCCCTGATAAACCCAGTTGTTGATCAAATCCTCAGGCTGCCACACCGAAATACCATAGGCTGGATGGCTTATGGAACACATATATATATTTTTTAAGACAATCTCACTCTGTCGCCCAGGTTGGAGTGCAGTGGCGCGATCTCGGCTCACTGCAACCTCTGCCTCCCAGGTTCAAGCGATTCTCCTGCCTCAGCCTCCTGAGTAGCTGGAACTACAGGTGTGTGTCACCACACCTGGCTAATTTTTGTATATTTAGTAGATATGGGGTTTCACCATGTTGGCCAGGATGGTCTTGAACACCCAACCTCAGGTGATCCACCCGCCTAGGCCTCCCAAAGTGCTGCAATTAACAGCATGAGCCACTGCATCCCACTGGAACAGAAATTTATTTCTCACAGTTCATGAGCTTTTGAAGTCCAAGATTGAGGTGTCAGCTGATTCAGTTCCTGGTGGGAGCCCTCTTCCTGGCTTGCAGATGGCTGCCATCTCTCTGTATCTTCACATGGCACAAAGAGAGCTCTGATGTCTCTTCTTCTTCTTACGAGGACACTAATCCCATCTTGAGAGCCCTACCCTCATGTTCTAATCTAACCCTAATTACCACACAAAGGCCCCACCTCCAAATACCATCATATTGGGGGTTAAGGCTTCAATATATGAATTTGGGGGAGACACGAACATTCAATCTATAGCATCAGTCCATAGTTAATTCCCTACCTGTGATCATTTTACAGAATGAGCAGGCAGGGTTTCTGCTCTAGGGGATGCTACCCCTGGTCAGAAACTCCTGTGGATTTGGCAGGGAGGAAACTGGTCAGAATTGTATGGCCTCTTTCTTATTGGCATGTTTCTATAGTCTCTTCACATACCTGAATGCCCGAAGAATAAATGAACTTCAACACATATGTGCTTTGTAATTCTCATCAGTTTGTCATTGTCATTGATTGCTCTCCCGTCAAGATGATGGAGGATTTTGGCTTTTGCAATCAATTATAGAATCTCCTAATCAATTACACAGTCCTTGAATGGTCTGCATATCCTTCAAGCAAAAGTCATTTCAATTTTTAATTATTTTTTTTAAAAAAGAGTGATTTGATGCATTCATTCTTTAAGGTAAAAAAAAAAAACTATACGCATAAGCAGTTAGAAAGAATTAGATAAATTATTATAAAAGTCAATTCAATAATCAATTATTACAAAATCTAAATATCTACTTGCACAAGACGGTTGGGTATTAACATAACCAGGTAACTGGCTATTGATAGACCACAGGGTTCATAATTATTCATTACCTGGATGCAATGCTGATTTCTCACTGTGCTGATAAATATCATTAGCCATGTTTAAAAAAAGATCTTATTCACTTAATTAAGGCCCCATAGAAGGTAGATCTTGTTTTTTTATCTCTAGACAAAAAAGATTCTTTTTTTATTTTTTATCATGACATTTTAAAATTGTGTACTTTCGTCATTTAGAACTTCAAGTTCCTGGGTTTGTAAGACCAACTGCCAAGCCTCCTATTGTCAAAAGAAGTTTCTGGGAGTCCCTCCTGCTTATTCCATTTCCATAAACCTCAGGATTCAAACTGATGACTCACCGTATTAGGTTTCTGTCAATAGACTGATGCTTCTCACCACTGCTCTCTAGAGCACTGTAATTTTAGCTTTAAGATACTGTGATAATTTCTCCTACCTGCAAATTCACACTCATTAAACTGGGTGATAATTATGCAAGGACTCACTAACAAAAGCATTACAGCCAGGGAACAATTCCATAATTAATGTCTAGGTTTTGTTATTGTTCTTGTTTTTCCTTTGGGTGATGGATTTTTTTTTTTCTCTCCGTAACCCAAAAGATTTTTCAGCTTAAATAAAGGTGGCATTGTAGTGGTCATTGTAAAATTGATTCAAAAACTAGCCAGTGAAAAAATACATTAGACTAACAGAAAAGAAAGCGGGTTTTGTTTTATTTTACTTTTGAGACAGGGTCTCACTCTGTTGTCTAGTTTGGAGTGCAGTGGCATGATCACGACTCACTGCAACCTCAACTTTCCTGGACGCAGGGGACCCTCCCACCTCAGCCTCCTGAGTAGCTGGGACTACAGATGTGCACCACCATGCCCGGCTAATTTTTGTATGTTTTTGTAGAGACAGGGTCGTGTCATGTTGCCCAGGCTGGTCTCGAATTACTGGGCTCAAGTGATCCACCCACCTTGGTCTCCCAAGGTGCTGGAATTACAGGTGTGAGCCACTGTGCCTGGCTCTAGAAGGCAGAATTTTAGACATGACTGCCTGATGTCTTATTCTGTTTCAGGACTACCTTAAGTCTGTTCTCTACAACTTTTTAGTCTCTATAGGCCAGTTGCACTAGGAACCACTCTCCCATCTATTCTTATAACTACAAAACACATAACAAACTGTGCGTAGGCACATATATGTTTATTCACCTGATGAGCTTTTTACTTTGTGCTAACTATATGGCTGACATAATTTGCAGCTCTGTAGAATTCAAAAACAAAACAGTCACTTTTTAAAGAGTGCATGGGTATAATATAACTCAGTAAATCACAGAAAAAATACAATGACCAACACGTATTTGAAAAACCGTTCACATCTACCAGTAATCAATAAAATATAAACAAAGATGACAATAAGGAACTGTCATCTATTAACTTAGAACAGATTTTTTAACATTTTATTATTCTGTAGCAAGTATGAAAGGGACTTGGTTACTGTACCACAGCTACTCCCAAATCTTCCTAATTAACAGCAAAAAAAAAAATTTCTGAGTTATTGAATCTTATAGGAAATATCTGGATGGTCTAAACTGATCGTAGTCTCACTACCCATGCCAGCACCTAGTTTCTGCATATGCATGTAATATGGGTTGGCTGTGTCCCCACCCAAATCTCACTTTGGATTATAATAATCCCCATGTGTCAAAGGCAGGGCCAGGTGGAGACAACTGAATCATGGGGGTGGTTCCCCCACACTGTTCTCATGATAGTGAATAAGTCTCCTGAGATCTGATGGTTCTATAAATGGGAGTTCCCCTGCACATGCTCTCTTGCCTACCACCATGTAAGACGTGACGTTGCTCCTCATTTGCCTTCTGCCATGATTGTGAGGCCTCCCCAGCCATTGGAACTGTGAGTCAATTAAACCTCTTTCCTTTATAAATTATCCAGTTTGGGGTATGTTTTTATTAGCAGCATGAGAACAGACTGATACAGCATGTGATGTAATTCTGTCTGTGAGACACAAAGGGAAATCTGCTAGGGAGAGAGGGTGGCTAGAAAGATTTTCTTCTTTCTTAGAAAGGGACCCAAGACAGTAATACTCTCTGCTTTCTTGCCTTGTTTGTATACCTCTGGGTATAAAAACCAATCTTTGTATTGTAGATTAGATACAGCAATCTAATCCCAGGTTTTTATCTTAAAGAAATAACTAAGAAAATATACAAAACTTTACATACAAGTCTGTTTAGTTGCAATTGGGTTGCTCTTTTGAATAGGACAGCCTTGAATGGAGTTCATTTACTATCATGAAAAATTAGAAACAGTCATAAATGTCCAACAATATGAATTTGGTTAAGAAATTATGAGACATCCATAAGCTACTACATATTCATAAATCATATTTTAAATGAGTAGGAAAATCTTCATGACATACTGTTAAGAGATAAAAGTGCAAAAGCAAAAATTTTTAGAAGCATGTTGTGTGTGTGCGTGTGTGTGTACATATATTCCCCTAGAAAGTAGAATAATGAGACTCTTATTTTCTTTTTTGAGCTTATTTGGACTTTTCAAAGTTTGTAGCATTAACATTTTTCCCTTTGCAACTCAAGGGGAAAATGTTATTTTTAAAAACTGAATCTTATTTGAGTATTATAACAGAGCACAAAGGAGAGGTGTCTTAACCCTAAGAGGGAGTGGGCCATTTCTAGGAGGTGTGCTGGAGCTGAGTCCTGAAGTCAGCCAGGATTATCTGTTGGTGAAGGGAAAAGGGTATTTCAGGCAGAGGAGAAACCATACATGGAGAATCAGCTTTGGAGAGAATCAAACTCCAATTTTTGTCTGCCATATCTTGCAGCACCATGTCAAGGTCACTTTATGGAGTTTCCTGCACCATACTTTAAGTACCAATGCATGGATAATGATTCTTACCCCTTACTTACTGCAGATATTAGCATGGTTCTTGTGCCCAGTGTGGCTCACAGACCAGAGCCTGCAGCCTGTAACTCTGTGCCTTCCAACACTGGATGGGCAATATTGTTGCATTAAAGCTGTATAATTTGAGAACAATTGGGAAAAGCTACCCAGCCCCAAAATGTAAATCACTAACTGAACACTGAAAAGACATCCATAGAGATTCATTCTTTTTGGGGTATATAAAAAGAAGAGTATGTCTTCACTCTCCCCATGTTTCTTTTTAAAAGTGTTAACTGCAAGCATGGAGCACAGTGTCAACTATGCTTTAGGATGGCTGCCAACCACCGTTTTTCTGCGGAATCGTCCTTCCCCATCCTCATAGACACTACATGTTGATTGGTTCAGTCAACATCCAATACCAGCTGGGCTTAACCCCATCTTCTCAAAGGAATTTGAAATAAATGAAGTGTTTTTAGTTGCAGTCAGCCTGTTTCCCTGAATAGAAGAGAAGTCAACTTGGTTGTTATTCTTGGAGGCCTTTTTCCACCATGATGAGTAAGAAGGCAGAGAAAGTGGTGTGCACCAAGATAGATGAATGATGCAGGGGGCAGGGAGAAGCAGACCAGAGATACAGTGTATGTATTAAGGTAGACTACCTACTATAAGAAACAGCCCCAAATCTCAGTATCTTAAGACAATACAAGTTTATTTCTTGCTCATGCAAAAATTCAAATCTAGTGATGCTAGTTGAACAGCTCTCCTGTGAGCTCTTTCCAAGCAGTGACTCAGGGACCCAGGCTCCTTCCATCTCATGTCTCCATCATCTTATGGCTTCAAGAGCCCCATGACATCATCCCAACCAGGAGAGGGGAGGAAGAGAGAGAATGTGAAAAATCACAAGAGACGTTTTGTGACGTATGCTGGAACAGGCATACTTCACTTCTTTCCACTATCCATTAGCCAGAACTCAATCACATAGTTCTGTAACTGCACTGGACCAATCTGGTTCAACTCCTATGTAACAAAGCTGTGAGTTAATTTTTAGTTGCCATGGACCCCACCCCCCAGGTTGAAGGTCATGTAACCTGAGCATGCCCAGATGAACCCAGCGTGCAACCACGAGTGGAACCAAAGTGCTTGGACTGAGAGGCAAGGACTGAATCAAGAAGCAGACGTCTTGGTACATCTTGGATTCCTTCATGGTAAGATCCAGAATCTAATCAGATTGAGCCCTGGTGTCACTCCATGGCAGAATCTCATCAGATCATGCCTCCTAGCACTACCGCATTGTAAGATCCAATCAGATCACACCTCACTACACTATGCTTATAAAACCCGACCCAGCCCCCAACTTGGGGAGAAAGATTTGAATATTTCCTCCTGTCTCCTCGGCAGTTCACTGGCAATAAGCCTTTTTGCTGCAAAAACTCAGTGCTTTAGTGTTTGGCTTTCCATTGCATGCAGACAAATGAACCCAGTTTGGTTTGGTAACAGTTCTACCTAGATGCAAAGACGACTAGAAAATTTAACTCCACTTTGTGCCTACAAAGGTAAAAAGAACCAGATATTGGTGAACCCTAGAAGGATCTGCTACATACGGGAAAGAGAACGTCTTGGATTCCTTCTTGATCTTGTGCTATATGATACTTGATTGGTCGAATCCAATATCCTTACTCAAGCCAGCACAAGTGAGCTTCTAGTATTTATGGGCTAACAAATAATCAAAACACTTTCAGATGATAAAACATTTTGACAATCTCATTTAACTTTTACATCAAACCTGTGAAGTAGATCTTACTATCGTGCTGAAGGAGAAACAGAGTCCCAGAGAAATGGTGTGAATTGCCTAAGTACTGCAGCAGCAAGTAGAGCCATGGCTGGAATTAAATCCTTCAAACTCTAAAGCTGGGCTCTCTTTCCACTTGACTGTGTGCAAGAGCCTCTGGAAGAGACAGAATTAAACTCCTAACCCCTTAGTGTGAGTGATTTTTATTAGATTACTTACAGTCTGGAGGAAGAGAGAATGACAGCGTGAAGCCACCAGCTCTCAGGAGAAAGGGTACGTGGAAATGAAATGAAGGGTGGAAATGAAATGAAGGGTGCAAAGAGGAAAGTCCAGGCACACCACACACTTCACCTTCTTCATAATTTTGCAGAGGTTTTGGTTGGAAGTGAGAAAGAAATCCAATCAAAGCCAAAAGGGTAGGACTCCTCTCTCTATGGTGGGCTGCATTTTGTGTTTGACATTGGAACACACTCCAGTGTCTGACATGAATAACTTACAGAAAGCCCTGAAGAAAAGCAAGACAAGTGGTGAAGACCTTGAGTCATGGCACCCAGATGAAAGGCATTGGGTTGTCACAGCCTGGGTGATGAGGGCAAGGATGAAGGAGAACTGAAAAGCCACCTTCGTGTACAATAAATGATGAGATAACCCTGGAATGACAGCAAACAGCTGCTCGGTTTCCTCAGAGCTAACAGCTGCCACCTCTGCTGGGCTTTTTCCACCACCAGCTCCTTTGACAACCAGCCTAACATAATTGATGATCAAGGCTCTCCCGTGTGACAGCGAAGCCTTTGCTGGGGGAAAGGTCTTTAAATGTTACTGGAGCGAGAGGGGAAAGTGCCAGGTAGGAACAACCTTGACAGAATAAAGTGAACAACAGAAAGTGCTGGAAGCAAACTGTTAAGGGGGTGTGGATAGAGCTCTTGAGGCAGCAAATATCTTTGTGGAGGTTTGCACTGGTCCCCAACAGAAAAAGGACAATGTAGGAAGTTTCCCTTATACATTTCACTTAAAAGACTGTCCTTTATTCCAAGATTTCTTCTTTCATAGTTTTGATGTTAAATCTCCTTTTGTGAAAAGATAATGATAGAAGATGGTATTCTTTTTTTTCCTCTCTCTTATATTCATGGCGAAATAAAATGTTGGCAGCACTCTATCAGTTCTCAGATGTTTTTTTCTTTTTCACAGGTCTATGAAATTTAAAAGTCTGGTACCCATGTAAATGCCCAGAACTGTTTAAGAATCATTCACAAAGAAAGAAAAAAAGAAGACAACTAAGAAAACACCCATGTATATTAAAAGGATAAGCCACACAAATTTCAAGGACAAATCAATGCTCCAAAGTTAAGTAAATAGCAACATCTTTGAGGAAAGTCATAGCAGGAAACAAAAAAAGATTAGTCAGTTTCTATCAGTCTTAGGAATGTGAACTCTCTGCCTTTCAAAGACATGTTGAAAAAGGGAATGGATGGCTCAACCAAGCTTTGACTGTTGCTCACAATTATCTCTAACATGAGAAACACAGCTGACATGAAAAACTAGGGGCTATTAAACTTTTCAGAATGGATTACAAAATACTAGCCAGGAGCCAGCTGCAAAGATTTTGACAACAGAACAGCTCCCAATGTTCACAAGAGTACCGAGAAAAACTAACAATAGCAGCTGTTTTGCAAAAAGTGCAAAAGAAGGTTGAAAGAATGAGAACAACAAACAGATTGTGAAAATTCACCACGTTAACTCTTGGAATAGAAGCTGTAAATGTTTTGATAGAAAGGGGACTCCTCTACACTTCATCTGCTTATCCTTTAGGACCAGAGTATGTGACAAAATGACAGTGTTCAGAAAAGAAAAAGGCTTGGACGAAAGTGCACAGAAGTGGGGTGAAAGACGAAGGCAAGTGTGAAGATAGGTTTCCCTTGAATTTCAGAACTTGTGAACCCATGTAATTGCAAATTGTGTTCCTGACTAGCAATAACGTAAAGAAACACAATGGAGATATAAATGGAAAAAATAATAAATGAAATGTAAAGATATTCACATTTGCTGACAAGTCATAGAATTCATTCTCTTGCCTTATGTTTATAACTTTATGATGGAAAGGAAAACGATGAGGAATATTTTGGGGAAGGATCTAGAATTTAGTAAACATCTATAGAGGACCAGGCACAATGCTTGAAACTCATAGCCTCTCTATATAGTATTTCATAAACTTCTAACAACAACATTCTAAGGTGAGTATTATGACCTCAGTTTCCAGATGAGAACACTGAGGATCATAAATAAGATGCTTACCCAGAGGGTAGTAGCTGTCAAGTGTCAGAGTCAAGTACGCATTTTTGCCACTATTCTCAATATCCAGTTATCCTCTCTGCCAAGATGCAGAATGAATGATTATAGAAACTGAGAGATTCTCTGAGAATCCTTCCTCCCAGGGTTGCCCCCTACATCACCTGAGGTGCCAATTCCAAACTGCTAGGTCTGTTGTTCCTTGTGCTGAACACTCTTATGAGCCCACATTAAAATTGATTTACTTTATGTCCTCTCAGGTAAGTACAGAAAGTCACTTCTGAGTGTCAAACTAGAAGATAATTTATCTGATTAAATAATATGTAGTTATGTACTAACAGAAGAGGACAAAAGAACAATTCTCCTTCCAGGTAGAGATAATGGCCCAATCTTTATTAACAACCTGGGGGATGTAGCACCACTCCCTTTCAGGACCTGACTTCAGCACAACACTGGTGTACTGATCACTCCCCAGTGCACATTGCCAACTATAGAAGCTGATGCTCCCAGGGGCATCAAAGCCCAAAGAGAAAACAAAACAAAACCAAAAAAAAAAACCCCACACACCTGAAGAGCATCACTATAAAAGGAAATATGACAAAAAGAAGACGCAGAATGAATGTAGTAGGTAAATAACAAATGCTAAATAAGCATAAAAATCTTCAAACAAGTAAGAGACAATATTGGCAACATGAAATAAGAACTAACAGAATAAGGAAGAACCAAGTGGAAAACCTGATTACAAAAAACACGATAGCTGAAATAAAATAACTCAGTAATTAAGATAAATATCTCAAGGAATACACCTGAGAAACAAATTACTGAGCTGGGAGTCTGCCATATCATACCCAGAACAAATAAAATAATAGGCCTAGTGTGGTGGCTCACACTTGTAATCCCAGCACTTTGGGAGTCTGAGGCAGGTGGATTGCCTGAGGTCAGGAGTTCAAGGCCAGCCTGGCCAACATATAGTGAAACCCTGTGTCTACTAAAAAATACAAAAATTAGCTGGGCATGTTGGCGTTCACCTGTAGTCCCAGCTACTTGGCAAGCTGAGGCAGGAGAATCACTTGAACCTGGGAGGCGGAGGTTGCAGTGAGCCGAGATCACACCACTGCACTCCAGCCTGGGCAATAGAGCAAGACTGTCTTTTTCTTAAAATAATAATAATAATAAATATATAAGGAAAGTTGAGAGATAATAGTAATGTCAACATGTATATAATGAGTGTACCAGAAGGAGGAAAAAGAAAAGAGAGTAGTCAATGTTTGAAGGCATGACAGAGAATTACCAGGATTAAGGAAAGTTTTTCAGCTTGAAAGTCATTATAGAATGCCAAATAAGATTAAGGAAAAAACAACACCTAAATGTGCTATGTTGAAATTTATATCCAGCTAAACTGTCTTTTCCATGTGACTGAAATCCCAGCACTTTGAGAGGCCGAGGCGGGCGGATCACGAGGTCAGGAGTTCAAGACCAGCCTGAACAACATGGTGAAACCCCGTCTCTACTAAAAATACAAAAAATTAGCCAGGCATGGCGGTGTGCACCTGTAGTGCCAGCTACTCAGGAGGCTGAGGCAGGAAAATTGCTTGAACCTGGCAGGTGTAGGTTGCAGTGAACCAGGACTGTGCCACTGCACTCCAGTCTAGGTGACAGAGTGCAACTCCGTCTCAAAAAAAAAGAAAGAAAGAAAAAATAGAAAAAGAGACTAAGCAACAGCTGGCAGAACTATGGGAAGAAACAGAAGGTACATTTGTTAGATATTTCACATATTCTTTTCAGAAACCAATAAATCATTGGACTGATTCTTGATATCAAAGTTTTAAAAAAAGAAACTGATATATCAAGAAGATAAAAACAAAAGCAAATGTATGGATCATTCGAAAAAACAATGAATAAAGTTAAATATAAGCCAATTATTTCCAAGCAAATACAGAATTTTCTTATTTTAAAAACCACAAAGTAAACTTTACTAAATACAACATTCTTTCCAACCAAATATAGAACCCTCATAAAAATTAATCCCAAAATAAAATTTAATAAATTAGAGTTAACATCTTACCAATCATGCTCTAATAAAATTAAAAGTCATTAACCAAAGGATATTAAAATTATTCTTTATGTCTGAAAATCAAAATATACTCTACTAAAGTAACTGAAGAGTTACTTTAACTAAAGAGTTTACTAAAGTAGTCTACTCTAAAGTAACTAAACTAGTTACTTTAGTTGCTAAAGTAACTAGTTAAAGTAAGCCATTAAAGTAATGCTTTAGAAATTCAGAAATTCTAGAATTCTGAAGAAATTCTAGAGCAGAAATTCAGCAGCATTAAATGTGCTTAGAACTGAACCACACTGAACATGCTATATGAAAGAAAGTACAACAGAGTGAAACTCTGACTCAAAAAAAAAAAAAAGAAAGTATGAACCACAATTAAAATAGAACCAAAACAATAGTTTATGGTTTTAAATACATGTGTTAAGAAACAAGAAATAAAAACAAAATAAGCTAAACTCTGAATCTGTGAAACTGGGGAAAAATCTAATCAGTCTGGCGAAACATAAAGGAAAGAAATAATATAATAAAGATAGCTACAGAAAATAAATAAAAAATACTAATAAGCCAAAAATTGATTATTTGAAAAGACTAACAAAATAGACATAACACAATTAATAGTAAGACTCATCAAGTAAGAAACAGAATGATCTGTGGGATTTTACCATTGAATGTATATTTTAGGTACATTTTACAAGGATGCAAACATTATTCAAGGACCTAGAGCAAATACATTAAAGTGGGTGTCTATAGATCATATAAAATGGGAGTGGGATTAGTAATGAAAGTTAAAAATGTAAACAAAGGGAAGAGCCTCACATGGATGAAGGAAGACAGAGTCCCATGGCATCAGATACAATAAGCAAAGGAAGGGACATTCAGTATTCTGTGTGAGCACAATTTTGGGAATAAACGTAATGTAATGTTAAATCTTTCTTTACTCCTTACAATTTTTTTTCAAGTCTGTTAAAAAGTTTGATGCTAAAAATGAAACCAATAGCTAAGTAAATAAATTATCTTATCAATTTGGGGAAGGATTTTGAAAGCACAAAGATAATAAAAGAAACAAAAAAGGAGAAAAATGACTTTAAAAATGAAATCTTTAAAAAATATTTTTGTCTATCAAAAAGTCACAAAAAATGAGACGTGAAAAAGCAAATAGGAAAGAATATTTGCAAGAAAAACTGCAAAAGAAGAAAATATAATCACAATATATGGGTTTACGCAAATAAACAAGAAAACACAAAAATACTAATATTATTAAAAATTAGACAAGAGAAAAAAATTTTTAACACTCCACAGAGAAAATAAAACTTGTTAATAAACATGAAAAAATATTCAATTTCAGTAATAGTATAAAAAAATGCAATTAAAACTGAAATTTCCCCTCTACCAAATTAGCAAGCCAACACTCTCATACACTCCTCTTGGGAATATAAACTGGTTCTACTTCCTGGAAAGCAATTTCATACTACTTGTCAAGAGACTTTTGACTCAGTAATTCCTCATCTAAGCATCTATCCTTGGAGAAAAACCTACACATTCATCAAAATTAGAATGCTAAATTTGGTACATTCATACTGTGAAGAATAGTCGACCTCCATGAGAACATAGTCTCTAAATCCCCAGGACCTGCTACATTAGTAGGGATCAACAAGGTACACTGTCAGGGTACACTGATGCAAGGGTTGGGCTCTCAAGGCCTTGGGCAGCTCCACCCTTGTGGCTCCACAGGGTACAGCCCCTACAGCTGCTTTCAGGGGCAGATATTGAGTGCCTGTGGCTTTTTCAAGCACATGGTGCTAGCTGTCAGTGGATCTATCATTCTGGGGTCTGAAAGACAGTGGCCCTCTTCTTATAGCTCCACTAGGCAGTGCCCCAGTAGGGACTCTGTATGGGGTCTCCAACCCCACTCCTGGTAGTGATTTTCTATATTAGTCCATTCTAACACTGCTATAAAAAGCTTCCTGAAACTGGGTAATTTATTAACAAAAGAGGTTTAATTGCATCACAGTTCTGCATGGCTAGGAAAGCCTCAGGAAACTTACAATCATGGCAGAAGGTGAAGAGGAAGCAGACACCTTCTACACAAGGTGGCAGGAGAGAGCGAAGGGGGAAATGCCACTTTTAAAACCATCAGATCTCACGAGAACTCACTTACTATCACAAGAACAGCATGGGGGAAATCGCCCCCCATGATCAAATCACCTCCCATTAGGTCCCTCCCTCGACACGTGAGGATTACAATTCAAGATGAGATTTGAGTGGGGATACAGAGCCAAACCATATCACTTGTATACTTTAAAAAAAAGTTTTCTAAAGGATGTATATGCAAAGATGTTTATAATAGCATCATTTGCAGTGATTAGAAGTTAAAAACAACCCCTTAGGAGAATAGTTAGATACGTGCTGGTCACAACATTTCATGTAGACATAGTAAGTTGTGCTTTAAAAGAAGAATTGACAGGAAATGACATGGTGGATTGTTATGTGAAATACACAAAGATTCAATGCAAATATATAGGCACACTTTACCAGAAACATTAAGGAAACATTAAGGAAAGTTGTTAGAGCTAAAAGCAAGTGATCCCAGAGAATAATTTGATTCTACACAAAAAAACCGAAGAGCATCAATAAAGGTAATTATGTAGGTGATTATAAGAGAAAATTGAAACACATATTTATTTCCCTTTCTTCTTTTTTATAAAAGCAATCATATAAAATAATATATATATAATTGTATTGTTAGGCCCATAACATAAAGTCATGTAATATATTTGGCATTAACAACACAAAGGAGGTAGATGGTAGCAAAATTGTATTGGAGTAAGTAACACCAGATAGTAGCTCATATCCAAAGGAATAAATGAAGAGAACAAGAAAAGGTAAATAAGGTTAGTATAACAGACTCTGTAAATATATACTTGCTTTCTTTTCTTCTGTTGACTTCTTTAAAAGACATAAAATGATATGAAGAAATAATTATAATAATATATTGTTGGATTTCTATTATATACACATATTATATATGTAACAACAATGGCACCAAAAAAAGGAAGGAGAAAATAGGGCTATGTAGGAATAAAGTTTCTATACGTTACTATAATTAATTTAGTATAAATCTGAAGTTAATTCTGATAAGTTAAGATATATATGGGAGCACCTAGAGCAGCCACTAAGAAAATACCTCAAAAATGCAATGCAAAACAAACTCATTCAAGTAATTAAAATGTTATGCTAGGAAATAATCACTTAACTCAAAAGAAAGCAGCAAAGGAGAATAGAGGAACAAAGACAAGAGGCAGAAAACACAAAAACCAAAATCGCAGATACAAAAGCAATTACATCAATAATAACAGTAAATGTGAATGGATTAAACAAGCCAGTCAAAAGGCAAAAATTGCCAGTATGTTAAAAACAAGATCTAATTATATGCTGTCTATAAGAGACACATTTTAGATTTAAATATCCAAATAGGTTGAAAGTTAAAGGATAGAAAAAGATATACTACACAAACAGCAGCCGTAAGAAAGCTGAAGTGGCAATACTAATTTCAGACAACACAGATTTTTAAGAAATGTTTCTAGAAATAAAGAGGGACATTTTACAATGATAACAAGGTCAATCCATCAGGGAGATATAACAATTATAAACATATCTCTGCACTTAACAATGGAGCTCCAAAACATAGAATGTGAAAAATAACAGAACTAAATGAAGAAATAGACAATTCAACAATAATAGCTAGAGACTTCAACATCCTACTTTCAATAATTAATAGAATTAGGCAGAAGATCAACAACAAAAAAGGAAGACTTGAACAACACCATAAACCAACTAGACCTAACAGATACCTATAAAACATTTTACTAAACAACAGCAGAATACATATTATTTTCTAGTGCGCAGAGAACATTTTCCAGGATACATGATGTGGTATTGGCCCTATTATTTTGTTGTTGTTGTTGTTGTTGTTATTGTTATTGAGACAGGGTCTCACTCTGTTGCCCAGGTTGGGGTGCAGTGGCACAATCTCAGCTCACTGCAACTTCTGCCTCGCGGGTTCAAGCAATTCTCCTGCCACAGCCTTCCAAGTAGCTGAGACTACAGGCAAGTGCCACCACCCCTGGCTAATTTTTGTATTTTTAGTAGAGACGGGGTTTCACCATGTTGCCCAGGCTGGTCTTGAACTCTTGGCCTCAAGTAATCCACCTGCCTCGGCCTCCCAAAGTTCTGGGAACATAAGCATGAGCCAACTTGCCCGGCCAGCCCTACTCATCTCAATAAATTCTAAAATGATTGAAAATTTTTTTCAACTTTTTTCTTTTTTTTTAGATTCAGAGGATTCATGTGCAGGTTTGTTACATGGGTATATTGCATGATGCTGAGGTTTGGGGTCTGACTAATCCCACCACCCAGGTAGTGAGCATAGTACCCAATAGGTAGTTTTTCAACTGATGCCCCATTCCTCTCCTCCGCCTCCCATCTAGTAGCCCCCCCATGTCTATTGTTCACATCTTTGTGCCCATGTGTACTCAATGTTGAGCCCTCACTTATAAGTGAGAGCATGCAGTATTTGGTTTTCTGTTTCTGGGTCAATTTGCTTAAAATAATGGCTTCGGCTGGTCATGGTGGCTCATGCCTGTAATCCCAGCAGTTTAGGAGGCCGAGGTGGGCAGATCACAAGGTCAAGAGTTCGAGACCAGCCTGACCAACAGGGTGAAACCCCATCTCTACTAAAAATATAAAAATTAGCCAGGAGTAGTGGTGCATGCCTGTAATCCCAGCTACTCAGGAGGTTGAGGCAGGAGAATCACTTGAACCCGGGAGGTGGAGGTTGCAGTGAGCAGAGATGGCATCATTGCACTCCAGCCTAGGTGACAGACTGAGACTCCATCTCAAAAAAAAAAAAAAAAAAGATAATGGCCTCCAGTTGCATTCATGCTGCAACAAAGGGCATGATTTCATTCTCTTTTTAATGGCTATGTAGTATTCCATGGTGTATATATATCATATTTGCTTTATGCAATAAAAGGTTTGAAATTATGCAAAGAATATTCTCTGACCACAACAGAATTAAATTAGAAATCCACAAATATGTGGAAATTAAACAATAGATTTTTAAATAACAAATGGGTCAAAAAAAATCACAAAGGAAATTAGAAAATGCTTTGAGGCAAATGAAAATGAAAGCCCAACATACAAAAGAAACTGAAAATGACCTAAATAAATGGAAAGACATCCCCTGTTCATTGATTAAGGACTTAACATTGTTAGGCTAGCAATACTCCCCAAATTGATCCACAAATTCTATGCCATTCCTATCAAAATTCCAGCTGGCCTTTTTGCAGAAGTTGACAAGCTAATCTTAAAATTCATACGAAAATTCAATGGTCCCAAAAATAATCCAAACAATCTTGAAATAGAAGAATGAAGTTTAGGATTCATACTTCCCAACTACAAAACTCACAAGAAAGTTACAATAATCAAGACAGTGCACTATTGGCTCCAGGATAGACATATAGATCAACAGCATATAATTCAGAGTTAGAAGTAAACCTTCATACTTACAGTCAATCGATTTTTAACAAGAGTGCCCAAATAATTCAGTGGGGGGAGAATAATTTCTTCAACAGATGGTACTGGAACAATTGGATAGCCTACTGAATAAAGTAGGACCCCTATCTGGCACCATCTACAAAAATTAAATCAAGCTAGATCAAAGACATCTTAAATGTATGAGCTAAAACTATAAAACTCTTAGAAGAAAAGATAGGTGAAATCTTTCTGACCTTGTATTAAGCAATGGCTTCTTAGATCTAACATGAAAAGCACAGCAACAAAAGGAAAAATAGATACACTGAACTTCGCCAAAATTAAAAATTTTTGTGCTTCAAAGTATACCATCAAGAAAGTGGAAAGACAGCCCACAGAATAAGAGATAATATTTACAAATCACATATCTTATAAAGGAATTGTAACTACAATATATAAAGAATGCCTACAACTCAATAATTTAAAAGACTAATAAGCCAACTAAAAATTGGCCAAGGATTTGAATGATCTTCCCAGGAAGATACATAAATGGCCAATAAATACATGGTAAGATGCTTAACATAATTGGCTATCAAGAAAATGCAAATCAAAGCCTCAATGAGATACCACGCAAAAAAAGATTGCTAATAAGTGCGGACAAGGATGTGGAGAATCTAGAATAATACTGGTACACTGCTAACGGTAATGTAAAATGATGCCACACCTTTGAAAGAAAAAAGTCTAGAAGTTTCCCCAAAAGGTTAAACATAGAGTTACCATTTGACCCGGAAATTCTATTCTTTGGCATGTACTTAAGAGAAAAACAAATACATATGTGCATACAAAAACTTGTACACAAATCTTCATAGCAGCATTATACACAATAGCCAAAATGTGGAAACAACCCAAATGGCCATCAACTGATGACCTTATAAATAAAATGTGGTATATTAATGCCATGGAATATTACTGGCCATAAAAAGGAATGAAGTACTAACTAATACATCCTATAACATGAATGAACCTTGAAAATATTATTCTAAGTGAAAGAAGCAAGACATGAAAGGCTGTGTATTATATGGTTTCATTTATTATGAAATGTCCAGAATAGGCAAATCTTTAGAGGCAAAAATAGGTAAGTGATTGCCTAGGGATGGAAGGAGGGTAGAATTAGAGGGAAAATGACTCCTAATGAATATGAGGTTACTTCTTGGGGTGATGAAAATGTTATAAAACTTGTTATTATAGTTATACAACTCTATGAAATACTAAAAATCATTGAAATTGTATACTTTAAATAGGTGACTTGTAAGGTATGTAAATTATATCTCAATAAAGCTGTCATTTTTAAAATATAGAAAAAATCTACGGAGAAAATTATTGAATAGTAATTAACTTTGGTTAATTCCTATTAACCAGAGATTACAGATGGCTTTTAGTTCTTCTTTGTATAGTTCTGCATTTCCTAAATTCTCTATTACCATATACTGTTATGTCATCAGAGAGTTATAAATATTTCAAAATAATTCTTCACTCATTCAACAAATACTTAGTAAACACTTTTCAGGGGACAAGTATTGAGATTCAGAAAATAATGTAAGTCTCTCCTTGTGGTAGGCCATTCTTGCATTACTATAAAGGAATACCTAAGACTGGATAATTTATAAAGAAATGAGGTTTAGTTGGCTCACAGTTCTGCAGGCTGTACAGGAATCATAGCACCAGCATCAGCTTCTGGGGAGGCTTCAAGAAGCTCACAATCATGACGGAAAGCAAAGGGAGAACAGGCATCTCACATGGCGGGGAGGAGGAGCAAGGTTGGGGAGGTGCCACACATTTATAAATGACCTGATCCTATGAGAACTTACTATCACCAGCCACAAACCATGAGGGATCCACTTCATGACCCACACATCTCCCACCAGAACTCATCTCCAACATGGGAGATTATCATTCAAGGTGAGATTTGGAGGGGACAAACATCCAAACCATATCACTCCTCTCATAAAGCTCAAAATGTAAGGAGATGACATGAAGGTTTAGAGAGTGCTATAACACAGTTGCATACAAGGTATAGTAGTGGATGAAAAGTTCTGGTGCTATTTGGAAAGGTGAGAAGGCTGTAGGGGGGTTAAAACAAAAACAAAAAAAGGCTTGAGTTGGGTCTTGAAGGATACCTAGGAGTTCTCCAGGTGGATGAGGGGGAGAAGGGCATTCTGGGAAGAGAAAAGCATGTTCAGAGGCTCTGATGTAAAGCATCCTGCTTGGTAATTGTGTGATTCATTAGGAATATCTGGATTTTAAAGCCTGTTGGGAGGTTGCAGTGGGGGTAGAGGAAGGCCAGCAAGTTAAGGCTAACAGGGTGAGCCGTGCTAAGGAGGGAGGACTGAGCACATTCAGCAAAGGTAGTGTCCTATAGAATTTATGGCTGCATTCAGCAGCGACCAGATATTACCTTAAGAAGCCTTCAAGGAGTACATTGTTAAGAGAGAACAGCATCTGTGGGATAAATACAAAGAGGCTCATTTTACTTTAACTACACCCCAGAAAGATCTAAGCAATGATCTCAGGTTGGAAAGAACCAAACCTTTGACAAAATAGTCTAAAACCCAGGCGCTGACGATGTGCCGTGGTGTCCACCTTGGGTCCCACTTGCTTCTGTTGTTGCTTTTATCAGGCCTTTTTCTCGTGGTTACTGAGCACCTGTATTTGCAGACCTGCTTTAAAATACAAGATAGAGTTGCACCACTACCTCAGTTAGTCTCATTATTGAGGGATTTCAGATATAGGGTTTTGACGCAGAGCAGCTGAAGGTAGCAAAGCAACCAACACAGTGTGCTAAGAGACCAGTTGTCTTTTTACAAAATAGTAATGATACGGAATTATTTTCACCAAGTAATTATTATTAATTTTTTTTTTTTTTTTTTTTTTTTGAGATGGAGTCTCGCTCTGTTGCCCAGGCTGAAGTGCAGTGGCGCAATCTCGGCTCACCGCAACTTCCGCCTCCGGGGTTCAAGCAATTCTCCCGCCTCAGCCTCCCGAATAGCTGAGATTACAGGCACCCACCACAATGCCCGGCTAATTTTTGTGTTTTTAGCAGAGACTGGGTTTCTCCATGTTGACCAGGCTGGTCTCAAACTCCTGACCTCAGGTGATCCACTCGCCTCGGCCTCCCGAAGTGCTGGGATTACAGACATGAGCCACCACGCCCGGCCCTCAATAATCCGTAAGCTTTGAAGGGCTGAATCCTGAGTTTGACAATTTTGCCTAAACCTGGGACTTGGTTAAAGATTAAATAACTATACCTTTATTTCAACTGCATGAACTAGCAAACTAAAAAACAAGTGAAGACATGCACTGAGAAAGTAGAGTATACTATGACGGTAAATAGAAACGTTTTTAGCATTTTAATGAGACAGAGACAGAGTGTGTGTGTGTATGACACATCAATACAAATAAATAAAAGAACTGGTGAGGATAGATGAGTCACTGAGAATGTTTAAAACTATTTGGCTCCCCCAGGAGACGACCAGATAGACAGTGAATGATTCAGCATGAGAAATAACCAGTAAGAGCAAATGCAAATGCTAAAGGGATATGAAAGAAATCTCAGAGGTGGGGAAAACAATGGGGTCTTCACTCGCCACTGAGAGTTTTAAGAAGATTATCTCAGGGGATTAGTAAAAGGCAGAGCTTCAACCTGCTTGTTCTAAAGGTAGCTCATAAGGTATAGTTGAGAAAGACATTAGCCACTATATTTAGCTATTAACCCAAGAAGATTGTTTCCACAAAGAAACCTCTTGTTAGGTCTTGTTTTAGGGTTCTATCTTTAGTATGAAATCAGAAACAACTTTGCACACACAGTGGCGTACTGTGTACTTCTACTTATTCCACCCTGCCCCCAACTTAATGGGAGCCTTACTAAAGGTTCCAACAATTTCTGATGCCTGCAGCATTCATGTATCACACTCTGTTCGGCTCTTATAAAACAGTGCCCTCCAGAGTGACTTGCGTGATGAGTATTGTCTTAGTCTATTTATGCTGCTATAACAAAATACCTAAGAATTGGTAATTAACACATAATATATATTTTTTTCTTTTTTTAGATGGAGTCTCGCTCTGTTGCCAGGCTGAGTGCAATGGTGCAGTCTTGGCTCACTGCAACCTCCATCTCCAAAGTTCAAGTGATCCTCCTGCCTCAGCCTCCCAAGTAGCTGGGACTACAGGTGCCTGCCACCATACCTGGCTAATTTTTTTGTATTTTTAGTAGAGACAAGGTTTAACCATGTTGGCCAGGATGATCTCGATCTCTTGACCCACCTCGGCCTCCCAAAGTGCTGGGATAACAGGCGTGAGCCACTGCGCTTGGCCAGAAATTTATTTTTCATCGTTCTGGAGGCTGGGAAGTCCAAAGTCAAAGCGCTGGCAGGTTTAGTGTCTGGTGAGGGCCTAGTCTTTGCTTTCAAGATGGCACCTTGACCTCTGTGTCCTCATGTGGTAGAAGGGATGGAAGGATAACAAGGGACTAACACTAGTTTCCTCCAGACCTTTTACAAGGTGGCTAATCCCATTCATGAGGCTTTCACTCTCATGACTTAATCACCCCCTAAAGACCCCACCTATTAATATTCATGACTAACACCAGATGCAGTGGCTCAAGCTGGGTGTGGAGGCTCACACCTGTAATCCCAGCACTTTGGGAGGCTGAAGTGGGTGATTACCTGAGGTCAGGAGTTTGAGATCAGCCTGGCCAACATAACAAAACCCTGTCTTTACCAAAAATACAAAAATTAGCTGGACATGGTGGTGGGTGCCTGTAATCCCAGCTACTTGGAAGGCTGAGGCAGGAGAATCGCTTGAGCTCAGGAGGCGGAGGTTGCAGTGAGCTGAGATCGCGATTGCACTCCTGCATGGGCAGCAGAGCGAGACTCTGTCTCAAAAAAACAAAAAATTCGTGATTAAATGTCAACTTACAAATTTTAGAGGACGCGTTTAGACCATAGTTAGTACCTAGAGGGTAGCGCCCACGTCTCTATACAGCATTTTAAATGGCATCTTAGATGTTCACCCAGAGATACCATAAATATTTGTTGGTGTTTGTGTAAGTCCGTTTTTGCACTGCTATAAAGAATCTCCCTGAGACTGGGTAATTTATAAAGGAAAGAGGTTTAATTGATTCACAGTTCCACGTGGCTACATAGGCTTCAGAAAACTTACAATCATGGCTGAAGGTGAAGGGGAAGCAAGGCACGTCTTACATGGCAGCAGGAGAGAGGAGTGAGTGAGAGGAGGAAAACTTATTGGCACTTAAACCATCAGATCTTGTGAGAACTCCCTCACTATCATGAGAACAGCCTGGGGGAAGCTGCCCCCATGATCAATTGCTTCCCACCAGGCCCTTCCCGTACAGTTGGGGGTTACAATTCGAGATGAGACTTGGTGGGGACAAAGAGCCAAACCCTATCAGTGCTGCACGTTATCCAGGCAAGAGTAAATATCCCAGTTGAATTTCAAACTCTAAACAGCAAAGTTATCATGCTACTTTGAACCTAAACTGGACTCCATTTTTAAGATCTGAAAGTGATTTTTTTATTTTAAAAAATCCACCTAAACTAGTCATGCCTCAAACCTTCCATAAGTTTATAGAGCTGAATCCTGAACTTGACATGCAGATTCCATTTATCCAGTTGCCCTCAGGTAGGTAAATAGGTGGAGGAAGCTGGGTGTGTATGCTTGAGCAATTACTGAGTGAGATGTGCCTGGCAGTCTTGGCCTGTTCACTACCCATTGCCTCATCCCTCCTATAGGCAGATCCTGCCTTCCCACTTAAGGGCAGAAAGTGTGGGACCAACTTTCCTAGGCTTTCTTCCAACCAGGGTATTGGCATAGAAGCCAGTTGTGAGCTCAGGAGACACTCAATCAGGGTAGTTTTTTGTTTTTTAAAGTGTTTCCTTTATAAGGGAAAAAGATTAGTAAAAAGACATCTCTTCTTCACTGGTCGTGTATCTGCATGTGACGTGTGAGCCTTTGGAGGCATCAGTAGGTATGAGTGCAGCATCATAACTGACATACCAATGATGTCAGAGAGGACAGGTATAAGACATTAGCAGTAAGGGAGCAAGAGTCTCCTACAACGCTTTTGTGCCTCTGGATGAAACCTGGAACTACCCTACCTCAGACTTCTTAATTGAGATATAAATTCTGACTTGAAGCAACTATTAGTTGGGCCTTCTATCACTCACTACTGAAGTCATCCCCACGGAATCATGGCACACTACCAAGGTGCATTCCTTATCTAAAGAAATCAGCAGCCCTCAGCTCCTGTGGGCTGCTGCCAGATAAGGATTTTACAAGAAGAGCCAGGAATCAAGATTTTTATATAAAACTCCAGAGTTTTAAATGTTGGCTCAAGCTAAAGAAAATTGTGCAGGCCAAACAAAACGTATCTGCAGGCCAAGTTCAACCTATAGGCAATTTTCAACCCCAATCTAACTAAGAGTTGTTGTAAGAACTAAATTAAATGAGTTTAAAATAAGATCAGTAATAATAATAGCACATACTCACATCACACTTAATATGTATCAGGCACTATTCTGCTTGCTTCACCACTTTAGTGTTCATATGTTAACTAATTTAAGTCTCAGAAGAACCTTATGAGGGAGGTGTAATTACTATCTCTATGTTACAGATAAAGAAAGTAAGGATAAGAGAAGTTAAGTAGGCTGGGCATGGCAGCTCATGCCTATAATCCTAGCACTCACTTTGGAAGGCCAAGGTGGGAGGATTTCTTGAGGCTAGGAGTTCAAGACCAGCCTGAACAGCATAGTGAGACTCCATACCTACAAAAAAAATTTTTTGTAATTAGCTGGGCATGATGGTGTGCACTTGTGGTCCCACGTACTGGGGAGACTAAGACAGGAGGATCTCTTAAGCCTGGCAGTTCGAGGCTGCAGTGAGCTATGATTGTGCCACTGTTCCTTGGGTGCTAGAGTGAGACTCTGTCTCAAAAAAAGGAGAGAGAGAAGTTAAGTAACCTTGTTCTGGTTACACAGTCATGAAGAAATGGAGCAGGGATTTGAACCCAAACCCAGGCAATCTGGATTCAGATTTCATCTCTCTTAATCAATGCATTATGTTTGTAAAATAACCAGTACAAACTTCTGATCCATGATAGATAGTCTATGTAATTTCCCTTCCCAACATCCCCTCATGTGCTTTAAGGCAACTTCAGAAACAGAATTGGGGATTTTCTGATGCTTAAAAAAGACAGTTTGGTATTTTAAATACTAATGAAAGTTGTCATTTCAACTGGATATCTCAAAAACTACTGTGATGTCTAGATAGGTGATCAGTATAATAATACATGGAATCTATATAGTCTTGACAGGAAGTTGGAACAGTCACAGGGACGTAATATGCTCATCTCTTGGTCGCCAGAGGACAAGAGTTACACTGAAGATGGTGAAATGTTACATCTTCAGAGAAGACCACAAACCTCCCATCATGACTGCAGCTCTCCTCACCTGGGCTCCCCAGTTGTGCAGACTTGGATAGATGGATATGAATGGATGAATGGATACATGAATCAATGGGCTTCCCAAAGGTATTCATCTATCTGCATATACCAGGAGACACTGTTATTTTGACTCTTCCATTACAAGATGAATTACAAAATAAACTAGAGTGTCAAAGTTAAACTTATCTGGTGTAGTTAACAATTGTAGTGTTTAATCAAATCTTCACTAAGCATTCATTCCCTAAAGAAGGGCTTAGTGAAGGAAACTGATTCCATAGAAATAAATGTAGCTCGAGGGCAGGCGCAGTAGCTCATGCCTGTAATCGCAGCACTTTGGGAGGCTGAGGCGGGTGGATCACCTGAGGTCAGGAGTTCAAGACCAGCCTGGTCAACATGGCGAAACTCTGACTTTACTAAAAATACAAAAATTAGCCAGTCGTGGTGGCATGTGCCTGTTAATCCCAGCTACTAGAGGGGCTGAGGCAGGAGGATTGCTTGAACCTGGGAGGCAGCGGTTGCAGTGAGCCGAGATTGTGCCACTGCACTCCAGCCTGCGGCAACAGAGCAAGACTCCATCTCAAAAAAGAAAAAAAAAAGAGAGAGAGAGAAAGAAAAGAAATGTAGCTCCAAACTGTTTAGGACAACATTGATATTGAGGAGACGAGGGACGCCATTCACCTGAGTGTCCCCAATGGAAAATGATTTAAATTTTGGTACAGCCATAGAATTGACTATTAGACTATTATTAAAACATTGTTTACAAAAGATATGTAATAAAAAAAACTTATGATCCAATATTAAATGAGAAAATGATACAAGTTGTTTATATAGTATATGTAAAAATGTATCATTTAAGTGATTTTTTTTCTTAAACAACGAAAGACATTGAAAATGAATTATATAGGCCAGGCGCGGTGGCTCAAGTCTGTAATCTCAGCACTTTGGGAGGCCGAGACGGGCAGATCACAAGGTCAGGAGATCGAGACCATCCTGGCTAACACGGTGAAACCCCGTCTCTACTAAAAAACATACAAAAAATTAGCCGGGCGTGGTGGCGGGCGCCTGTAGTCCCAGCTACTCGGGAGGCTGAGGCGGCAGAATGGCGTAAACCCGGGAGGTGGAGCTTGCAATGAGCTGGGATCTGGTCACTGCACTCCAGCCTGGGCAACAAAGCGAGACTCCATCTCAAAAAAAAAGAAAATGAATTATATAAGACAGGTAAGTAAACCAACAAATATTTATTGATTACCTACAATAAAGATACAAAGTAATAGACCAAAGAAAACCACAAAAATTTCCAATTCCAAGATATTTCAATATAGCTGAGGAGATGAGATGCTCTCAAATAATTAGATTATGAAGCAATAGACGGCAATTGAAACATGAAGATATGTAACAGTTGCTATAATATCCAAAAGAGAGAAAGATTACCTTTGGCTGTGGTGATCCAGGGCAGGCTGTGAAGAGGAGGAGCGTGAGCTGAACCAGAGGTTAACTGGGATTTAGGCAGGCTGTAGAGCATTCTAGGCAGGAATGGGAGGGATGCAGGTTCCAAGCTGATGCAAGTATGGAAACACGCAATATACATTTAGTGTAATGCGAGGGAAAAACACTTGGGACCTCAGCTGGAATCCTGGCTGCATGATTTCTCTTTAATAAGGTATGTTAACCTCTAAGGTCTCAGGATCTTCAGCCATATAAAGGGACAGTAAGGTATCTCATAGGATTCCTGTGTGGATTAAACAAGATTATTTATATATCATGCCCACATGGCACCCACCAGGAGCTTCCTAAATGTTAATTCTTGTGGATATTCCTTTGCCTTTCTCTTCAGCTTTCTTTGTTGTTCATTTATTCATTCATTCAGTCATCCATTCATTCAATCAGCATGTGGGAGCACCTATGTAGCAAGCACTGTAGGGTTGGCTATGCTCCGTTTGCTCCAATCCAGCCCTGTGCCCCACCCTTCCTGCCCTGTTCTGGGGCCCCAGAGTCTGACCTCTATGGACTGTGTAAGGCTTTCTTGCTCTCTGGCTTCCCATTGGGCTTGGCCGGGAAATAATGGCAGGAAGTCTGAGGGTGGGAGGAGAAAGAAGCGGGGCAACTTACCCAGTCTCCACTTGTCCCCTGCGTTGCCATGGCTGTGGTGGGTAGCTCCTTTCCCATAGCCTCAGCTCTTACCATCTCCAAACACAACTCCCCACTCTTGCCCCTTCAGTTCTACTGGCGGGGATAGCTTTCCACAGTGGTAGGCCCTGGGTGCCGCATCATGTATTCCCTTAACCCTGCCCACATTTCTGTACCTGGTTCCTGTCTTAAATTCCCTTCGGTTAAACTCCTTTAAGAATGCCATCTAGCTGGATGTGGTGGTATGTGCCTGCAGGCCCAGCTAATCTAGAGGCTGAGGTGGGAGGATCGCTTTAGCCCAGGAGTTCAAGTCCAACCTGGGCAACATAGTGAGACCCCTTGCTGGTACCCTGACTGATACAAACCGTAAACAAGGTAGACAAGATCCTTGCCCTTATGGGGCTTATGTTCTGGTAAACAACCATACTAACATAATAGCTTTGGATACAATGAAGAAAATAAAGTAAGGTAGTGAGATAGTGACATAGAATGGCTGAGAGGGGCTACTTGAGGGAATATTTGAGCTGGGACTTAAAGAATCAGAGGAAGCCAGCAATCCGAAGATCTGGGAGACTTCTATTTTAGGCAGTAGAGGCATACATGTAAAAGCCCTAAGGCTAGGACAAGCATGTGGTGTTGGGAGAATGAAAAGAGGCCAGTGGGTCTGAGAGTGGTGAGCTGGGGAAGGGTGGTGGGCAGCTGGTCAGAGAGGCAGGTGGGGACTGGTCAAGGGTGGACACCGTGAGCCATGGAGAAGGATTGGGACTTTAAGAGTGTCAGGAAATCTTTGAAGGGCTTGGGAGGGAGACTTGGGGGAAGGGAGAGTAATTTGAGTCATATTTTAAAACTATCATCTTCTGATTTTCTACTGGGTAGGTGTATTAGTGCATTCTCACACTGCTGTAAAGAAAAATACCCGAGACTGGGTAATTTATAAAGAAAAGAGGTTTAATTGGCTCACCGTTCTGCAGGCTGTACAAGAAGCATGGTACCATCAGTTCTGGGGAGGCCTCAGGAAACTTACAATCATGGCGGAAGGCAAAGGGGAAGCAGGCACATCTTACATGGCCAGAGCAGGAGGAAGAGAGAGTGGGAAGTGCCACACACTTTAAACAACCAGATCTCATGAGAATTCTATCACAACATCAGCACTAGGGGGTTTTGCTAAACCATTCATGAGAAACTGCCCCCATGATCCAATCATCTTCCACCAGATCCCACTTCCAATACTGGGGATTATAATTTGATGTGAGATTTGGGCGGGGACACAGATCCAGACCATATCGGTAGACAAAGGATTACACATCAGGCAAGAGTGGAGGGTACTTCTCCTGTCCAGGCCAGAGTTACTAGTGGCATGAACTAGAGTGATGGCAGCAGAAGTGGAGAGATGTAAAAGGATTTGAGGTCAACTTACACTGTGATCCTGAACTATAACAATGCTTCAGTCTTTCCCAACCAGTATCCTAGGCTCCTGGAGGATTGTGAAAACTCTATTTTTCTTTTTAACATTTATATATTCATTTTGATTATTACATATTTTGAAGTTAATATAAATACATGAAATATCTGTATGGCCACCCTAGAGTGGAATAATATTATCACATAATTTCAGTGGCACCATTTAATTTTATTTCTAAGACCTCCACAGTGCCAAATAATTGCCTACAATGACAGCATTTAACATATTGTGGTGTTTTTATTGAGACATAATATACTTAGAGGAAATACAACAATCATAGGTGCACAGTTCAATAAATTTTCACAAACTGAACATCTCCATAGAAGTAGCACAGTTTAGGAACTCAACATCACCAAGACTCCAGGAACCCATCTCCTGTCCTCTCCAAGTCGCTACTCCCACACCCTAGTTTAGTTGGTTGTTGAAATTCATCTGTACCAGAGAAGAGGGAAAAATCAGGAGAAAGCAGATTGCTAAAAATCCCACCCTGAGATGTGGTTAATATGGGATTCCCACCAGGAACAGGCCCACAATTTCAGTTCCTGCTTCTTGCGCCTGGTAATGAAGAACTGATCTAGAGACTTGCAACCAGGTTATCCCCAAAGCATGAGACAGTCTGCTTAGCATATCATAGTGATATTATTGTGTGCCTGATCCCCATCAATGGACACAGCCCAGCACAGCCACCTTAGTAGTACTGGGTTTGCATAATGTTTGCTGATTAAGGCTGTGGCTCTTCTGTAGCCTTGTATTTTCCCATGCCTTAGGTGAGTCATGAGAAATGAACAATAAAACAGTGATGCCTTGACTTTTGGTTTTGCCATGTCCAGACCAAAAGGTTTTTTCATTAATCGAGAAGAAACATCCAGCTGAATCAGCTTCTAGTCACATGTACTTCCCCATCTCCTGCCCACCAATTCTTATTCATTAGACTGCCAGGGTTAAAACAGGGAAGCAGCTGAAGTTTGGTTTTGATGTAACCCTTTCATTACCCCACTGACCTCATGCCTCCTACTTGTCCCCGGGGCCCGTCACTGGATACACACATAACCCCGCCCATTGAAATGCAGCCCGTTGTCTCCCATTGCCTCCTAATTCTTACGTGACAGTGGGTGGGATTGGGTTAATCAGAGGAATGCCCAGTGTGGGTGGGATTGGGTTAATCAGGGGAATGCCTGATGTGGTTTGGTGGAAAGAAGACAGCATTTGAAAGTTAAGAGGCCTGCTTCTAGGTCTAATGTTGAATTAGGCTAACTATTGGAAAGTGACAGAAACTTGACAGAGCAAAAAATAAACAGAAACCCCAGTAATTAATTAGCTCCTACAGAGATCAGACATCAAGCATGGCTGTATCAGGGTCTCCAGTGATGTCATTATGAGAGACCTCAGTGCCAAACCAAGAAAACTGGATTTCATTCTCTCCATCTCTTGGCACTGCTTCCCTTGGTGGTCCACACACGGTGACAAGATGGCTGTCAACAGTCTCAAGCTTGAATCTCATTCTCTCAGCAACCCCAATGGAGCATATAAGCTTCTCTTTCCAGTGTCCTGAAATCATGTCTCACTGGTTTTGCTTGGCCTTCTGGGAACATAAGTCCTGGTGCTCTGATTGAAGAGGCCTAGTTCTCATGCTCATCCTGGATTTGGGAGTGAAGTCAGCACCAGCCAAAATGCTAGGACCAAGAGTGGGAAGGGCTGATTCCCCAAAGGGACTGAGGCAGGCTAAAGCAATGGATATCTTCCTTAGCCATGAATTAATCATGAGAGCTTGGATGAATCTTTCCACCTCTGAGCCTGGTTTCTCTGTAAAATAAGAGGAATGGACCCTGTAACCTCTAAGGTCCCTTCTACTTTCACACTCCAGGCCAGGCTCAGTGACTCACAACTGTAATCCCAACACTTTGGGAGGCAGTGGCGGGTGGATCACTTGAGGGCAGGAGTTCGAGACCAGCCTGGCCAACATGGTGAAACCCTGTCTCTACTAAAAATACAAAAATTAGCTGAACACGGTGGTGCATGCCAGTAATTAGCTGAACACGGTGGTGCATGCCAGTAATTCCAGCTACTTGAGAGTCTGAGGCATAAGAATCGCTTGAACCCGAAAGGTGGAGGTTGCAGTGAACTGAGATGGTGTCATTGCACTCCAGCCTGGGCGACAGATCAAGGCTCTGTCTCGAACAAAACAAAACAAACACTTTCACACTTTAGAACTCCACCTAATATCCCTTGTAAATTATACGCTGTTTTCATTTCTCAGAGGAGAATACCTTAATCCAATTAAAACGAGGATCTGCAGTGATGTAACTGCCTGTATAAGCCAATTGGGAGGCCCAAGTTCCATGATAGACACAGGCCTTTTCTATCCACTCTGCAGGATCCCTGCTCAGGGATGTCATAGGAAAACAAGCCAGAGAGATTGGTGCCAGTGGAGATAAACGGATGGAATCTGAAGCATCTATTCATTGACAAATTCAACCAACAATTATGGCGTACTTCTATATCTCAAGAGCTGTACTAGACTCTGGGAATGAACAATGAACCAAAAAAAGTCCTTGCTCTCTAAAACAAGAGTCCTGAGGTGGGCGCAGACAAGTAGGCCACTGATGAACAATTCAGAATGTCAAGCAAGGGCAGAGGCAGGATGATAAGGCAGCTCAGAAAAGGGGCATCTCTCCCAGTGGGAGAGAGGGTTAAGGCATGAGAAGACAAGGAGAGATTCAGAGAAGTCATCCCAAAGAAGGAGATCCCAAACAGGGCCTGGAAAATTAAGTGGCAATGACAATTTCTCCCTAGGATTCTTTGCCGGCTGCTCAACGACGCTTGTCAGTCTGTCTTTTTTTTTTTTTTAATAGAAAATTGCTATATACAAGGCGCCGGGCGCGGTGGCTCACGCCTGTAATCCCAGCTCTTTGGGAGGCTGAGGCGGGTGGACCACCTGAGGTCAGGAGTTCAAGATCAACCTAGCTAACATGGTGAAACCCCGTGTCTACTAAAATACAAAAATTAGCCAGGCATGGTGGCAGGCACCTGTAATCCCAGCTACTCTGGGGCTAAGGCAGGAGAATCACTGGAACCCAGGAGGCAAATGTAGCAGTGGACTGATATCACACCACTGCACTCCAGCCTGGGCATCAGAGTCAGACTCCGTCAGAAAGAAAGAAAGAAAGAAAGAAAGA
>NC_045443.1:90985363-91052378 GCF_002776525.5 Piliocolobus tephrosceles | reverse complement strand
AAAGAAAGAAAGAAAGAAAGAAAGAAAGAAAGAAAGAAAGAAAGAAAGAAAGAAAGAAAGAAAGAAAGAAGGAAGGAAGGAAGGAAGGAAGGAAGGAAGGAAGGAAGGAAGGAAGGAAGAGCTATATGCAAAGGAAATCTCGAATCCCTATATACCCAGAGTTAAGGGTAGGAGATTATTCCTAATGGTGTAAATCCTCAGGGCATTGAGTGTTTGGAGGAAAAACAAGGATGCATTTGAACACCAGGGCTGCCTTAGGCAAATGAGAAATAAGAAGTATTCATTGAGCCGTGACAATAACATCTACTTGAGCAACCCAAAACCCTGGTTGAGAGAGCGCGTGGCTTCCAGTCTGTCATGTATCAATGAATAAATGAAAAAAAAAAAAAAAAAAGCCTGCTTAACCTAAAAATTTGACATTCTCAGTCCATTCCAAGTATAGTGGATTCCTAATCATGTGGGCTAACAAGGACCTTTGCCAAACATCATGCAAAATGAGGAATGAAAAAAAAACTTTTACACTTGGCTTTGACGTGTGTTCTATTCTTGGGAGGGTACCAGCTTTAACTTTCTTTTTTTTTTTTTTATTGCATATTAGCACGCTATAGTAGTATATGTTGATGGAGTACAAAGTGGTGTTATGATTTTTGAATACAGTGTGGAGTGATTAAATTAAGCTAATTAATATATCTATTGCCACAAATATTTAACATTTTTGTGATGAGAACATTAGAAAGTTACTTTCTTACCAATATTGAAAGTCAGAGTACTCAATTGTTAACTATATTCAGCATGCTGTTCCATTTCACTAAAATTTAAGTGGCAATGACAATTTCTCTTTAGAGTGTCACAATTGTCAAAGCTTGTTCACATCCATCGTTTCATTTGAGCTTCAGTAGCCCACCTCTGTGAGTTAGTTAACAAATGCCCATCTTCAGATAAAGAACTAAGACTCAGAGACACTATGCAGCTACTAAAGTGGTAGAACTAGGTCTCAAATTCGTCTTCCAGCTTGAATCTGTTTTTTGTTTGTTTGTTTGTTTTTGTTTTTGTTTTTTCTGGGAGGGGCAGAAGGAGCAAAAAGAAAAAGAAAACAAAAGGACCATAAAAACGAAAAACAGGACTGTGGAAATAAAGCATTGACTGCAGTAGACTGTACATAAGGATGAGAAATTAATAAAAAGAGGCCGTTTTTCATATGGACTCAAAAATGTGAGTTCTCCCTTTTTTCTATTTATTCAGAAGCTTTGTTATTTTAAAAGACTCTTTATTCTCATTCAAAAGGAGAAAATATCTTCTGACAGCCATGCAATTAGCAGAGCCTTCAGATATTGGCTTCCTCTGTTCCTTGGTATTGCCCTTTCTTGCAGGGCTCCACACAGGCTGTGATAGAAAGAAGTGCCAGAGTTCCTGAATTGGTCTCTAAACTAATTTAGCTGTTTTCCGTCTTTGTCTCTCAGCCACTTTCCTTGGGCTTCCTCCTCACTCCTCGGCTACAGCTAAGAGCTATTGCTAGGCAGAGATTTTAGAAAAGGAGGGGTAGGAGAAAAAGGGGCTGGAAAAGGGAAAAGGGAAGGAAATGAAGAGGAATAAAATAGATCCCTGGGAAGAAACCCAAGAAATTCCTGTTTAGGGGTTATATTCCCTTAAAAGAAAGGAGAAGGGTGGGGCATGAAACAGAAATTACCCAGATACTACCACCATTGATTCATTGATTCATTGATTCATTTGTTCATTCATTTCACAACTATCTGCTGACATCCTCCTTGTGCCAGGGACTATGATAAACTGAGAATATACACAATTTGAGAAAAACGATACCATTCCTCCCTATATTGGGGGTACCACGGCAAGATGGGTTCCCTAGGAAGACGATTCTGAGAGATTAGAATGCATAGCTTGCGTTAGGGAGCACACTTAGGATTAACATCATGGAAAGAACTGAAGGTAGCAGGATTGAGCAGGGGACAATGTCAAAATATGCCACACGTTCAAAGGAAACCTGGGCCAGCCTCATAAGGGGTTGTAAAGATGGGACGACCTTTCAGTGTTGTTCCCAGTGTAGAGAAGGAAGACAGGCATGAAATAATCACAGAGAAAAAAAAAAGTACAATGGCACTGTGATTGGTGCTCCAAAGGACAGGTGCATGATACCATGGAAAAGTACCATGGAGGAATGAACCTAGGCTGCAGGAGAGGTTGAATTTCAGGCAAGGGGAGTATTCATGGGAAGGTTCTAGGTTGGGAGGGAGTTTCAAGGGAAATGGACAGATCGGAGAGCTTTTTTTAGTGCAAAATGGGCAGGTCTCATGTTCAGCAGTTTAGATACATCCTCTTATTTTGCTTCACAACCCCAAGAAGTAGGTGTTACTCACAGGGTCTTTCTAGCACCTCCTGGAATCAAAGAAAAACCTTCCCTGGAGCTACTTGGAAAAGCTCCAATCCCAGAAATGACAAAGCCTGACTGAGCGTTGAGTCAAAACCATAACCAGTAGACGGGGCTGATCAGACAAAATAAGCAGTTCTGTGAGCAGAGGGGGGAGCTGTAAAGAAAACAGAGAAGCAACCCAATGGAGGCCTCCCTTGTGACAGATGAAAAAAAAATCACTACAAACTGAGTATCAAAGGAAGTCTTACCAAATTTACACATAGTAGTACTGATTATTGAAACAGATTACAACAAAATATTAGATTTGGTTTATTTCTACATTCATTTAGCAATTCTGCATTTTGGGGACTGCAGAAATTGGATAAATTGTGCTGAAGCATAAAATCGAATAGAATATAACTCTTGGAGCCACAAATAATTACAGTGTAATGAAAGAGAATTTTTTAAAATACATTTTTGATAAGCAATTAAGTGCTTTGATTGCTATAGCTGATGGTGTGAAATTTGTTGAAATAACGCCATCTGCAAAGCAAACATTGCTTCTTGGCCGGGCAAGGTGGCTCATGCACGTAATTCCAGCACTTTGGGAAGCCGAGGCAGGTGGATCACTTAAGGTTAGGAGTTAGAGACCAGCCTGGCCAACATGGAGAAACCCCATCTCTACAAAAATACAAAAATTAGCTAGGCGTGGTGGCACACACCTGCAATCCCAGCTACTCAGGAGGCTAAGGCAGGAGAATTGCTTGAACCAAGGAGGTGGAGGTTGCAATGAGCTGAGATCACACCACTGCACTCCAGCCTGGGTGACAAAGTGAGACTCTGTCTCCCGTCTCAAAAAGAAAAAAAAAAAAAAAATCACTTTTGACAGTTCCTAATTAGAAAAGGGATATGTAAGCAAAATGTGCTCAGCAGAGGTCCCCACTTGAGTCTCTATGCGTCCACTGCAGATCTATGGTAATGACTGGCCAGAAGTTCATCTCCTGGCCAGTCTAGGCCAGGAGACTAGGGAGACTAGGAGGGGACTAGGGCACCTCCTTGAATATTTATAAAATGAGAGTTAAAACACCAGTCTCATAGGGATGTAAGGAACCCTGTGGAGTTCTAAAAATTGAGCAATTCTCAAATTTTAGAAATGAACCACCAAGTATGAGCATTAGTGTGATATTGCGAAAGTGTGTCTTAGTCCATTCCTACTGCTATTTTAAAAAAACACCTTAGACTGGGTAATTTAGAAACAACAGAAATTCATTGCTCATAGTTTCAGAGGCTGAGAAGTCCAAGATTAAGTCTCTAGGAGATTCAGTGTCTGGTGAGGGTCCATTCTCTGCTTCAAAGATGGCACCTTATGGCCATGTTCTTACATGGTAGAAGGGCAGAAAAGGGATGAACACTGTGTCCTCACATGGCAAAAGAGATGGCAGGGCAAAAACGGACTAGGACACTCCCTTCTACCTCTTCTACAAGAGTACTAATCCCATTCATGAAGTGGAGTGCTCATGACTCACTTTCCAAAAGGCCCTACTTCTTAATATTATCACATTGGGTATTAGGTTTCAACATATGGATTTTGGAGGAACACATGGATTCAAGTCATAGTACAATGTTACTCAAACTGTGGTCTCAGACACCCCTGCAGCACTTGAGAGCTTTGTCAAAAATACAAATTCCCAGGCTCCCCTCCAGAGCAGACCTGATGAGTCAGAATCTCTAAAGGTGGGGGTCCAGGAAGTTGTGTTTGAACAAATCCTCCAGGCAGAGTGACCAACCATCCAGGTTAGCCCAGGACTGAGGGGTGTCCCAGGATGAGGGGCTTTTAGTGTTAAAACTGGAAAGTCCAGGGCAATCTGAGATGACTTGGTTGCCCTAACTCCGGATGATTCTTGTGTGTGCTAAAGTCTGAGAACCACTGCTGTAACGTGTGTGGATATTTTTTAATTAATATAATATAGCAGGTGCTATAGTCTGAATGTGTCCCCTGAAGTTCATATGTTGAAAACTTAATCCTCAGTGCAACTGTGTTTGGAGGTGGGACCTTTAAAAGGTGATTAGGTCATGAGGGCTCTGCTCTCTTGAATGAATCAATATCATTATCATGTGAATAGACTTCTTCTAAAAGTAACTTCAGCCCCTTCTTGCTCTCTTGTTCTCTCTTGCCCTTCCACCTTCCACCATGGGATGACATAGCAAGAAGGCCCTCTCCAGATACCAGCACCTTGATATTGGACTTTCCAACCTCCTAAACTGTGAGAAATAAATTTCTTTTCTTTATAAATTACCCTAATTTGTGGTATTCCGTTATAGCAACACAAAACAAACTAAGACAGTAGGCAACATGTTTGAAGATTCCACTGGAGATTTCCACAGATCCCTAGGGAACAGTCAAAAATTACTGCTTTTAAGTAAACCAATATTTATTGAACATCCTTTACAGCTCAAGTGTTTGAATAGATGCTATTTTATCTCTGATCTTATTTATTCCCATAGTTATAAATTATTATTACCAAATAATAAAGGTAATAAATAACAAGGCAGTAAATTAAGATAAATAATTATTATTAAGGTAATATTTAGGTAAATCAATGTAATTAATTTATTATTAAGGTAATAAAAAATTAATAAATTAATAAATAAAATACTTTATCTAAATAAGTAAATCCTACAGTCTTTATTTATTTATTTACTTATTTATTTATTTTTGAGACAGAGTTTCACTCTTGTTGCCCAGGCTAGAGTGCAATGGCACAGTCTCGGCTCACCACAACCTGCGTCTCCCAGGTTCAAGCAATTCTCCTGCCTCAGCCTCCCGAGTAACTGGGATTACAGGCACATGCCACCATGCCCACATAATGTTTGTATTTTTAGTAGAGACAGGGTTTCACCATGTTGGTCAGGCAAGTAACGTTTGTATTTTTAGTAGAGACAGGGTTTCACCATGTTGGTCAGGAAGTCTTGAACTCCTGACCTCGGGTAATCAGACTGCCTCTGCCTCCCAAAGTGCTGGGATTACAGGCATGAGCCACCATACCTGGCCTATTTATTTTTAAATAGAGACAGGGTGTCACCATGTTGCCCAGGTTGTTCTTGAACTCCCGAGCTCATGTTATCTGCCCGCCTCAGCCTCCCAAAGTGCTGAAATTACAGGCATGAGCCACCATGCTCAGTCTCTTACAGTGTTTATTAAGGTAAATACTTACCTCTGGAAATTAAGTGTTTTTATCCTCATCTAGAAAACTCAAATTTAGAGAACTTAGTGACCTGCTTAAAGGAACACCAATTAAGCTGAGTATTTTGGGGTTCAGGGATGTAACTTTCCAGAGCCTGTGGTGGTTCCATTAAACTGATGTTGTACTGAGTGGGATGCATCCTACCCAGAAATGGGAGATGATTTAATGTGATACAGGAAGTGATCTTTAGAAGGTAGAAGGCACAGCAATAAATAAGACATCACATTGTGAGAAATAATACCAAAAATTGCTAATACTTACATAGTTCAGCATTGCTTATGTCATGTTTATATAGTGCTTATGGCATGTTCTATAGTGCTTCATGTGTATGAAGTATATGTATATGAACCATGTCATATCATCCTCAGTTTTACAGATGAGGAAACTGAGGTCCCAAGGTCACACAGTTAGTAAGTGATGTCATCCTGAAATTAGAACCTAGATGAACCATGACTCATCTAGCATGAAGAACAGGCTTCATAGAGGTCCAGAACAGCGCTCTATAGAGCCACATTAGAACCAGGAGCAAAAGAAAAATGTGCCCCCCTATATACATTCATCACAATATCCTTCTGTATTTTCGGCCAAGTGAGAAAAATTAATAAAAGCTTAACATTGCCAAGCATGGTGGTTCATGCCTGCAATCCCAACAGTTTGAGGGGCCAAGGTGGGAGAATCACTTGAGGACAGGAGTTTGAGACCAGCCTGGCCAATGTAACAAGACCCTGTCATTGCAAAACAAAAACAAAATCCAAAAAACTCCAGGCACGTACCGTGCCTATAGTCCTAGCTACTCAGGAGTTTGAGGCAGGAGGATCACTTGCGCTCAGGAGTTCAAGGCTGCAGCAAGTTATGATTGCACCACTGCATTCTAGCCTGGGCGATAAAGTGATACCCTGTCTCCAAAAAAAAAAAAAAAAAAAAAAAAAAAGATTAACAGTCAAAAGCCATAACTACTAAAAACAAAATTTAGTTGACAGACTATACTAATTTTCTTCCATAAAGTTGAGAATAAATTTTTTTAGAAGCCATAACTATAATAAAGCCCCACATCATCCAGTCTGTTCTCTCAATTGTCAATCCTCATAAATCCACACAATGAGGGGTATTCCAGCGGACTAGGAACCTCAGGCCGATTGGAAATGACTGTTCCCATCACACAACGATGCAGAATGGTAAAACGAACAAATGGCAGCCTATTTTTATTTAAAATGTTGATGTGTGTTCGTCATGAAGTTTCAACTATTGCATTAAAATAGTATTGAGTTGTATTACAAAGGGCTTGGTGCCCCTGTGAAGTTTGCTTGGCACCCCTGCGAATTTTGCTGCCAGAAACAAATGCCTCATTTGCCTCACCCTAATCCTTACTCCAGTATTGCACCATTCAAAGACTTCAATTTTAATGTTTCCAAAGGCAGAGGGCCACAGCAGGTATGCCTGTGTTCTTCCTCCTGGGGTGTATCTTTTTGATCTGGCATGACCTTGAAAAATGTCAAATGTGAACTCTTGGGAACCAGGTTCCCTTTTTAAGTTTTGTTTTCAGCACATGCCATCTCTTGGAGATTGTACTCTGGGTGGAAAAAAGGGATCACTCCCTTATCAAATTGTGTTTCATGGAAGATGCCAGTGGTTGGATGATGTAGAAAAGCAACAGCTGGTTTCAATGCTATTTTTTTTCTCCTTCAAATAAAACGATTCCTAGAAAATCTGCCATCTTTTATTTAATATGTGGGAGATAGTCTACAGTCTCAAGATAGGGCTCAGAAAAAGGTGTCACAGAAAAAGAACACATATTTTATTAATGGATTTCCTTATTGAAAAAATTTTGGGAGCACATATTCTAGCCTAACCAGAAGTCAGGTATAATCTGAATCAAACTATAGAATGACATTTTCCTGGTCTAGATCCCCAGTTCTGATTAGGCAACACCCAAACGTACTACCCATTGCTAAATAAGTGTCACAGAATTCCTTGAACAAAATTAAATGGGTCGATTGTAGTGGCTCACGCCTGTCATCTCAGCATTTTGGGGGGCCAAGGCATGTGGATTACTTGGGGCCAGGAGTTGAAGACCAGCCTGGCTAACATGGCAAAGCCCCGTCTCTACTAAAAGCACAAAAATTAGCTGGGTGTCGTGGTGGGCACCTGTAGTCCCAACTGCTCAGGAGGCTGAGGCCGGAGGATCGCTTGAACCTGGGAGGCAGAGGTTGCAGTGAGCCAAGATTGCACCATTGCACTCCAGCCTGGATGACGGTGAGAGACCCTGTCTCAAAAACAAAAACAAAAAAAATTTAATGTGTGCTTGTTTTCAACTCTAAAGAACACACCACAAAGTGCCTTGCTGGATAACTGTTTTAAAAGGTGTGATGAAATCAAGCAAACACTGATGAGGTATGGCAATCCTAAGGAGCCCAAGAACTCTCAGCCCTGATTCTAGTATTAGAGCTTCTCAGCAAACTAGATGCAAAAGCAAAAAGGAACAAAAATAAAGTCACACCTCAGCAGTTCCACAAAGTACTAGCTGTGTGACCTGAAGCATTCGACCTAGTCTTTTGCTCATGTGTTGAATGGGGTAAGTTGGGCTTGACTCCTAGTGTCAGAAGGATTAACAGAAACTCTCCACTTGTGGCACTTCTAGTGGCCCTCAGTATCCATCTCTTCTTCTTCTACAGGAATAGAACCCCAATTTTTATGGCTGCCATCCATAGCTGTGTGGAACAAAGACCAGATTTCCCAGTTTTCCTTGCAGCCAGATGCACTCACATGATTAAATTCTGGCCAATGAAATATAAGCAACAACTAGATGTTGCAGCGGAGAGTCAACAGCCATTTTAGGTCGTGAGTAAAAGGGCAATACTCTAGGAAGAGCAAAGCAACAAGATAGGAGGAGCATGGATCCTTGACGCATGTGGAACCATCATATAAGTCGTGGACTACGTATGTCCAGACTGTCATGTGAGTGAGAAATAAAATTCTCTCTTGTTTCAGCTGCTGTCACTTTGGGTCTCTGTTCAGGCAGATGAAACTGTACCCTATCTAATACCTCAAGTAAAGTCCTTGGCAAGTGACAGACATAAAGCACTCAGTAAATATCATCTATGATGGTAATGGTGGGGGGTATGAATTCTGCCTCTATCGCTGTTCAGAAGAATGTCAGACAGAATAAAATTAGGAAGGACACAATTTGAAGTACATTTCCTTTCCCTGCTCCCATTCTTTTACATTTGCTTTTTCCCCATTACCTGACTCAAGCGATATTCATACCATAGAAATACATGCAGGAGGCATCCACCTGTGGTCATTTCACATCATTCCTTTTTATTAATTACAAATGTGCCTGATTGGCACAGGAGGTGCATTTCTAAAGGAACAGTTTCTGCCTGAAGAGTCAAACTGTCTTACCATACGCTCTACACTGAAAATCTCCAGGGATCAATAACTATTAACATTTCCCATATTCACCTCAGGTGATTTTTTTAAAAATAAGGCTTCACAGATATGAGTGAAGCCCCTGGCCTCATCCACCCAATTTCTGACAGGTAATGGCCCTTCAGAAGTGGTTAAGTATTTTCCCCATTGTGTATTTATGTCTTAAGAAGCATAAGTATCCATAAGCAATACATAGTAGAGTTTGGGATAATTTCTTATCTTATATACATTGGTTATATAGTGTATGTGACACTCAGCAATTTGCTCGTTTAAGAGAGTGAGAAAGACAAGCCGCAACAATTATCCTTGTTACATGTGGGCGGTGGTGGCATTGGTAATTACTGTGCTCTGTGCTTTTTATATATTTGAAATACATTATAAACACAATTTTAAATTAAAAGTAAGAAAATGTAAAAGTACTGAAAGCTGCTTTGACATATTTACAAGACTACTGGGACTGGAGTGGGGAGTAGGCATGGCTATTTATTTCCTAAAAATTTTACCCTATACATGTAAGCAATCAACTTAAAAAAAAAAAAAAAAAAAAAAACCCAGGCTGGAACAGTGGCTGACACCTGTAATCCCAGCATTTTGCGGGGCCAAGGCTGGAGGATTGCTTGAAACCAGGAGTTTGACACCAGCCTGGGCAACATAATGGACCTTGTCTCTACAAAAATAAAAAAAAAATTAGCCAGGTGTGGTGCCGTGCACCTGTATCCCAGCTACTATGGGGGCTGAGGTGGGAGGATCACTAGAGACCAGGAGGCCAAGGCTACAGTGAGCTGTGATTGCAGCACTACACTCCAGCCTGGGCAACAAAACGAAACCCTGTCTCAAAAAAACATAAAGAAAAGCAAACAAAAAGAAAAAATCCAACATGCAAAAATTCTGAACTTGCTCATATGTTAATAGGTGACTAAACACTTTACAAATGTAAGTCTAACTTTCTAAAATACCCACTACAGTTTTTTTTCATAAAACATTGAGTTTAGGTATATTTGGTAGGCATAAATGTGCCTATAATATAATTTGTCTGACAAAACTACATTTTTATTGCAGTTTTTGTTGTTAATTTGAACAATAAAACTCTTTGAAGCATAAAAATATTAGATTAGGATAAATATGCATCATTTCTGCTTGGTCTGGGGAATAAAAATGCAGATTATTGGGGTGTTAATTTTTTAAAATATGCATTGCCCAATATTTAATTTATATATGGCTTATTCATGTAACAATGTCATCTGCTTTTCACATTCTTTCCACACATTAGAGGATTGCTACTGAGAAAAACTCTTTTTTTTTTTTTTCTGGAGAATCTATGAGTGCAGAAGAATACGAACTAAGAATGCTTCAAAGCTTTTTTACACCCGTATACCCAATGAGGACTCACCAGGAAGAAGCCAACACCACAACGTTTTCCCTCTGAGAGCTGTCAAATTAGAAACAAGCATGTTGCCTCCATGTGGGTGTTTCATGTACTTTTATTTGGCAACCAGACTATCATTTGTTGTTTTCCATATGCCATTTACATGAAGTCAATAGATTTAAGTCGGAAATTTTCCAGGTGCAGCTACTCTGATAATGTGTGCCAATCATCTCAGTAAACACAGGATCCTGAACTTGATTTTTCTGCTAAAGCAATCAGCCCAAGGAGCAGGCGGCCACATTTCTGGTTCCACCCTGAAACTTGCTCATACTCTGATGGTTTTATTGGCCATTTTCAGACTACATTCCACAAAACTGCTGCGTGCCCTTTAAATTGTCAGGCATTACCCCAAATAATACTGCACTGGAAAAATATCGGGTCTCTCTGTAAAAAGGGAACATGATGAGGAAGACAAGGTGACTTGTAAACCCAATGACTTTTTAAAAAATAATAAAATAATCAGAAAGGTAATAATCTCTTGATTATTTAACTTGATTGAATCCAGTTTACCAACAAAAGTGCTTTGAGGAAACTGGACCAGATCCATGTAATAAACATCCCACCATGGATGGCATTATGGGATGTGGAAAGGTGAGAAAGAGAAGTGGTCAAAACCATGGGCTGTGGCCTTAGGCTCGACTAACTTGGACTCGGGCTTGGCTCTGCTTCTGAAGGGCTGTGTGACTTGAGGCAGAGGGCCTAACGTTTTTGAGTCTTTTTTATCCCATCTGAAAAAAATAGGGATAATAACAATAAGCTCCCAGTGTGAGGATTAAACAAAACAATGCATATAGCACAACGCTCTGCACACAGTGACCCCAGGTAAGTGTTAATGGTTTTTTTTTATTGTTGTTGTTAAGATTGTTGTTGCCACAAGATGGTCTGTGAAGCTAAAGGCTGCTGAGACTTAAAGGTCTGGATTTCGAGCTATTTTTTGCAAGCAATTAACTACTAAAAATAGGAGGCAGTGTTTACTCTCATAGCTTCAGGGAACAGCTATGACTTGGTCTTGGACCAAGGTTAGGCAGTGGACTAAAAAGTCTGGTAACAGCCTCTTAGTTGAGCCCACATCTTGAATGGACCTCACTCCAGGAAAGTTTGGAGAACCCAACAAAGCAGCAGAGCTCTCCAGGTCAGGCCCTTTGTCAGTTACTTCATCTAGAAAACTACAAAGATGGAAAGGACCCAGATGACAACCTGGCTGTGAGTTGAATGAGTTCATTGACTTCTGTGTTTTCCCTGTCACCACCCTCTCCTTCTCGCAGCGTCAAGGTGAGTATCATAGCGGATTACAGAATGCAGGGCTCTGAGGCAAAAAAGAGCCCCCTTCTTTCCTGGGAGCTGAGTAGCGAAGGGGAGATTTGTTACAAAGCACCCTGTGAACTGCCCTGACCATAATCCTAAGTGGTGAGTACTACTCAAATTTGAGCCACTTCTGGTCTGAAAGGCCTGTTGAAGAGGAGAGACTCAACCCTGAAATAATATCTCCCAAAGTCTCTTGTAGACCTGTCATATACCTTTGAATATTAATTGGAAACCGGTTCCATTTCCTGGAGATTATTCATTCACAGGAAGCACGTCCACATGTTCTCATGTCAATATGTGGTACAAGTCACATGCCTTTATGCATACACATACATATGTGTGGTGTGCATGTGTATGTATATGCTACAAATACCAAGGATTGACAAATGACAGTGACTTATGCTTGTAATCCCAGTACCCTGAAAGGCCAAGACAGGAGGATTATTTGACCTTAGGAGTTCGAGAACAGCCTGAGCAACATAGTGAGACCTCGTTTCTACTAAAAATAAAAATTGAAAAAAGAATTTAGCCAGGTAGAGTGGCACACGCCTGTAGTCTAGAATAAACTGAGGCAGAAGGATTGCTTGAGCCCTGGAGATGGAGGTTTCAGGGAGCTGTGATCGTGCCACTACACTCCAGCCTGGCCAACACAACAAGTCCTTATATTAAAACAAACAAACAAACAAATACTAAGGATTGACAAAATTTTCTTTTTCTTGTTTTTTCTTGGCCACATCTTGCAATCTGTAATATGTCTAGTATGTGTCTGAGTCTATAGTCACACTCTGTCAGTAACTGTACATGCTGATGGTCATCAGAAAGTGATAAAAGGTTGTTGAATCTCTTAAAGATTTTTACTTTTGCTATATATTTTTAAAATCTTAATGTAAATTTACATGAAAATTTTCTAGTAAATTCAATAGAGATGGGAATAGGAGGCAGGAATAAAAAAAGACAGTTGTATAATGCATCAAGATATTGTGCAATGTATCAAGAATGAGTACTCATGCTTAATTTTTACCCATACATAGGTACAAAAGCACAGAATAGTATCATATATTCTAGAGTTTGGAAGAGAGACAAAGAGATTATCTAAATGCTGGTTCTTTGAGAAAACTAATAGCTACTTAAAAGCAATATGAACAACTATGTTTAAAAAATCCAGACTTGGGCCAGGCACTGTGGCTCTCACCTGTCATCCCAGCACTTTGGGAGGCCGAGGCGGGCGGATCACCTGAGTTCAGGAGTTTGAAACCGGCCTGGCCAACATGGTGAAATCCAGTCTCTACTAAAAATATAACAGCCTGGCCAACATGGTGAAACCTGGTCTCTACTCAAAAGCTGGGCATGGTGGTGGACGCCTGTAATCCCAGCACTCCGGAGGCTGAGGATGGAAAATCCCTAGAACCCAGGAGGTGGAGGTTGCAGTGAGCCGAGATCACACCACTGCACTCCAGCTTGGGTGATAGACCAAGACTCCGTCTTTAAAAAGTAATAATAATAAATAGGCCGGGCGTGGTGGCTCAAGCCTGTAATCCCAGCACTTTGGGAGGCCGAGATGGGTGGATCACGAGGTCAGGAGATCGAGACTATCCTGACTAACATGGTGAAACCCCGTCTCTACTAAAAAATACAAAAAAATAGCCGGGCAAGGTGGCGGGTGCCTGTAGTCCCAGCTACTCAGGAGGCTGAGGCAGGAGAATGGCCTAGACCCGGGAGGCGGAGCTTGCAGTGAGCTGAGATCCGGCCACGGCACTCCAGCCTGGGCGACAGAGTGAGACTCTGTCCCAAAAAACAAAAAAAAAAAAAAGTAATAATAATAAATAAATAAATATAAAATTTAAAAAAAAATCCAGACTCTTCAGACAAACTATTAGAATTAGTAAGAGTTCAGAAAGGTTGCTGGATATAAATGAATATCCAAAAATCAATAGTGATCCCAAATACCAGCACAAAACTAATAGAAGCTATATTTAAAAAAAAAAGAGAGAGAGAGAGAGAGATTCCAGCCAGGCAAGGTGGCTCACATCCATAATCCCAACACTTTTGAGGGGTCGAGACAAGAGAATAACTTGAGCTCAAGAATTCAAGAGCAGCTTGGGCAATTTAGCAAAACCCTGTCTCTACAAAAAAATTTAAAAAATTAGTCAGGTGTGGTGATGCACAATCATAGTCCCAGCTACTTGGGAGGCTGAAGCAAAAGGACCCCTTGAGCCCAGGAGGTTAAGTCTTCCGTGAGCCATGATCATGTCACTGCACTCCCACCTGGGTGACAGATCAAGACCTCATCTCCAAAAAAAAAAAAAAAATGAAAATAATAAATAATAAACATTTTAAAAGATTCCATTAACAATAGTAAAAAAAAAATTATGTAACTTATAAACAGATTTGACAAAGGAAATACAAGATCATTATGAAGTGAAGCTTGATTGAGGTACATAAAAAATCTCAATAAATGAAAATATATTCATGTTCATGTATGGGATGGAAAAGCTCAAATATGAGAATTGTTTTCAGATTAATCTATAAATTCATTGCAATTACAATTAAAATATATAAAATTTCCCATCAGAGCATTTGACAAGTTGATCCGTAAGTTAATATCAAAGAGTAAAGAATAAAAAATGGCCAAGATAACACAGAATAATAAAGAAAATCACTCACCACACTAGATAGCAAGGTTATTATAAAGTTATAGTAATTACAAAAGCATGGCATTGGTGTGGAGACAGACAAATAGAAGAGCAGAACAGAATAGTGAGCTTGTAAACAGACCCATGCTTATGGAAAACTTGATATATTACAAAGATAGGAAAAGACTATCCAATAAATAGTACTGGGTTAGTTCATTTTCCATAAAGAAAAGAAAAAAAATATTTTAATCTATACCTTTATGTCCATTCATGAAATTGTTTTTCAGGTGAATTCAACAACTAACGTGAAAAGCACAACTTGAATATATTTATGACCTCAGGGTAGGAAAACACAAAACATAGAGTAAGGTTGATAAATCTGACTACAGTAAAATTTTAAATGTAAAGCATTACTCTAAACAGTGAAAAGACAAGCTAAAAACTGGAAGAAAAAAATTCAGTGCATGTCTTAGTCCATTTTGCATTGCTATAACACAATACCTGAGGCAGGGTAGCATATGAAGAATTTTATTTCTCACAGTTCTAGAGGCTGGGAAATCTAATATCTAGGTGCCAGCATCTTGCAAGGGCCTTCTTGCTGTGTCATCTTATGATAGAAGACAAAAGAGCAAGAGAGCATGCATGTGCAAGACAGCAAGAGAAAGCCAAACTTGCTTTTATAACAAACCCACTCTTGAAATAATAAACTTGCTCTCATGATAACTACATTAATCCATTTGAGAAGGCAGAGCCCTCATGACCTAATCATCTATAAAAGGTCCCACCTCTCCTCAACACTGTTGCACTGGGGATTAACTCTGGGGGATACATTCAAACCACAGCACTGCATAAAAGCCAACAAAGGTTTTTATCAATGCATATCTCAATGCTTAAAATCCAACAAAGGATTGTTCACCTGAAATATGTAAAGAAGTCCTATAAATCAAAAAGAAAAAACAGCCTGGGCACAGTGGCTCATGCCTGTAATCCCAGCGCTTTGGGAGGCCAAAGTGGGAGGATCACATGAGGCCAGGAATTCAAGACCTACCTAGGCAACATAGCAAGACCCCATCTATACAAATAAAAATTAAAATTGAAAACTAGCCAGGAGTGGTGGTGCACGCCTGTAGTTCCAGCTACTTGAGAGGCTGAGGCAGGAGGATAGCTTGAGCCTGAATTTGAAGTTACAGTGAGCACTTCACCCTGGGTCACAAAGTGAGACCCTGTCTCAAAAAAAAAGAAAAAAAAAAAAAAAACAGCACAACAGAAATCTGGACATAGGATAGGAATAGGAATTAGAAAAGAAATCTAACTCTAAAGGGTCAAAAAGCATAGTGACTAGTAAGCAGGAAATGCAAATTATAACAATGACATATGATTTTAAATCCATCAGATTAGCAATAGTTAAAAGCCTAACACTAACTGTTGAGGATGTGAGGAAATGGAAATTCTCATATACAGCTAGGGACTAGGGACAATAATTGGTACAACCTCTTTGGAGAGCAATTTTGAACTATCTGACAAAGTTGACAATGAGTATATCAAAAAGACCCCAGCAATTCTATTGCTAGATACACACTCCAGAGAAACTCTAGTATCCTATCCACAAACCTCTCTATATAAGGATGCTTTGGCAGAATCGTATCCAGGAGTAAAAAAGTTAGATATTTCTTTAACATCTACTAATAAGTAAATTAATAGATAAAGAAAATTTGTTATACTACATTAATCCATTTGAGAAGGCAGAGCCCTCATGACCTAATCATCTATAAAAGGTCCCACCTCTCCTCAACACTGTTTTAAATTAATTAAAAAATTAATTTTTATTTGTATAGATGGGGTCTTGCTATGTACTCATAGATTGGAATATACATAGCAATGAAAATGAGTTAACTTTATCTAAAAGTATCAACATAAGTAAATTTTGAAACACAACGTTGAATCCTTCAGGTAAATCCAGAAAGATAAATCAGTATCAAGCATTTCCATCTTAATAGAAGACATCAGCATCCCTCTGGTTGAATTCTCCCCTGGAAAACGGAAACAGCGTCCTAACTCTTCCCACTTGAACGCCTTTTATGCCATCCCCTACGTGATAACTATGTCATGACCCTGCTTATATCTTTCAATGGCTTCCCATTGCAGCCTTAATAAAACCCAAACTCCTCAGTGCCATCTCTTTGGCCCTGCCTAATCTCCCCCTCTCCTCCCACCTTCACCTTCTACCCCTCTGAGCTCATCTCCTACTTCCTCCCTGGTGTCTGTGCTGTTCCAGCCACATTGTGCTTGTGGCCCTTCCTTGTACAAACCAAACTCATTCCTACATTAGGGCATCAACACTTGCTCTTCCTTCTCATCATTTAGGTTTTGATCTAAAACACAGTATCGTCACCAACGCCTTTCCTCAGTGCCCTGCCAATCCCATCACTTCCCTACCTCCCCTGCTAGTCTGAACTACAGTATCCTATATTATCATTTTCACACAGTTACAGATGCCTGCAATTATCTCATGTATTCAAATATTTACATATTTAGAACAAAAGATTTGCCTTGTTCACTACCATATTCCTGAGGTCTAGCACACAGTAGGCACTCAAAATATATTTGTTGACTTATGTGAATTTTTAAAACCTACAAAGCTAAACTACGTAGTGTTTGTAGACACCTAGTTATGCAGTAAAAGAGAAAAAACACGGACAGGAAGGATATACAATAACTTTTGGGTAGAGTTTATCTCTAGGGAGGGTAGGAAGTCAGTAGGGTCAAAAAGTAGGACAAAGATGTCTTAAAATAAATCAGCAAAGGAAGTACAACAGTATTTATTAAATCTGGCTATCTATTATGGCTAAGTGGTGATTACATAAGTATTGTTACAATATTCCCTGTACTTTTCTGATTGAGCTATTTCATAATACAAAAAAATTATTTTTTAAAAGAGAGATGTGAGTTTGGGTATGGCAGCTTAGGCCTGGAATCTCAGCACTTTGGGAGTCTGAGGTGGGTAGATCACTTGAGGTCACGAGTTTGAGACTAGCCTGGCCAACATGGCAAAGCCCCATCTTTACTGAAAATACAAAAATTAGGCGGGTGTGGTGGTGCACAACTGTAGTCCAAGCTACTCAGGAGGCTGAGGCAGGAGAATTGTTTGAACCTGGGAGAGGGAGGTTTTGCAGTGAGCCGAGATTATGCCTAGGCAACAGAGCAAGACTCTGTCTCAAAAAAAAAAAAAAAGAGGCATTTGAAATGATAAAAATTATAGCGATAGGTAAGAAATCAGCAGCTGCAAAGGATTAGGAATGTAGGGGTCACTATAAATGGGTAGCATAAAGGAGGTCTTTGTGATGATAGTTCTGTATCCTGGTTTCAGTGGTGGTTACGCTGATCTACAGGCAATAAAATGGCACAGAACTATACAAACACTTTATAGGAAGATCAGTTTTCTGGTTTACTTGTGCTATAGTTACAAAAGATGTAACCAACCACTGGGGGGAAACTGGGTGACAGGTACACAGGCCTTCTCTGTACTATCTCCACAACTTCCTTTGAGATCTGTAATTATTTAAAAAATTTTTTAAATATGTTCTTTTTAAAGGAGAGATATAGTCCACATGAAATAATACTTCTATTTTACAGACAAGACAAGTGAGGCCCCCAAGAAGAAAGGCAATTTGTAATAGGTAGTGGAGGGTGCAGGGCAGAAAGGCCTGCAGAACCTGCAGCTTTTGTTGTTGTTGTTGTTGTTGTTGTTTGTTTGAGACAGGATCTTGCTCTGTCTCCCAGGCTAGAGTGCAGTGGTGTAATCTCAGCTCACTGCAACCTCCGGCTCCCAGATTCAAGCAATTCTCATGCCTCAGCCTCTCGAGTAGCTGGGGTTACAGGCGCAGGCCAACATGCCCAGCTAATTTTTGTATTTTTAGTAGAGACGGAGTTTGGCCATACTAGCCAGGCTGGTCTTGAACTCCTGGCCTCATGTGATCTGCCAGCCTCAGCCTCCCAAAGTGCTGGGATTACAAGTGTGAGTCACTGTGCCCAGCCCCTGCAGTTTTCTTTGAACATTCAAGAGATCAAATGCCTGGGCCTGGGTCTCTTGGTAGTCTTATCTTAGGAATCTGGTATAACAATGACTTCCCAGTTAGTAACTCAGGCTGCATGGCATAACTTAAGATCCCAAATATTAAATATTGAATCAGGTATTAAAATCAGATAAACTGGGTTTAAATTCCAGCTCTGCCACTTAGTAAAGGGATGCCTTTCTACTTTAACCTTCTTTGAGCCTCAGTTTCTTCATCTGCAAAATGTAAAGAGACTATGTGGTTTCATACCAAGCATGGTGTTATGGGGATTAAGTCAAATAATGTATGTAAAGTGCATGGCATAAAATTTGGCAAGAGTAAGCGCTCAACTAAAAGTCAAGAAACACAGCCTAATACCTGTGAAATAAATCCAAATATGTCTATTATTGGTCCCAAGGACTCTCCTTCACACAGTACTATCCAACCATTTAACAATCAGGTTTCCGTGCTAGGTGAAATGTAAAAGTTCTGAGAAGTATTAAATTGTGAGTAAATAGAAGCAGGGGCAAACACAGGCGTGAGGCAAATTCAATAAAATGATGACTGTTTCTGCCCTCTATTTGCTACTGGAAAGTAGCTAGAAGAATCACATCCCTACTAAAAAATAAATTAAAAAACAAAAAGACCAGAAAAGAAAGTAAAGTAAAATAAAATAAAATTGCTTATTTTGTTGATGTGACTCTGTAGACTGCAATAAGGGATAATCACAAATTAAATGCCCCCCAAAAATGTAGACTCTATTAGATTAACCAAACACAAAGTCAAACATAGTTATATAACTTGAAGCTCTCAAAGACTACAGGAAGACTATAGATGGTTGTTTAAAATTAAAAAGAAAAAGGAGAGCACTTCTTTTCTTTTGGTCATGAACTAACTGAATTTAATACGAATGAAAGCAGATTTAATCTGTGAGAGGAGAAGGAGCAGGCTCTACTTTCAGTTGGCCGAAGAAAAGCATTCCAGCTCTAGGGGCACAAACACATGCAAGAAATGAAAGACTCAATTTATTTCTCAAAAGGTACATTAAAGTTGACAACAAACTGGCCTGGAGTTCTGAAATCAGAACAACAAAGAAGGGTAGAACGATTGGTCTTTCAACTGAATTTATAGTGACTGGATCTACAGTTTATCTTCAGAAACACGTAAGTCAGGTATCTAAAAGGGGGAAAAAAATTCTAAAATGTACCTCCTTTTTAAAAATTAAATCATAAAATTAGTTAAAATATGTGAAGCATTTCCTAAAGTTAACTATCAGCTTGGAACTCAGTAAAATAAATGTCTACTGGAAAAAGAAAAAGCTGAGCATATTTTATTTTCAGTAACGAGTAAGATTCCAAAAGCAAAATCACCCCCCATCCCTTCACAAATGCTTTTAAATCGGCAATACTTATGACAAAAAGAGCTTGTTTCATTTTGGCAAGATTTTAAGTACCCTAATAAATCTAAGTGTCATACCCATCACATAGTTTACAAACCTAAGGAAGTCAAGGCAATAAAAGAACTCTCAATAAATCCCTACTTTCAAAGTATTGCTGACAAGAGGAATTGGTACCCTATGTTTTGGATTGGATTATTCAATTCGATGTATTAACAAAATGCAGTAAAACCTAATTCATGTACTGGTTATGTAATCATAAAATTCTTGGTTAATTCTTATCTAAAACACAAAGATCAATGACCTACAAATTCATTTCTTTCCCTGAACTCCCAGTGTTCGAGAGCTGATATTCCCCGACAAACTCCCTTGCATAACATTCTTTCTAGTAATGTGGGTCAAACATATATTTGTATTATCAGCTGTCAGAACAGAGTTCTCTACAATAAATAAATTCTATACTAATTATTCAGGAAAAAAAGAATTATATCTAAAGAAATAAAATGAGAATAATAAAAGGAACCTGGAGATTTCTTGATTTGGAAAATAAAAATGGAAAAATCCTATCAATGCCATTAGCAAATTGTTAATTAAATGACAGATTTGAGAAAGAATATCTTCTAAAGTCTTAATGGACTCAAAAAATTAAAAGAGTTAGGCAATAGAAATTTTAATAGTTAAGAAACATCTTCATTTCGCTTTTTAACAGCTTTTTTACAGAATATGTAAAGAGCTGTAAAAATGAAAGTACTATAATATTGAAAGTCAACTTGAGTCAAAATAAGAAGAGGAGACTCAGAGTTCGGCTCAACTGTTCTATTGCAATTTCCTATTTTGGCATTCCCTGCATTATCCTTAAATTTAAATACATTATTAACTTGAATTCATTGTCTTCTGAATTGGGATTATAAAAATTGATGTATGTGAAATGTTAAAAACAACCTGAACTGAGAAACCTATTTGTTTTTCCCTTTTTATTTCAAAAAACAATTTGTTTTTGAATTTCTAAAGCAAATAATCATAATCCCCCAGGTGCTTCCTGTCAGTTGTGAACATTCTATTTGGGGACATCATGGAACTGTACATTTCGCCTCCCCTCTCTTCCTGCTGGCTTGTAATGTGTTATGGAAACACTGATTTGAAATTAAGAGTTTTGATTAAACAGGTTTTCTATGCTCTTGGTTTATTTCCTTTATTTTAAGGCAGAAGCCTCTGTATGGTAACAGTAGCTTACAAAGCCAAAGAGATTCAGACCTTAAATGAGAAATTTATTTTATTTTATTTTAGTGTGGTTTGATTTGATTTTTTGTTTGTTTTCCTTTTTGCTGACACCCAGATCCTATTCTGACTTGACTTGGCTTTGTTTAAGATGAGTTTTCAGGATGAGTGGGCTTGGTCTTACTAGGGTCATTTTCCAGATAAGCAGGTAATTTAAGAAATAAAATACTTGTAAAAGTCTTGTAATTCCCAAAAAGTTGGCTATAATCTAAAAGGTAATTGGGATGCTACTACGATCACTTATAAAACAATTTAATATCAATGTGAAACACATGTTTTTTGAAACATATTTGGTATCTGGTTTCATCTGTAATAGGTCTTACCTATACAGATCTAAATTAAAATTTGATTTTAATTTAATTTTGATATCTAATTTATTTCTGTTCCTTGTATATGTAAATCAAGGTCGAGTCACTTCTAGTATCTCGGGCTGAGCCCTGTTTGTTTTTTTTAAACCTCCTTCTCTAACCATAAAAGCTCTCTCTTCTGGTGCTTTAAAGAAGATGCGGTGTTTCTGTGTAGGTGGAGTGCTTTCGGCATTTTGGAGTCATAGCAGATCAAGTATCCCATGGGAAGCAGGATCTAGATATAGAGTCGGGTCAGTGTGATAATAACCTTAGGCAAAGCTAATTCCCTCTCCAGAACCACCTTCCAGTTGTAGAAAATCAGTTTTACTATTCCTAGAACTGGCCACTCAATCTGGTGTCAGGAGTGGGTGCAGAGGATAACTGCTATGAAAAGAAACAAACACAAAAGGGGAGAGAGAAGACGGGAAACCAGGATAAGGGGACAGAGAGTAGGGAACTGGAGAAATTTTTACCATAGTTGTGCTTAATCAATGTCCTTTGAACAGAACGAATTGAAGATATTGTTACACATACCAAAAAGAAAAAAAGCTTTCTCAATCCTACCCTAGGGTCTTTAAAGACAGCTGTCTTTGAAGCCACAGTCAAGGAATAGAGCCATGTGCCTGTCCGATAGCTGTGCATGTCTCTGATCAAGGCTGGGACGAAGTTGTTGAGGCCTTTCCACTAAGTTTCTGAGACATCTTTTCTAGAATAGAGATTTAACTTCAAGGGCAATTAATTAGCAAATAAACAAGTTTATTTGATCTCAGTGGAAAATATGCTGTTTAAAAATGAACAATATTTTAAGGAAAACCATCAGCTATGTGTACAACTTGAAAGACACAATTTATTTCCATCTGAAATATGCATGGGTACAACCTTTTGGGAATGTGATTTGGAAATAAATATCTATTAAAATGTTTAGTGCCATGTATCCTTGGACCCCAAAGTTCCACTGCTAAGAATATACTCATCATATATGTTCCCATAAGCACACAGCAACATTAGTACACAGATTTGTACCGCACCATTGTTTGTAACAGCAGGAAACTGGGAACAACCTGAATATCCACTAGCAGGAGATTGATTCAATCAGCAATGGTACATTCATATCATGGGATATTGTGCAGCTGTTGAAAAGAATGAGGCAAAGTCTTATGTTGCCACGAAGATATAAATAGATATAGATATACGTAGATACAGAGAGTCCAAATATTAAATTTTAAAGCAAATTGCAAAGCAGAAAGTATAGTACAATAATATTTGTGTGTGCTTTAAAAAAATGATTTAAATAGAGGCTTCGATTGCATTAAAAAAATTCTGGAACAATAAAAAGGAAACTTTTAATAAAAGTTACCTCTGGGGAGTGGGACGGGAGTTGGGCAATTTTTTCAGTTTGTGCACTTCTGAACTGACTAAATATTGAAACATGAGCATGTTATCACTTTTAGAATAATTGAAAAACTAGCTCCTAAGAAGACGTTGTATTTACCCTGCATTAACAAAAACAAAAGGGATGCTCTTATCTGGGACAATCTATGGAAGCCACATCCCTGGCCACATTCTCCTATACTGTCGAGTGAGACTCTTAAGGCTACCTGAAAAGATTAAAATAACCCATGAGATATGCTGCAAAAACGTTGCACCCAGCCGTCTGCTCTCAATACCACACTCAACTGGTGCGCTTCCAAAGTGAAACGCCTTGACGTGGGTCAGCCTGTGACCGGCTCCTTGCTGCCGACGCCGGGTTACATAAGGTCCTGGGAGACCCTAGCGGCGCCCCGGACGCGTCTGGGAGGAACTGCCACGCCACAGCTCCATGGGGCTCCGCACTCGAGCCCGGCCACAGACAAAAAGAACTTTTGCTGCATCACCCCCGTGGCGCCAGGATCACTTCCCTCTCGAGAGACAGTGTATGCACATCGTAGACGCTAGAGCCAGCCCCTGCAGGAACTCCGTTTGAAAATTCTTCAAGAAGAAATAACCGAAACTCTGAGATTCGTCTTTCCGCAGACAGACAGACAGACAGCCACACAGGAACGCACACACGCTTTCTTCTCGCTCCCATCTTGTTCATTCTCCCTTAACTAGTTCCTAGAAATATCTAGCCGGGCTAATTCATTTCTGTTCCTTGTATATGTAAATCAAGGTCAAGTCGCTTCCAGTATCTCAGGCTGAGACTTGTTTTTTTTTTTTTTTTTTTTTTTTTTTAAACCTCCTTTTCTAACCGTAAAAGCTCTCTCTTGGCGCTTCATTAACCTAGTGATTAAATGTCAAGTCTCAGGGAAAAAAGCTGGATTTGAAGGTCTGTAACCTAAATACTTCTTCCAAATCGAAAATGTTTACTCTCGTAAAGTTTATATTTCAATAAAGCGTTAAAAAAATTAGTCTTTTTGTTCCAAGAGTATTCAGAGGCTAAACTGCACTGCCAACAAGTAAAAACTTGTTATCCAGTCCATTAGTGTTTAGGGAAAAGCCAGTAAGTTTAAAGAAAAAGTAACTCATCATATTACGAGGTAATCACTCTCATTTCTTCACTAACAATATCTAATTTGCTCTTCAAATAATTATAATATAAATGAAGAAAAGGAATGTAATTTTCATGTGTACATTGGGAAGCTAACTTTTTTTTTTTTTTTAGGTGGAGTCTTCCTCTGTTGCCCAGGCTGGAGTGCAGTGGCACCATCTCGGCTCACTGCAACCTCTGCCTCCTGGGTTCAAGCGATTCTTCTGCCTCAGCCTCCCGAGTAGCTGGGAGGTGCCACCACGCCCAGCTAATTTTTATATTTTTAGTAGAGACAGGGTTTCACCATGTTGGCCAGGATGGTCTCGATCTCCTGACCTCGTGATCCACCTGCTTCAGCCTCCCAAAGTGCTGAGATTACAGGTGTGAGCCACCATGCCCGTACGGGAAGCTAACTTTTAATAGTTCATTTCTTCCAAACTCTGCTCTCCTCCCCAAAAAACAAGAGCAGTAAACAGCAATCAAACCTCAAGTTAACCCCAGAGTAGTCTCCCTGGTTACCAGATTGAGAAATATTATTGGAAAATAAAAGGGAAAAAGTGCCTTTTTCTAAAATATTGGATGTTAGTTTTGCGTCAGTAGCTAAAACTGTATTTTACTGTATCAGTAATGCTTAAAAGTCCAAATACAGTACTTGCTTATTATTATTATTATTATTATTATTTTATTTTATTTTATTTTTTTGAGACTGAGTCTCGCTCTGTCACCCAGGCTGGAGTGCAGTGGTGCAATCTCAGCTTACTACAACCTCTGCCTACCGGGTTCAAGCAATTCTCCTGCCTCAGCCTCCTGAGTAGCTGGGATTATAGGTGCATGCTACCACGCTCGGCCAATTTTTGTATTTTTAGTAGAGATGGGGTTTCACCATGTTGGTCAGGCTGGTCTCGGACTCCTGACCTCATGATCTGCCCACCTTGGCCTCCCAAAGTGCTGGGATTACAGGCGTGAGCCACCGCACCCAGCCTAGAAAGTCCATCTTAACAATCCAGTACTTTGTCAACCTTCTCAGCTTTGGCACTAAAGGGAGTGCTGTTAACAGCCCTCAAAACTGAAGTTCCTTTATTTCTTCTGCCACTTAGAAAAAGTTTTGCCACAAAGTTCTAATAACACTAAATTCCTACAAATCAACTTGGAAATGTCTACATGTGTTTCTCCTAGAAAAAGTGCCAGACATCAGTTTTATCTGGCAATCATCAAAATACATCAGACCGCAAATCTATACATTCCTGGACCTCACAAGAAGCATAGCGAGGAATTTCAGCAAGGGAACCAAAGTACTCAGCTACACTGCAACATCTGCAGTCTACAACATGGGCAACAATACTGACATCAACCACTGCTGTCAAGAACATGCAACAGCAAAAACAAAACAGAACAAAACAAAAACAAAAAAAGGTAATGGGGACATTTCAAATCCATATTCTCAAATTTTGGCTTAAGATTACAGTATTATTTAACCCACCATCACTAAACTCACTTAAGAAAAACAATCAGGAAGCCCAAGGATATGGATTTATTTTTATTTGCACATTTTGTATTATTTTATGAGAAGACAAATGATAGAACCCATGGGAATTTAGTTTTAAAAAAAATTTCCCAGAATGTCAAGGTTGGTATAACTTCTCTAACTAGAATAGGGTGTACATGGTGACCTCAAAACGGGAAGTGCATTTGAAATCTGTCAGTCATGTATTCATCACCTACTGTGAAAAATATATGATGGGGGTTGCAGACTGCAAGGCACTGCCTGCCCAGAATCTGCAGTCTAACTAGAGAAGATAACACTAAAAGAGTAGAGAAAGGTGTAGGACTGGCAGGCACAAAGGAGGGAAGCAAAGGATGGATGTTTTCCATGTTTTAAACCATGCTGCACGGTAAATAATGATAGCATTGTGAAGAAAGGAACACATGTGACAAGCATAAGAATTCTGCTCCAGCCAGAAACCTGCTGGAGGAAATGGGGTCTATGCATACCCCTACCCCTGCTTTATGTCCCTGATCTATCAACAAATTCACTCTATCAGGCCAGGCGCGGTGGCTCATGGCTGTAATCTCAGCACTTTGGGAGGCCGAGGCGGGTGGATCACCTGAGGTCAGGAGTTCAAGGCCAGCCTGGCCAACATGGCAAAACCCCTTCTCCACTAAAAATTAAAAAAATTAGCTGGACTTGGTGGTGCTGCCTGTAGTCCCAGATACTTGGGAGGCTGAGACAGGAGAGTCACTTGAACCTGGGAGTTGGAGATTGCAGTGACCCGAGAACATGCCATTGCACTCCAGCCTAGGCAACAACGTGAGACTCTGGCTCAAAAAAAAGAAGAAGAAAAAAAAAGAATCACTCTTTCTCCAGAATTTCTCACAAATTCCTCCAACTCCTCTTCTTCCTTCTCCCCATTGCTGCCTTAGGCTGCATTGACCTCCTCAATGATCACTTTCCTTTGATGATGTTGACTTTTGACTCACATCCTCTGGTGTGTGAGTTTTGACTTTTTTAATGGACCCCCTTCTCAGAATACTGTGCTTAAATCATAAAATAAAATACAAAAGATAAATTCTATTAAAATGTAAATTTAAAATTTCTTTTAAAGTTGTCACACAGTATATATGTGCTCCTTTATTAATTCATTAACAATTTCTGGCAGTGAGTCTAATATCTACAATAATTTCAGTTTAGTGATAAGTGTAAAAGATATTTTGAGATACCTACAACAGCTGTAATATGCTATCAGAACATTTCTACTGGTGATAAACTCATATCTTCTGTTAATTCTACTGTGATCCATTGCCTAGATTCATATTTAAAGGAAAGGCTAAATTTCAGTTTAGAGGATAGTGACAATGGCCAGCATAACTTTTTTCCAGTCCAAGTTCACAGATCCCAGACATCTTATCCATGGGTCCCTTGGAAGTCTAGGGATAAAGTTCAGAAGCCCTGACCTCAGGTCATGTCCCTCCAGAGCAGCCTCCACATTGCCACCAAATCTGATGCGGTTACTCTGTTGTTCAAAAGCCTTCGATAGCTCCTTCACTTCCCAGGTAAAATACTAACTCTTTTGAAAGGCAGGCAAAGCCCTAAGTGCTCAATTCTCTGCCCACCAACTCCAGGTTATCTCCTGGTTGGTTTCCCCTTTTGTGTTTGGAGTTTCACCCACAGTGGTAGAACATATGGGAACAAACTGTGTTCTCTCACACCTTCGTGTGGTCTGCTCTACTTGGAACTGCCTTGCCTGGCTTTTTGGCCAGGCCTACTCTTTTTTTTTTTTTTTTTTTTTTCAGACAGAGTCTCGCTCTGTCACCCAGGTTGGAGTGCAGTGGCACAATCTCAGCTCACTGCAACCTCTGCCTCCCACGTTCAAGCAATTCTCCTGCCTCAGCTTCCTGAATAGCTGGGACTACAGGCGCATGCCACCATGCCCGGCTACTTTTTTGTATTTTTAGTAGAGACGGGGTTTCACCGTGTTAGCCAGGATGGTCTTGATCTCATGACCTCATGATCTGCCTGCCTCGACCTCCCAAAGTGCTGGGATTACAGGCGTGAGCCACTGCGCCCAGCCACCAACTGATTTCAGTTTCAGAAGAAAAGCTGCCTCCTTTCTGATGTCTTTCTTGACTCCTTCAGACAGATCCAGATAGGTCTTCTCTGCTCAGCTGCTCTTTGCAGAGACCTCCATTGCAGGCATTATCTTACTGTAGCATCATGGCACTGCTGGCTTGTGTGTTTCTCTGCTACACAGAATCTCCTTGAGGTCGGAGACCGTGTTTTTTGTTTTTATTTTTTGTTTTCTCTTTGAGACAGTCTCACTCTGTCACCCAGGCAGGAGTGCAGTGGTGCCATCTCAGCCCATTGCAACCTCTGCCTCCCGGATTCAAGTAATTCTCGTGCCTCAGCCTCCAGAGTAGCTGAGACTACAGGCGCACGCCATCACACCTGGCGAATTTTTGTAATTTTAGTAGAGACGGAGTTTTGCCATGTTGGCCAGGCTGGTCTTGAACTCCTGTCCTCAAGTAATCCACCCGTGTCAGCCTCCCAAAGTGTTGGGATTACAGGTGTGAGCCACTGTGCCCGGCCAGGGACTGTGTTTTTTAACATTCCCCAGAACCTGCCTCATGACTGCAACAAGTAGATGCTCAGTAAATATTTATTGAATGAGTGAGTGAATGAATGATCGAATAAATGAATAACCAAATAAATGAAGGAAATAAATATAAAGAGGGAGAAGTTAAAGATAATGCAAAGTTTCAATCTGGGTTAGTGTAGAAAAACTGAAATGAAGAAAACATTGAATGAGGGAAAAAACAATGTGTTCAGTAGAGTGTTGTAAATTAAGTACATTTTTCACATTTTAATTTTTTCAGAGATAGTGACCCATGAATGTAGTAGTGCATAATTGTCCATTAAAACATAGCATTTATTCTGGTATTTTGGTTATACAGAAATTTGCTACAGAAAAAGGCCCCATCCTAGAAAGAAGTTGCATTCTAAAGCAGGGTTTGCAAACCAGTTGTCTGGAATTTACAATACAATTTTCCTCAGAAGCAAATTAAAATTGGTGATTAGGTAGCCAATTTATCACACAAAAGTCCATTCACTCTCTAATGTGCCTGAAAAGCTTCAAGTCTGATTAAAAACTGGTAGAAAATAATACTATTTAATATTATTGAAATACAGCCAATTAAGCAAAACAGTAAACAATAGAAGTGAATGTGAACATAATTTATTTATCTTGAATATTGACACTGGAGAAAAGACAGGGTTAATTTTAGCAAGTGAGGAAGCCCAAGAGATGTTTGTGAAAATCAGAAGAACTCCCGGTCATTCAGAAACTTTTTGAGGTTAGTAGCCCTAGCTCTTTAATAAAACTTTTTGAGGTTAGTAGCCCTAGCTCTTTAATACGGTCAGTCTCTGTATCCGTGGGTTCCCATCCGCGGATCCAACCAACCAACAGAATGAAAATATTTGGCAGGAGGAAAAAGCAATAAAAAATAACAATACAACACTAATAAATAATACAAATCTTTAAAATATAGTATAACAACTATTTACATAGCATTTACATTGTATTAGGTATTATTAATTTAGAGATGATTTAAGGTATATGGGAGGGTGTATGCAGGTTATATGCAAATACTATACCATTTCATATAAGAGACTTAAGCATCTTCAGATTTTGGTATCCTTGGCAGGGCTTGTGGGGGTGTGGGGGGGGGGGGGGGGGGGGCAGGAGTCCTGGGATCAATCCCCAAAGATACTGAGGGATGAATTACATGTAATTTCACTTCAAGGCTTGAGATCTTTCCTTTGGCTTACACAAAGGACAGACACTGTTTTGCAGTACCTGAAAAACTTTTGGAAGACAAAGGCAAAAGAGAAATGGAATTAAAGAGGCTATGTGTGTCCTATAGAGTTTACGTGAAGTCAGATTTGCCAAGCTAGGCAGAAAAAAAGAAGGAAGCAGGATATATATGGCATGGTATATGTGGTGGTTACACCATGACGCTCACCAAACATTTCTGTTTCTCTCCTCGGCACAGGGGAGAACTGTGCTTCCTGGCCCCCTTATGGTTGGGTGGCACTATTTTGCAGAGTTCTGACCAAACATTCAGGAGCAGAAGTGACAGGGCATTTAAACACCAGTAAGAGATCCTCTGATTCTCTCGCCCATTGGCTCAGCACCTCAGCCCAGTTTTTTGAGGAGGTGCTGCAGCTGCTTCATCAACCTTGTTCTGAGTGGCTAAAAGAGCCTCCCTGGTGATTATGACAGACATGTATAGATGTAGAAACCTCTATTGTCTTAAGCCACTGAGAGTTTGGGGTTGTTTGTTCTGCAACATAAAATGGCTGTTATGATGGACACATCATTTATAAAATTTACCTCCATAGAAAGGAAAGGAGTAATAGGGAAGAGCTTGTGGGCTATGGTTGCCTCAGATAGACACCTAAAGGAGATTAAAAGAAGGGAGGAATGGCCAGGTGTGGTGGCTCATGCCTGTAATCCCAGCACTTTGGGAGGCCGAGGCAGGTGAATCACCTGAGGTCAGGAGTTTGAGACTAGCCTGGCCAACGTGGTGAAACCTCGTCTCTACAAAAAATACAAAAATTAGTTGGGCATGGTGGCAGGCACCTGTAATCCCAGCTACTCGGAAGGCTGAGGCGGGAGAATCGCTTGAATCTGGGAGGTGGAAGTTCCCTTGAACCTGGGAGGCGGAGGTTTCTGTGAGCTGAGATCACGCCATTGCACTCCAGCCTAGGTAACAAAAGCGAAATGCCGTCTCAAAAAAAAAAAAAAAAAAAAAAAGGTGGGGGGAAGAAACGGTGTAAATTCAGATGTCAGGGACTCTTCCAAGCTGGATGATCAGGATTTGGGTAGATCTTACATTACTTCTGAAACCAAAGTCCCAATAATAGCATCATTATTAAGATGCATCATTGTTAAGAGGTCATAACCCTCTTAATATTAACCACATGATGATATATTAACTACATGTGACTAGCGGACAATATTGAGGTACATGCTGGTTGCAGGCATCAGAGGTTAAAAGCATTTGCAAGCTTACTGAGAAAATGAACAGAAGAATGAGAAAGCCATGGTTTTTGAGTCAGAGTGGTTTGAATTCAAATCTCAAGTTTCCCTCATGTTAAATAAAAATTATAGAAAGTCATTGTTTTGGACTAAGGTCTTACACTAGATCCCAAAATCTAATCTAATCAAAATGGAGTCACTTAAGCTGAGGTTTTTACCAAACTGAAACTAAGTTGTTATCTGACCTTCTGAGAAGAAATCAGGAGAGGGATAACAGCCTAATTTCCCAAGCAGGCTAGTTTCAATCAGCATGGTAATAAAGTTTCCTCTACTGTAATCCTTACAAAAAAGTAACCTGGAGTAACCTGATGTTAACCAATCAGCTGCTTTTCTATTTTTCTGTCTCCCTGTCCCCACCTTACAAGGAACTTAACTTTGGAAAGGACTAAACCACTCCGGGTTCTGTTTTCGCTTTCTTCGGCTCCTCTCTGGCTGTAAAACCAACCTCTTCCGCTCAGCTCATTGGAACACTTACTCTATTCCATGGAATTAAGTGCTACCCAATTCTAGAATTGCAAATAAAGGTAATTAAGGTCTTTAAGAGAAATTGTTGTGATTTTGTCTTTTGACACTGTTAAATCATTTAATCTGTGTACATGTCAATCTCCTTGTCTCTGAAGTGGTGATAAAAGCAGAATCTACTTCAGAGGTTTGTTGGGAGCTTTCAATGAGGTCATACTTGTAAAGGGTCAAATGTAATGCCTGGCATTAGTAAATGTTCTAGCTTTTTTCAGTCTTCTGGAAGCTCAAGAGTTGGTTTGTTATAGAGTGGTTGCCTGTCATGCCTCGGACATAATAAATCTCATGGCCTACCCGATGCAGCTTCAAACTGGATCTCTGGGGGGCCTTCAGCCATTACCAGACCCAATGATGTACCTCTCCTTGAGACATCTGATTACCCCAACCTTCCTTCTTGCCTATCAAGACCAGAGATATGCCCCACTTTAACAAAGATCCAGGAAAACCCAAATATGCAAGATGGATAGATTGGGGCAGGATGATTCATGCACCAAGATTCTTTTAATTTTACCAACGAATCCAAGAATTTCCTTAGTATATTATAGCTTTTTTGTTTCTTTTACTTTTTTCTTAATTGCTTGACAGATGAAACTAAAGCTCAATGGCACTCTTATCTATTGAGGATCAATTGGAAATAAGAATAATCTATGTAAATGGGAAAAATGACTTGCAAAAACACACCCTATGCTCATCATCTTCTGGGAACACATCTGTATGTTAGCTGGGGAGCAGAGCGAAGACAGCCCTCTAGGTCCCTTGATAATGAAAATTCATCCAAAGGGTTATAATGATGATCATGATGACTGGCACACACCAGATTCCTGTGTCTCCATCACAACCAAGATCTAAAAACCCAAGTCAAAACTCGTCGATGATAGGGTGGTGCTCAAAGATCCATAGCTAAAAGAAAACACAAAATTCTTCTAACCAGGATAAAAAACAGCTGGCTGTGAAAAAAAACCCAGAGTTAAGAAGGAAGTATAGTTTCAAAATAAATGAGAATATATGATGGCATGGAGGTAAAATCTATATTACAATCTACATAGAAACTGAGATTTCACAGTTATGTGGAGCCTGTCTCTCCTCTGAGCACTCCCACCCCAGTATGCTATCACATCTGGGCAGATGGGGACCTCCTTGGAAGGGACCGAAAATCATGAAGACTCCAGGCTCTTCAATTTACAGATAACAGAGATGCAACATTTGGCCCAAGGTCAGAGAACCAGAGTGGACTCCAAGTTTTCCAATTCCTAGTTCAGGGTTGTGCCCACTGTACCATGACCTCTTGCTTTCCTGAGAATAGAATCTGTGCCAGTTACCCCAACATGACCAAAGTGGAAGCCGGTCCTCAAAGGGAAGCGTGCAATCTGTGTGACTCAAAGCGCTAAACTCCAGGGCAAATCTGAGCCTGCAGGCAAGGAAAGACAGTCAACGTCTGACCCTCTCCCCAATCTTCTCACAAGGACCACCTCCCTCCTACCCACCTCACACCTAACCGGTCTCCCTCACTCCGCCCTTGCTTTGTTCCGTTTTTCCGAAGGACCTCCAAAGGGGTGATATAAAACACAAACCTAGTTCTGTTGTTTCCCCCTCCATTTGAAAAGCTGACATCTGCTCCCTACTGCCCTCAGGATAAATTCTAAGATTTTCAGCCAGGCCTGCAAGATCTGCCCCAAGTTACCCTCAGACAGCACCTCCTACAAGCCTCATCTCTACCCTCTTCTTCAACCTTTCAGCCAAAATATCTTCCCCACTCAGCAGGTCTGAGGACTCCCTCCAGCCTATTAATACTCAGACACAAGATACCTTCCTCTAGGGGCTTGTCTTCTACAAACCCTCAAAGCAGGTCAATGGCACCCGGTCCGCAAAGTAACTACACTGCCTTTAACAATGCATTTTACAATAAGTTATTCATGTAGTTACATCTCCTGTACAATATGGTATCCTGAGATGCAGAACCTGGGTTTGATTCATGACTTCCCTACTTAACTGGGCAGGATATTTTTACCTAAGTTTCTGTTTCATTTGGAATAAATGAGGGTCATACATACCTCTTCAGGTTGTTGTGATGATTAAATGCAATGGCTAAGCAGAGTATGGGATATATTAGACTGTTTAATAAATGTTAGTCCCCCTCCTCTCCATCCCTTCTCACAGTCTGTAAGAGCTCCCTCCGTGAAAGAACACTTCCTACTTGCCTTTGTATTCCTGTTGAGTAATACAGTATACATTCAATAAACGTTGGCAGAAAGGACAGAAGGAGGGAGAAAGCAGGTGAGAAGGGAGGGAGGAAGAAAAAAATTAGAAAACTGATGAGATAAATGAACGAAGCTAGAAGGAAAAAAGAGGCCCTGATCTGTAAGAGTTGTTATAAACAATGATCACGTGATTTTGAGAGTGCCCAACACCTTCCTACTAAGAAATTGAAAAGGTAGCTACAGATACCACAGAGTAACTAGAAAAAGACACAGAATCAGGAGATGGCCTGATCCACAGTAGAAGACAATGTAGCCCAATATAATACTGACATACATTAAAATAATAATAATAATAATAATAATTCCTTGAATTGTTCACTCCTACTCTGCTCTAAGCACTGGGCTTGGTATAAAAGAGGCTACAAATAAACTGATCTTACTCTAATGAGGTTTCAATTATTGAGGAGGACATAATACCTAGATCAGTGCTATGTTGTTAAATCAGCTATCTGGTGGGGGGAGTCTTAATTTATAGCATCTGCCAATTTCTGTGGCGTAACACTCCCACCATGGCTGATTTTAATCTACCAATAATTTATGTATAATGATTTAGCTCACAAAATGTCTCAGTATTTAATAATTGGCTCTCAGGAGCCTCCACACACTACTGATGCTCCATCTCCCTTGCTTTTCTCTCTTGATATTTTTTTTAGCCAGTTTGTTGCATATTAACATCCCTATCACGTGACGGACAAGGAAAATAAAATGACAGAACGGAGAAGCAGCTGAGTTTTCTGTCAGTGGTTCTAGCAAAGGAGATAGAATGGGGAAGTTGAAACTATTGGCTAGATGTGTTTATGGGCTTCTATTATTCCCCATTCTCTCTGCCTCTTATTCCTACAGATAACTATGAGCAGATGCTCTAATCCAATATATAAAATACAAAGACACTTTCTGACCAAATACAGAATTGATGGCCACAACCTAGAAATAAAAATGAAGAGAAACAAGCTATGCTGGAAACCTAAGATGGGTCAAGTTCATCAAGATGGCATGGGGGATGTTAAAATGGGAAGTCAAACAACTTTCTCTGGGTAGAAATAACATGGCCTCTTTTTCTTTTCGTTTTCTTTTTTTTTGAAACATAGTCTCACTCTGTTGCCCAGGCTGGAGAGCAGGGGCGAGATCGCCACTCACAGCAACCTCTGCATCCCGAGTTCAAGCAATTCTCCTGCCTCAGCCTCCCAAGTAGCTGGGACTATAGGTGCGCGCCACCACACCCGGCTGAATTTTTGTATTTTTAGTAGAGACATGGTTTCTCCATTCTGGTCAGGCTGGCTTGAACTCCTCCGTCTACCTGGGCCTCCCAAAGTGCTGGGATTATAGGCATGAGCCACCGCGCCCGGCCAACATGGACTTTTTCTGAATGTTGAAGATCACAGTGGCATTCTGGACCAAACACTAAACAGGAAAAAGGATACCAAACTAACAGAAGGGAAAAAAATGCTTAGCAAAAAAGAAAAAAACAAACGAACAAACAGAAATTTTTATCTTTAACACTGTAGGAAACTGGGGAGATGTAGGAAAATTTTATGAAGTTCTGTGATGGTTTAACTGGCGAAAAAGCCTTACCCCACCATGGCAAGGGGGCTCCTTGGCTGGCATTTATGCTGAGACAGGAGAAGAAGGCAGCTGGCGATATTTCCTTTTCTCTCACTGGGACTCTGGCAAGCCTTTCTCTAAGAGAAGCAAAGCCCTGTGAATAATACATCACAAAATGCACTCCTGATCTAAGGCAAGTCAGAATGCCTATAAGTTAAGGATGTGGGTCAAAGTGAGAGTTGTCTGTAAAAGCAGTTCGTTTTATCTTTATAGATACATGTTTATTGAAGTAAGTCCTATTCTCTGTGGCACACTTAGCTGATCCAGCCTCCTTTGCTGACAAAGCTCAGGAAGGTATAGATAGGAATAGCCAGCTCTGCTCCATGACTTCAGACACTGGGGACTCCAGGACTTTTCGAGGCTACTCTAACAATGGTTGTTAACTTTATTACCTTAGTAATAAAGTCACCTGAACTCAAGCCACGCAGAGGAAAAGTTAGAAAAATCAAAAATATGTGAAGATGAGAATACAAGAACCATGCATATGAAAAAATGAAACAAAACTCTCACAGAATCATTCTTACATATAGACGGAAAGCAGAAGCAAAGGAATAGAGGGCATTTTTATTCCGTGCAAATGAAGGTTAACTTAACACTGAAAAAGGAGCCTGCTATACTTAAAAAATAAGTGGATTAAAAAAATGCCCATAACAAAAGTGTGGCATCTGGGGCTGGCTACTTGCTTCACAACCTGAATGGAACCAAAGAGAGATACAAAGAGATTTAATCTTAAGGTGGTCCAAATCATTCAATTACCTAACTCAAGGAGAGTATAATTATCCTCTTTCACTGGAGTATCATGCGGCCAGAAGGTCTGTGTTAGATGAGTCAAGAGGGCAACTTTATGATAGGAAAGGGAGAAAGTAAGGCAGGAATTAACTATGCCCTTATGCCCATGAGCAGGCAAAAGCAAGAGTGGGTCCTGCTGGTAAGGAAGGGAGGGTGGGCAGTGGCCCGGGCATTGTGGCTGGGTGTGAGTCACATCTGGCGGAGGTAGAAATGAGATCATCAAACAGCATGGATGGGAGGTTTTCGATTTTAAAACAGCAAACAGATTAGAAATGTTAAGGAGTTAAAATTAACAAAAAAACTAATGTGGATCAAGACATGAAACCCAGCAGAGGCAGATTTTTCAGAATCGGGTAGAGGAGGCCGAGAACTGGAATTATCCCACAGGGTATTCCACAGGCTTGGTTTCTGAATCCCAGCAGAAGAAATATATGATGTTAAGAGAACTGTAGGGCTTGCAGGAGAGCAAAGAAGAGTCTCGGCAATCTTAACAAAGGGTAGGAGCGTGCAACTTTTACAAATAGCAATCCTAAGACTAAAATAGCTGCGTTTGAATCCTGACTCTGTCATTGATTGGCTGGGTTGTGTGCATGTGTGTGTGTGTGTGTGTGCGTGCAAATCTCCCAGCCCCTCTGGATCCGAAAGTCTTCCATAAAATATATAATATGTGATCTAAAAAGTGGTTTCAAGCTTTAAAATTCTAAGAAGTTAAAAAAACTGGAAAAGGAGAATACAGAAGACCTCTTAAGTAAATGAAAGGCATACAACAACATTGTTTTGTTCTAAAGGATAGGAAGGACCACTTTGAGGGAGAGACTTCAGCCCAGCTGTTAGACGTAACCACAGCCACTCAAACCCCACCTACCCTGTGCCTAAACTCACAACTGAGAAGGGCACGGCCTGGTCTCAGGACATTCCATCCCTTGGATTATTTGACGAAGATGACGTCTCCGTCTCCTACCCTCCTAACAGGGTACAATTTTCTAAAAGCAGAGAAAATCCTCCCCAAGAAAATAAACACTCCCAAACAACTGTCCCATTCTGTTACCTATTTGGATTACATAATTATTATGAAGTCAAGACTTTCTTACTGACACACCAAAAAAGACCTCTCATCTCATAAGCTGAACTGCCTTTTTCTCTACTATCCAAAGTTCCGAAAAATCTCCAAGTCCTTAAAAAGCAATCACCACTGCTCACTGTAATGGTCATGAAAAACTGGACTGCCTCATCTCTGCCCAGAACAGCAACTGAGGTCAAAATATTTTCAGAGTTTGGGGATATATAAATCCTGTATACCATATTCTTCAACAACAACAATAATAAATGTCCTCACAAAAGCCCTAAATTGCCATGCATTGGGAGAAAACACTGGATATTTTTGCAGGCTTTGCTGAGGAAAATTCAGACAAGTGTACTTTTTGTTCCACCATGTATAAAATGGGGCAACCAATAATTGGTAACTGGCATTGATCAGCCACTGAGTGAAATAGGAAGTCCTCTCCCCACCCACCTGCACAGCAGTCATTATGAGCTCCCCTTTCAGGCGTGTTCGAGGGGGAAAAAAGCCACTGGGCCAGTCTGACTAGAATCCCACAGAGCACAGTGCTAATTAAGGTATCTATACTTTTCCAGTTGATCTGGTTGAAGCAGCAGTAAAAACACCAAGGGTTCCTTTTCAGCCTGCTCTAACTTGTTTGTCTGGATCAATGTAGACATTTTTGGCAGCAATTTGCTCTTCCCAATTCGTCTCCCGAAAAAAAAAAAAAAAAAAGAGCTAGGATATTTCTAGAATGCCTCTTGACTCACCAATCCGGAGGGGAACCTCCTATCTTCATTGTACTTTGCTCATTTTGTTCTTGGGAAAATTAGATAATACAAGTGCTGAGTAAGAACCTGGTTCACAATAAACTCAGTCAATAAATGATGTCAGTCATTGTAAAAAAAATAAATAAATAATTGCCTCCTGATGTTTATCAACTTACTTACAATACAGAAGATTAAAATATAAGGCAATAGGTTTCATGGCACACTCCAGAGATGTTTGTGCTGTCCTCCAGCCTTCTCATAATTAGTCACTTGCGAGCAGTAACTCAGAACTTTTTCCAATTTCACGGGTACTCATGCCCCACAACTGCCTCCCCACTCCCAGTAACTGAGAAACAGTGTTCGAAACAGCGACAATAGAAATGCAAAAGACCTTTAAAGAAATTCCACAAAGCCCCTTGGCACTGATCACATAGAAGTTGTGCCAGAAAAATCAAACATCCAACACTAAACAGATGTTGTCAGTGGGAGAAAAAGGGTGAATGAAGCAGATTCTGAGCATCCTAATGAAACGGCTATGGCCCCATCATATATCCGACCCTAAATGTCTTGCTTTTCTTGAAGTTTTAGGCCACAAATAAACTCTTCCTAAGGTACACCTAGCAATCTTTTGTATTTGGCTCTGCTGTTTGGATATACATAGTATGTTTCCTGCCAGGCACAAAACCATTTTCAACTTCTTCATGAAAATAAGGTAAGATATGCAGTAAGCAGATTTTATTATAATTTATAACTGAATTTTCTCATTCACACAGGGTCCACCTTTATGGTGACACACCACAGTATTGTAGCTATGCAGGAACATTTTAAAGGCCATAAAATGAATAATGTCTGGACTCTAGAAAAGATGGTACATTTATAACAGGTATGCAGACTAACATAGCAAAAAATAAGTGGCCATAACACTTTGTATTTTTCTTTAGTATTATGCCTACTCAACTTGTAAAAGACTGGCCATGTCATAATGTTTGTAGCTTCTAAACCATGTTTTTGGAAACACAGAGGACATCAGTGTTATGCCTATTCAAACTGTAAAAGACCAGGCCACTTGGCAATTCCTGTAGTTTCTAAACCATGCTTTCTAAATTGCAAAGGGGGCAGGTACAGCCCATAACTTTACAGAAGGGCAAGTAATGTTCTACCTCTTGTTGCATATTTGGCTTATTTCACTTGACATAAGTTTTTATGGCAATCCTCTATTACCATGAAAGTGTACGTTCTCTAGTACTCAATAAGTGCAACTTGTAGAAATCAGGTTTTTTTTTATTTAATACATTCTAATCAAATAGTAACAGCAGTAAATAAACACTTTGAAAAACAGGCAGGTATCCCCCTGTATCTGGAAGAAAATTAAGTCAAAGTATTCTACACAGTAGAAGGGAGACAACGGTTTATGTCCATGGTTAGACAATTCAAGGACAACTTGGACATTTCTAAAGCCATTTCCAAAAAATCAATGGCAACAGGTTGGGACACAGCTATTTTAAAGGGTAAAATGCCTATACCTACATTGGTTTTTATTAACAGGGATTGAGTTGCACCTGTATAGCATGACATTCTTGTCTTTAGCCTTAAAGGAAAAGAGAAAGTCTTTTCCATTTGCACCAGTTTGAAATATTTCTGAAATAAGGCTCCCTTAAAATGGATTACTACAGTACTCATTCACATGAGAGTTCATACATGTAGTAAAAAGACAAATACAGGACTTCATGGTCACTTTTTTTGGTTGATTTGGTTAATTGCATAAAATGGGAAACTCACACACATAATCTGTTTAACAAAATTCCTAGGTACATCAGAATGCAAAATATAAAATGCCCAAAAGAGACTCTGATCAGCAGGCATATCAAATTGCAGTGAGGCCTGTGTCAGCTTGGTTCCTCCCACTTCTTCAGTATTCCTATGAGGAGTTCTTTCTCTCCTACTGGAGCCTGGACCTTTGACATAATGGAAAGGAACCTAAGAAGGCAAGCCATTCTGATAAAACGTGCCTTCAGCCTTTACATGCGACATTTTACTTTTAATCTAAAAGGATCAACTGGTCTTGGTCAGCCTTAAGAAGGGAAGCATCACTCAGGTAAAAGTATGTGGAGGAACTTTAAACACCTAGCTACCTCTTCAAGCATTTAAATTAGATTAGCTTCAGCTGTTCTTAGAAAGTATTCCATATAGTTATCCAGAGCACTCAAGTTTTGGTTCTCTTTTACATAGCTGCATTCGGAGATACTCTATGTGAGACATGTTTAAAAAAAGAGAAACATTTATACCTGGAATTTATATTCTTCCAAGTAATCTTTTAGTCTTGTTGGTAAAGGCAGTCCCCAGATGGCACCTGTACATTTGTTAATGGTGAGTCTACAGAGATGCTGCAGAGATGGTGCTGCCGTGTACAGCGGGTTGGTCAGATAAAGGTGAACGGTGCCGTTCCGGGGGGCTTCTGGCCCTGTCCGCTTATCCTTGCACATCTGAACATAGTAGTCGATCAGATGAACCACACTGTCAAATTGTTTAAGCTTGGATTTGACACATATGATAGAGTCCAATCTGAATTTTCCGTCTTGGTATTCGATTCGAAGATTAGTTGGTCCAGCTGACGTTTTAACAGATATTGTTAGTAGGTAGTCTGAATGCGAGCTATCTCTAATCAAGAAAGTTCCTTCTGGTGCCTCTTTTAATTTCTCTTTGGCTTCATTAACAGTCATACTTCCCCAGTACCATCCTGGTGTTTTTGTTCAAAAAGAAAAAGAAAAGAGGGTAAAACAGTTATTATAAGAATTTTTAGAACAGAGCAAGTAATTGGCAATAATTTTTTTAGCTCTAAAAAAAAGGTGGTGTGTGAGTGAAAGTTTACCAGGGGCCACCACAAATACTTTCAGTAGGAATTTAATAAAAATTTGGGTACATTTTATGAACACAGTGAGCCAGTTTTCTTTCTTTTTTAAAAAATTAATTTTCTGAAGCTCTTCTTAAGATTTTCTTCAAATGAACCAAAAGAACATTTGCAGCATGACACACTGGCTGATGAAGCATGACACTCTGAATATTATTTTAGGAAAATAAAGATTTAAGTAAATTAGAAAAAAATCAGAAGTTAGAAATAAAAGCCATGCCCTTTAAAAAGTGGAAAACCCTACTCCTGTAATTGAACTACAGTAAAAACAGAAGCAACTTTTTTGGATGGTTGGTGTCCCCCCCAACCACAAAAAAAAAAAAAAAAAAAAAAAGGCTGCAAAGCCTGCTATGAACAGCCTGCTACGTAGAAAGCACTGCTATGTACTTGTTGTAAAAGCACAGCTCTAGTACAATAGCTTCTGTTCGCTGCTTTATGACTACCTTACCAGTCACTAAGAAATGGGAAGTCCCCAGTGATAATTACTATTTCAGGTTTACAATCTTCCCTAAACTCTTTTGAACTTTGCCCTAATCCAAATCCAATCACAACCATCGGCCTCCCCTGCATTCTCGATTTCATCTGCCTGCACCATCTCCCCGGCCCACCCTGCTTTCTAAGGAGGCTCAAAGGCCGTCCATATTTAAGAAATCTGAACATCTGTGCTCCCCCCAACCCCACAATTACCAGGATACTTGCAATCTGCCGGTGCCTCCCCTGGAGGGAAAGCCCATGGCCCACAGTAAAGACCGGAATCGCAAGCGAGAGAACTTTTCCCTCTCCCTCCCCTTGTTGCTACCAAAATTTTAACTGTGCCACAACTGTAAGCTTTTAGGATACGGATTTGGAAAGCCAGGATGATTTGCCAGATACTTTACTTTTTTTTTTTTTCCTTTTTCAGATGCCTAGAGATAGCGTGCCGCGCAAATTGCCTGACTGTACTTGAAAGCGTCAGTCTCCTGGGCGCACCGACCCTGGAAGCCGCGCTCGGCGGGGGCTTCGCAGCCTACTCTCGACGCCCGGGCAGCCGCCCTCGCGGCAGTGTCAGTCCCCGAACTTGGCTGCCAGGATCCTGGGCTGCAGCCGCAGCTCCGCCCGGGAGCCAGATGCTGCTGGGCCTCCGGGGCCCGCGGCACCCACTTGCTGACTGCACCCCGCGCAAAGGGAGGCGCCCGACGCTTTCCCCCGCCGGGGTTCGAGCCGGAGCGCCCAACCCTGAGCAGCTGCGGAAAACAGTAAAGCTTCCAGCGTGCCAAGAAGCTACTTCCAAGAAGCCCTTCCCGCGCTCTGCCAGGCCTGAGTCTCTGGAGAACCACTGTCCTTACCCATTCCCAAGGACCCAGGACCCTGCGAGCGTGCTCTCAGCGGTCCCTTGGCAGCAAGAGACGTATTTCCATCTTACTCTTCGCTTCCCACCTCGGCCCCTCTTCCCAGCTGCGTCTTTGAGGAGGCGCCCCCTCCCGCACGCGTCGCGGCCGGTCGGCTCCCTACCTGTCTGACCCAGCTCCCGCAGGGCCTTCGCCAGACGCGCCGCCTCCGGGGATGGCTCCTCCGCCGACCCCGCGGTCCCCCACTGGCTCCGCGTCCCTTCTCCGCCATTCCCGGAGGGCTCGAGGCACCGCAGGGTCATGGGAGAAGGGTCACCGCGGCAAAGACAGGTGGCCGCCCGAGCTGGGGTCAGAGAAGGGATCGTGTCCTTCCTTGAAGTCAGTGCGAATCCCAAAACGATTCCCTGCAGGGTGTCCGAAATGGTGGCAGAGAGGGAAGGGATGGGGCTTTTTCTCCCCACGTCCTGAAGGACGGATGACAAAGTCCCTCGCAGACGCGGTCACCCACTGATCGCCTACAAAGAGAAAGCGGGAGGTTGGGTCAGTCCAAACTGGACCCCTGCGGCTGGGGTGGGGGTGGGGAAATGGACGTGGAAAATCCCAGGGACTCCTCCGCCTCTACGTTCCTGCACCATTTAACCCCAAGCTTCCAGTTAGCGCCCTGGCCCAGCTCTAGAGAAAGAATAAAGAGAGCAGAGATCCAAGACACAAAGTTGGCCGAAGAGGTGGGGGGCGGAGGTCAGGATGAGGGTGAACAGGGTGTCTTCCCGCCCAGGGCCACTAGCTGAAATCAAAGACTGGCGACCTCGGAAGAGCAAATAAGTCACCTGCAGATCCAGTGGGAATAGGCCCTCGTCAAGGACAAGTAGAAAAAATTAAAAAGGAAAGAACAGGAGAGATTCCCCAAATTGGCATTCCGGTCTCACACCTGGGGCAGCCTGAGGGCCCCCCACCAGGAAGAAGCACCCACACAAACTTGGTTCTCCACCCTAAAGCGCTGCGGGGACCGGAGGCACCAACCCCGGGTGCGGAGGTGCGGGAGCTGCCGCATCTCCGCCCGGGAGGTTCCTCGCTCCCCTCCCCCCGCTTCCCCCCGGTGTCGGCTCTGGAGGGGTTGGGGGCGCCGCGGCGGTCGCTCCCGGACCCAGGATGGCTGCGGTAGCTCTCGCCGCCGCGGGCGCTGTCGAGGAATCGGCCCCAGAGCGCAGCCCTCGCGGGGCTCCGAGCCGAGGCCGGGGCCGAGCGGGCGGTCGCGAGCGCTGCGGGAAGTGCAAACCTCCAACGCCGCGCTCTTACCTCGACCTCGGCTGCCGCCGCCTCCGCACCAGGCAGCCTCCTCAGCGGACATGGGGCGGGGTGGGGGGGGGGAGCGGGAGGGGCCCAGGAGAGGAGGGGCATCTACCCTTGTTTCCCCCGTTAACGTTTAATTTGGGAACGAGATGCCCAGGGATGCGACCAGCCCAGAGCTCGGAGGCGGCGGCCGGAGTTCCGTCCGCAGAGGGCACACAAAAGCCTCGAGGATCATTGCCTCGACCCCCTCCCCCACCGCGCGGCGACGCCCCCTCCGGGCTGGGACACCCCACCCTCGGACTGCTGCCGGGTTTCCCTCCGGCTGCGACCCTGGAGGTGGGGAAGGAGAGAGGGAGGGAGGGAGGAAGGAGCGAGGGCAGGAGGCAGGCCGGTGGGGAGGAGCGGGAGATCAGGTTATTAGGAGGATTATTAATTTGAATGGCAGTTTAGGTTAAATAAAAAAAAGAAACTCCAGACACTTCCCGACGGCGAGAAGGGGCCGGAGAAAGCAGGCAGCAACGACAGGCCGCCGGGCAGAGCCGAGGCTCGGACTCTCTCTTCGCCGGTGCTCCGAGCGGCGGAAGCCCAGGCCGTCCGCCGCTCCCCAGCGCACGCGGCCGCGCCTCGCCGCCCTCCCCTGCAACTCTCCTTGGGGCGGAGCCTTCGGGCTTCTCCCCGCTACCGGTACCTGCCGCGGGCGCCCGAGCTGCGGGCACGGGGGATCCTGAGGCTGTGCGCCCGGGGCCCCGGCGCGCACTGTCCGCGGGCCACGCGGTGAGGGCGGCTGCGGGCGAGAGTGCTCATGCTTCAGGGGAAACCCAAGGCCCGCCAGCCGCGGCGGCGGCGGCGACGAGATTTGGCAAGAGTTAAACGTCGGTCCCAGGAGCAGCGAGTGCGCGCGACTTTCCAGCCCGACGCGCCTCCCTTGCTCCCCGCCTCCCTCCCAGTAAGCGCTCCGCTCGCGCCCCGCCCGGCTGCTGCGGAGGCCGCTTTCCAGGAACTTTCCAGGAATCGGCCTCACGTGACCGCGGGCCCGCTACCGCTTTAAAGAGGCTCGGTCGCAATACACAGGCTTCAGAGAAGAGCGGGTGAGAGCGCTCGAGTGCAAGGCGGACGGTGTGCACGCCGGGGTCGGCCTGCCTCTGGCCCCACACCCCGGGGTGCTCGGGCGCAAGCTGGAGATGTCCCCCGCCACCGGCCACAGCCAACCCCGTTTCGGCTGCCGGAGCCTGCCCCCTACCCGGGCCAGCTGAGCGCCCGGGTTCAGGGAAGGATGGCGGTCCTTGGCCCTGGGCCCGCCACGGGGGTGGGTTCCTCTAAACATCCCGGCGGCGCCCCCTCGACGCGATCCTCCTGGCCGCACTTTTGCGGGGGGTGGGCGTGCAGGAGCGACTGTGGGTCCTCGGAAATGGGACTCTCCGGCTCTAAGACACATTGATGGCGTGGGGACGCCGTGCTCGGCCCGGTGCCCACGGCCGGGGACCGGAGGCGGTCCCCTTGATCAGGTCCTGGAAGGCAGCGAGCGAGAGAGCAGCGCCTCCTTAAGCGGCGCCGGCCGTCCTTAGTCCCCTCCCCCTGGCGCTCCGGCTCCTTGTCACCAGCACGCACCCGACTCCTCCCTTCCTCCTCCCCTCTGCTCCAATGTCTCCGGCAGACCCGGCGGCCCTCCCTGCTCACCTGCGCCGGCTGCTAAGGGGGCGGCCTTACCTGCGCGCCCGGAAGGGGCTGGGTGACTGGCCTCGGTTCCCGCAGTCCGGCAGTCCGGAGAGTTCCTCTGCCATTCCCTGCAGGGCTGACGCCCCCGGGCCGGGAATTCGGAAGGATCCCGGCACCTCTACCTTACCTGGGATTCTCACCTCCAACCCCGTTGGAAGCCACCCCGCCTTAGTGGAAACTCATCTCCTTGTCTGCGCACCCGCCCCCGAAATATGACCTACTTGAAATGTGACCTACTTTTTAAAAGAAACCCTTAACAATCACGGGAAAACCGGATCCAAAATTTCGATAAGCATTTTTCTTTGAAATACTATTCTATTGCATCACTGCTCAAAAGCTTGAAAGGTCAATGGCCACTTTTAGTTGAGGCCGTGGCTATGGGAAGTTGGGCGAGGAAGGGGGAGGGGTGAGACGGAGGCGCGTCTTGCAAACCTTGCCTGGTGCCCCCCCTGCCGGCTCTGTGAGGAAACGTGAACCAGCTCCCAACCTTGGGGTCTGGAGCCAGGGACCAATGGTTTTCTCAATAATTTTCCTGCTTTTGAGTACATAACTCTATGCAGATGATAAGCAGATGAGTCGGGGAGGGGGCCATTTCCCAGCTAGCACAGAGCTTTGTTAACGCTGGAGCCTTGTGCCGGTAATCATGTTTCGTTTTTTAGAAAGAGCCTTTTATAGTGTGGGCGGAGCTAAATGAACCCTAGTTAAAATCCTCTACAAAGTAGTTGAATAATTTTGCACAAGGCACTTACCCTCTTTGGACCTCTGGCCCTTTTTTATAACATGAAGGGCTAGATTCGGGTTCTGGGTGAAGGAGCGGGATAAAGGAACAAATCAGATTTCATGTGAAGCCTGTGTACAGTCTGAGGCCCCAAGCCTTTAAGAACCACTATGTCTACTAGGGTTAACTGCCCTCTAAATTATCCTAATATGGCTTCTTCTTCCTTGATGGAAAATCCTAGAGGAAGGGTGTACCCACACTTTAGCTTAAATAAAAAGGTATTTATTCCTAAAATTGGCGGGGGCGGGGGAGGGGACGTGACCAAGTCTCTTTCTGTCGCCCAGGCTGGAGTGCAGGGGCGCGATCTCAGCTCACCGCAACCTCCGCCTCCCGGGTTCAGGCAATTCTCCTGCCCCAGCCTCCCGAGAAGCTGGGATTACAGGCGCCTGCCACCACGCCCGGCTAGTTTTTGTATTTTTAGTAGAGACGGGGTTTTTCCCTTTGGTCAGGCTGGTCTAGAACTCCTGGGTTCAACTGATCCTCCCGCTCGGCCTCTCAAAGTGCCAGGTTTACAGGCGTGGGCCACCGCTCCTGGCCCTAACATTTTTATAACGTAAATTTAATATCTACTCGGTTGTGGGTTGAAATGAATCTTCCAGCAACTCCTTTTTATGTGCTTTCCTGCTTCCTTGGCACATGCTGTTCCCTCTTCCTAGAATGCTCCAACCCCGGTGGCTGCATCACACTTGATTAAAAGAATCCTGGCCGGGGGCAGTGACTCACGCCTGTAATCCCAGCACTTTGGGAGGCCGAGGCGGGTGGATCACTTGAGGTCAGGAGTTCGAGACCAGCCTGGCCAACATGGTGAAACCCTGTCTCTACTAAAAATACAGAAATTAACCGGGCATGGTGGCGCTTGCCTGTAATCCCAGCTACGAGGGAGACTGAGGCAGGAGAATCCCTTGAACCCAGGAGGCGGAGGTTGCAGTGAGCCCAGACCGTGCCACTGCACTCCAGCGTGTTTACCTCTCTGACCTCATTTCCTCCTGCTCTGTTCTTTGATCACTCTGTTCAAGTTACACTGGGGCTCCTTGCTAATTCTAGAACTCATTAGCCTTGCCCCTGCTTCAGGATCTTTGTACCAGGTCGGGTAGAGAGCTGTCTCCTCTACCTCTCATGCTCTTCTTTTAGATAGCTGCAAGGTGTGCTCCCTCACTTCCTCAAATCTTTATTTAATGCCACGTTCTTAATGAGACCTTGCCTGTTGTCTCACTCAGAATTGACCCTCCCCCTGCACATTTCTCTCTCCTCCCTGCTCTAGTTTTTTCCTTAATCGCGATCACCATCTAACCTAGTTTATATCTTTTTTCTCCAACTTACTTTCTCCCCAACTCTGCTTCATAGATTTGTACTTGCGTTGTTCACAGCTGTACTTCAGCACCTTGAATATAGTTCTTAGTAGGTAGTAGGCATCCAATATAATCATTGAATGAATGGATGGATGGATGGATGAATGCATTAGCACCGTGGCTTTAAAGTTAAGCTGCCCAGGTATGAATCCTCACTGCCACCAGTTGCTACATATGTGATCTTTGGCAATTGATTTAGCCTCTTCTGGAGATGATCGTGGCACCTACCTTACAGGGCTGTTGTGATGATTAATTGAGATAATCTATGAAAAGTGCTTTGGAACTTAGCAAATAATAACAATTAGCTGTTATTTCAACTATCATCCTTTTACTCTCAGTGAGTTTGGATTTTTCTCTCTATGGATAAGATTGTCTTACATTTACCTACGTAAAATCAACGGTCACCTCCACCCCCACCAAACCTCCCATCCTGTGGCTTCTAGAGAACTTCTTGTAGTTGGTTCCCTGGAGCACCCTTTTGGCTTTAAAATTTACAGGTTTCCAAAGTTATTCCATTTGTCCCTAGATTTTCAAACCATGTGTGTTCAGTGTGGCAGGTTCATGGCTGCAGTGATGAACGGTTATTCTCCATGAAGAGGGAAGGGAGAAGATTTTCACAAAGCTGGAGCATTTCCTCCACTGCCTGCACTGAGGAGTTGCCAAGGCTTGAAAATCTCCTCAGTGTGCCAAACCAGGACTGGACATTTCTGGTTTTGCAATGCAGACATTCTAATACTGGAATTGACAAATGCTCCACATTGAGCTACTGCCAGATTGCCAGGAAGGTTTTTCATTGTTTGTTTGGGGGATAGGGGAACAATAGGATGGCCTTTGAAGATTTTGTCTGACACACCTGTGGGCAGAAGGTAGGCTTTAAGTATCCACCATCTCTTCCTTTTAGAGTTTGTCGTCTCCCTACCACCCTACCACACACAGCACCCTCAAGACTCCCTGTGATCCTGGGATGCAGTCACTGAAGAGTGTGTGACCCGGGTGAGCCAATGGGAGTGCCTTGAGCTCTTGGACATAGAGGTTTGTCCAGTATCACAAGTCCAGTAGAACTAACCAGATTATTTTTCTTTTCAGGATTTGATGGAAATGCTACAAGAGAAGTAGGCTCTCCCCTTCTGAAATGATGAGTGATAAAGACCATGCAGGTCAACTTTTCCACCACATGGAGGGAGCCTGTCAAAGAACAAAGGCAACAGAGAAAAGAGCAGAGCTGAGGTTGGGTGAGAGGGAGAAATTTCTGAGTGCTTGAATCCCACATGCCGGAAGCTGCACCACACTTGGGCTTCTCAATACAGGAACCAGTGAGTTTATTTTTTCCTGACCTGGTTGGATTTGGGCATTCTCAAGAGTTTGGGGGTTGGGTGTGGGGGTGTTTAGGGGAGACAGCAGAATGCAGAATGGAGAAGGGGAAGAAGCTGCCTTCCACTTTAATGAGCATCTCCTACTTTTCCTCTGGTGCTTCTCAGCACTAAGTCCCTTTTACAATATACTGCTTGCTTCATCCCCATAACGGGAGGACACTCACTGGTAGACAAAGGGAGAGGGAGAGGAACAGAGCAGATGCCACTGGCATTAGTGCTCTGGGCCCAGGATGGGGCAGGGAGCAGTGAGGCAGATGGCTTTCCCCTAGACTTCTGGGACCCAGAAACATGGTAAATGTCCATGCCCTCTGTCTTTCTGCCACAGAATGGAGGGGAGTCATATTCTAGGACAGTGGTTTTCAAACTTATTTAAGACACGAATCAATCTGAAATTCTGGTAGAACCTAGAGACCAGAGGTCACAAACCACCTGCCTACGGGGACCGTATTTGACTCCCTTAGAGTGTTCTGATTGGTATGCCAGGATTCTCTAAAGAAAATGTGAACTAAATTGAGATTTCATCCCCAAAGAGAACCAGATTTCTGCTTTCTCTTAACCAGCCATAAGGTCTGTCAATACTGGGTCCCATTTCCTCAAGACAGTGATCAACTGAAGCAGAGGAGTGATTGCCCGCCTTAGAAGGCATGTGCCCTCCCATTCGCCCAATCCTCACCAGCCCCAAAGTCTCCCCAACACTGAGCATTGTTTGCCTTTTGTCATCACCCTTGCATTACTGTTTTTCTTATAGTGAAGAGATATTTATCTGGACCCAAGTCTCTACCAGAAGTGAGGTAATAAAAGATAGACCCAAAAGACTGAATATGTCAGAACAAAAGGGAGAAGGTATATTTCTCTGCGGAAGAAAATAATATTCCTCTGTGTTTAAGAGACCGGGTTCTCACACCTGATGTATTTCCTTCTTCCATATTCCCACCTGGCTCTGCAGGTATTTATTGGCAGGCTACATCTAAGACTTTCTCTGCAGAAAAAATGTTCTAGATGCACAGATTTGGGGGCTTAATTGACAACCTGAAGCCTCACTCTAAATCTGCAGGGGTCTGTTGACCTCAGGTGAGAACACTTGTTCTAAGGGAGTGGAAGATCTTTATTAAGATACTCCTGAGAGATAAAAGTCTGCCTTCAGCATTGTATGGGACTCATTTATTTGTTTATTGTCTTTCTTGCCACTGTGATATAAGCAGCGACTTCGTTATATTCACCACCATATCTTCAGTGCCTACAACAGCTTCTGGCCCAATATAAAGTTACTGAATGAATGAATAAATGAATCTAATGCGTCTGTAAGTGAGGGAACCGAAACACTTTCACCACCTTCTTTCTGCCCTGTATCCACTTTTTTTATCTTCCCCTACTTGGATGTGCTTCCCCGCTTACACTTTGGCTTACCCTTCAGACTCTGGTCTGCTACCAAGAGGAGTTTGGCTTTCTTGAAGTTTCTGCTTAATCTCCATGAGCCTGGCCCCAAAGCAATAGTACCTAGCAGACAGCATGAGAGAGATTCACCAAGTCAACAAACATGCATGAGTACTTACAAGGTTCCAGGCCTAGCAGAACCCACTAGGGGGACTCAGCCTTCCTCTCAAAGAGGTCTAGTTCTAGAAAGAGAGAAACCATCAACAGATAATTCTAACAAAGGGTGAGAAGTCATGGGGGAGTGCACAGAATGGTTTTGCAAACAGCCAGAAGCACCACTGCAATCACCTTGGGATGTCCAGAAAGACATCAAACTAGAGGGAACCTGGGTGGAGCCCCCTAACATCTCTGGATTTTTGTTTTCCTATTCGTGTCATGAAAAATTTGGACTGGATGAGCTATTAAGTTTCCTTCTCATTTGAATCACCTCCAACCTCTTTTCCATGACCTTGCAAAGAGCAGTTGATGGTGTTATTAGACCTAAGCCTGGTCAGGCTCTAGGTATGTTTGACTTTCCAGAGAGGTTCACAAAGGTCAAGGCCTGGTGTGATGATGTGGTAAGCAGAGCAGGCAGAAGAAATACCTATCAGTAAAGAACAAACACCACTCCTGGCTTAGTCATGGAATTCTGAGAAGCAGCAGCACCCAGTGAACCAACCTGCAGGCTGGCAATCACGGGTAATCACGGGTGAGGCTACCTTTAGCCAAGGCTTGTGGCAGAGCCACATGAGGGAGGCTCAGCAAACAGTAGCTGCTTCCTCAAACCACAGGACAACTTCTACATACATTCCACTGGGAAGGCCAGCTGATCACGCATATAGGCCTTTTCTGCTATCCTATTGCATTAAATTTACAATCATAATGATTCTGTCCCACCATAAAGGAATGTAATAGAATATCAGTTTGCCTTTATCACTTTGCCTTTACTTATGGTTTTAATCTCTCTTCACCAACATATTATAGCATATGCCTGATTTTATTCTTGTAGCAACACTTTGATGATGGTAGAAGAAAATACCTCAAATGTAAGTAAATTAAACCAAAGTACATTAAGTAGGTTATTCTGTACTTGTAAACAAATTGTCCTTAAGAAAACAGTATAGGGTTTAGTATAAATGAAAGTAACATTTTAAGTGAAAAAGTAGCTTGGCAAGTAAGTTGCTTTTAAAATAGGTGATTCAGGCCGGGCGCGGTGGCTCAAGCCTGTAATCCCAGCACTTTGGGAGGCCGAGACGGGCAGATCACGAGGTCAGGAGATCGAGACCATCCTGGCTAATACGGTGAAACCCCGTCTCTACTAAAAAATATAAAAAACTAGTCAGGCGAGGTGGCGGGCGCCTGTAGTCCCAGCTACTTGGGAGGCTGAGGCAGGAGAATGGCGTAAACCCGGGGGGCAGAGCTTGCAGTGGGCTGAGATCCAGCCACTGCACTCCAGCCTGCGCGACAGAGCGAGACTCCGTCTCAAAAAAATAAATAAATAAAATAAAATAGGTGATTCAAATCACTGAGTACTATTCCAACAAATGTAACTATGGTATTCTCAAATGTGATTTACAATATTTAAACATAGGACAGGGATAAAGAATTGAGGAAAATTGTTTTTTTTTTCTGTTTTGTTATCAAAAACTCCCAATCAAAAAATCTGTTACATTTCAGTATGTGGCAACAATTCTAAAATAAATACTAAAGTCAAGTCTTGTTTCTTATAAAATGCCAAAAAATAAATAAATAAATAAGAGAGAGAGAAAGCATCATGCTGGTAAGTCCTGCCAATGTATCTGGCTTTTCTCTGGCTTTTCCAATGCTTGCAGGGAAGGAGTATTTTTTTTATTACAAGTTTCTCTGAGCCAGTTACTCTTTTCTAAATTTTCTCCCATTTTTAAAATCCATACTAATTAAAAGAGGCGAATTGGCCTGACAAAGCCATCAGGCAAATCCTTGTCTTTCTTATATTTTTAGCCCAAGGTCTACAATGCCTTCTACTTTGCCACAACCACAAAGTTCCCCCTGCCACATCTTCACTGACAACAGATTGTACTGTGATCTATTGATTCCAGCCATTGAATGGACAAAAATGATAGCATAAGATGATATGAATAAATACATAGATGATCACTGTAGCAACTGGGAAGTCAGAAGATAGTTATATGCCAACATCCCACACAGAGACCATCACAAAATAAAACACAAACTAACAAAGCTTATTCAAGAAGAAGTAGATTGCTGATGTACCTTCAGAATAAAAATAAATAAATAAACAAACAATTAAAAAGTGGATAACTTTATAGCTCTATTTATATTAACGAAATAAACTCTCCAGGTTCAGAAGCCTTCATTGATGAATTATTTATCAAACATTTAATGGAAAAATAATATCCACCCTACATAAACTTTAAAAAAAAATAAATCAGAGATGTGAGAACATTTAACAACTTGTATTAGGAGACCAACATTATGTAGTCTGTTATACCAAAGACACGCAAGACAAAAGAGAAAAGTATAGGCCAACATCTCTCATTTTTAATTTTTTTTTTTTAATTTTAAGTTCTGGGGTACATGTGCAGGACGTGCAGGTTTGTTACATAGGTAAATGTGTGCCGTGGTGGCTTGCTGCACCTATCAACCCATCACCTAGATATTAAGCCCCGCATGCATTAGCTACTTTTCCTGATTCTCTCACTCCCACCACCCCCAGCAACCCTACAGGCCCCAGTATGTATTTTTCCCCTCCCTGTGTTCATGTGGTCTCATTGTTCACCTCCCACTTATAAGTGAGAACATGTGGTGCTTGATTTTCTGTTCCTGCGTTAGTTTGCTGAGGATAGTGGTTTCCAGCTCCATCCATGTCCCTGCAAAAGTCATGATCTCTTTCCTGTCTATGGCTGCATAGTATTCCATGGTGTATATCTACCACATTTTGTTTATCCAGTCTGTGATTGATGGGCATTTGGGTTGGTTCCATGTCTTTGCTATTGTGAATAATGCTGCAGTGAACATATGCATGCATATATCTTTATAATAGAATGATTTATATTCCTTTGGGACCCAGTAATGGGATTGCTGGATCAAATGGTATTTCTGGTTCTATGTCTCTGAGGAATTGCCATACTGTCTTCGACAATGGTTGAACTAATTTACATTCCCACCAACAGTGTAAAAGCGTTCCTATTTCTCCACAGCCTCACCAACATCTGTTGTTTCTTGACTTTTTAATAATCACCATTCTGACTGGCATGATATGGTATCTCATTGTGGTTTTGATTTGCATTTCTCTAATGATTCAGTGATGTTAAGTTTTGTTCCATATGTTTGTTGGCTGCATAAATGTCTTCTTTTGAGAAGCATCTGTTCATGTCTTTTCCTCACTTTTTAATGGAGTTGTTTGGTTTCTTTTTCTTGTAAATTTGTTTAAGTTCCTTGTAGATTCTGGATATTAGGACTTTGTCAGATGGATGGATTGCAAAAATTTTCTCCCATTCTGTAGGTTTTCTCTTCACTCTGATGATAGTTTCTTTTGCTGTGCAGAAACTCTTTAGTTTAATTAGATCCTGTTTGTCATTTTTTGCTTTTGTTGTAATTGCTTTTGATATTTTTGTCATAAAATCTTTGCCCATGCTTGTGTCCTGAATGGTATTGTCTAGATTTTCTTCTAGAGTTCTTATAGTTTTGAGTTTTACATTTAAGTCTTTAATTCATCTTGAGTTAATTTTGTATAAGGTGTAAGGAAGGGGTTCAGTTTCCATTTTCTGCATATGGCTAGCCAGTTCTCCCAGCATCATTTATTAAGTAGGGAGTCCTTTCCCCCATTGCTTGTTTTTGTCAGGTTTGGAGAAGATCAGGTGCTTGTAGATGTGCAGTCTTATTTCTGAGTTCTCTATTCCATTCCATTAGTCTATGTGTCTGTTTTTGCACCAGTACCATGCTGTTTTGGTTACTGTAGCCTTGTAGTATAGTTTGAAGTTGGGTAGCATTATGCTTCCAGCTTTGCTCTTTTTGCTTAGGATTGTCTTGGCTACAGGGGCTCTTTTTTTGGTTCCATATGAATTTTAAAGTAGTTTTTTCTAACTCTGTGAAGAATGTCAATGGCAGTTTAATGGGAATAGCATTGAATCTATAAATTGCTTTGGGCATTATGGCCGTTTTCATGATATTGATTCTTCCTATCCATGAGTATGAAGTGTTTTTGCCTTTGTTTGTGTCCTCTCTGATTTCCTCAAGCAGTGGTTTGTAGTTCTCCTTGAAGAGGTCCTTCACTTTGCTTGTTAGCTGTATTCTTAGGTATTTGATTCTCTTTGTAGCAGTCATGAATGGGAGTTCATTCATGATTTGGCTCTCTGCTTGTCTATTTTTTGTGTCTAGGAATGCTAGTGATTTTTGCACATTAATTTTGTATCCTGAGACTGCTGAAGTTGCTTATTACCTTAAGAAGCTTTGCAGCTGAGGTGATGGGGTTTTCTAGATACAGGATCATGTGATCTGCCAAAAGAGATAGTTTGACTTCCTCTCTTTCAATTCGAATACCTTTTATTTCTTTCTCTTGCTTGACTGCCTTGGCCAGAACTTCTGATGCTATGTTGAATAGGAATGGTGAGAGAGAGCATCTTTGTATTGTGCAGGTTTTCAAGAGGAATGCTTCCAGCTTTTGTACATTCAGTATGATATTGGCTGTGAGTGTGTCATAAATGGCCCTTATTATTTTGAGGTATGTTCCATCAATACCTAGTTTATTGAGAATTTTTAACATGAAGGATGTTGAATTTTATCAAAAGCCTTTTCTGTGTCTATTGAGATAATCATGTGGTTTTTGCCTTTAGTGCTGTTTATGTGATGAATTATGTTTATTGATTTGCATATGTTGAACCAGCCTTGCATCCTGGGATGAAGCTAACTTGATCGTGGTGGATAAGCTTTTTGATATGCTGCTGGATTTGGTTTGCCAGTATTTTATTGAGGATTTTTGCATCAGTGTTCATCAGGGATATTGGCCTGAAGTTTTCTTTATTTGTTGTATCTCTGCCAGGTTTTGGTATCAGAATGATGCTGGCCTCATAAAATGAGTTAAGGATTAGTCCCTCCTTTTCAATTGTTTGGAATAGTTTCAGAAGAAATGCTACCAGCTCCTCTTTGTACATCTGGTAGAAATCAGCTGTAAATCCATCTGGTCCTGGGCTTTTTTTGGTTGGTAGGTTATTTATTACTGCCTCAATTTCAGAACTTGTTAGTCTATTCATGTATTCAACTTCTTCCTGGTTAGTCTTGGGAGGGTGTATGTGTCCAGGAATTTATCTATTTCTTCTAGATTTTCTAGTTTATTTGCATAGAGGTGTTTATAGTATTCTCTGATGGTTGTTTGTATTTCTGTGAGGTCAGTGGTAATATCCCCTTTATCATTTTTTATTGTGTCTAATTGACTCCTCTCTCTTTTCTTCTTTATTAGTCTAGCTGGCAGTCTATCTATTTTATTAATTTTTTCAAAAATGCAGCTCCTGGATTTGTTGAGTTATTGAAGGGTTTGTTGTGTCTCTGTCTCCTTCAGTTCTGCTCCAATCTTGGTTATTTCTTGTCTTCTGCTAGCTTTTGACTTTCTTTGCTCTTAGTTCTCTAGTTCTTTTAGTTGTGATGTTAGGATGTCAATTGCAGATCCGTAGGCATTTAGTGCTATGAATTTCCCTCTTAACACTGCTTTAGCTGCATCCCAGAGATTCTGAGGTGTATGTTCACTCTTTGTTCACATTGGTTTCAAATAACTTCTTGATTTCTGCCTTAATTTCACTATTTATCCGGGAGTCATTCAGGAGCAGGTTGTTCAATTTCCATATAGTTGTGTAGTTTTGAATGGGATTCTTAATCTTGAGTTCTCATTTGATTGCACTGTGGTCTGAGAGACTGTTTGTTATTATTTCAGTTCTTTTGCATTTGTTGAGAAGTGTTTTACTTCCAATTATGTGATCAGTTTTAGAGTAAGCACCATATGGCACTGAGAAGAATATATATTTGTTGTTTTTTTGGGTGGAGAGTTCTGTAGATATCTATCAGGTCCACTTGGTACAGAGCTAAATTCAAGTCCTGAATATCTTTTTAAATTTTCCATCTTGATGTTTAATATTGACAGTGGGGTGTTAAAGTCTCCCACTATTATTGTGTGGGAGTCTAAGTCTCTTTGTAGGTCTCTAAGAACTTGTTTTATGAATCTGGTTGCTCCTGGATTGGGTGTATGTATATTTAGGATGGTTAGTTCTTCTTATTGAATTGAGCACTTTACCATTATATAATGCCCTTCTTTGTCTTTTTTGATCTTTGTTGGTTTAAAGTCTGTTTTGTCAGAAACTAGGATTGCAACCCCTGCTTTTTCTGCTTTCCATTTGCTTGGTAAATTTTCCTCCATTCCTTTATTTTGAGCCTAAGTGTGTCTTTGCACATGAGATGGGTCTCTTGAATATAGCACACTGATGGGTCTTGACTCTTTATCCAGCTTGCCATTCTATATCTTTTAATTGGGACATTTAGCCAATTTACATTTAAGGTTAATATTATTATGTGTGAATTTGATTCTGTCATCATGATGCTAGCGACCAATATCTCTCATGAACATAGTCACAAAAGATTAGCAAACTGAATCCAGAAATATTTAAAAAGGACATACTTGGGCATATTCTAGGAAGGCAAGTTTAGTTCAACATTCAAAGCCAATCAGTAAAACTCTTGATCTCAATGGACTAAAATAGTACAATTATATAATTATCTCAATACATGCAAAAAAAAAGTGTTTATAAAATTCAACATACATTCATCATAAAAAATTTCAGCAAACTGGGAATAGAAAGAAATTTCCTCAATATGATAAATCTTATTTATAAACAACCTACAGTTAGCATCATTTTTAATGGTAAAAAATCAAATGCTTCCCCCTAAGGTTCTAGCCAGTGCTAGAAAAATAAAATATGTAAATTTAGTTAGGATTCAATATACGAAGTCAATATAAAAAATAGTTTTTCTGTTTACTAGCAAGAAACAATTGGAAATGTAAAATGTTAAAAATACAATTTATAATAATTTTTAAAACATGAAATACTTAGTGATGTAAGACCTCTACATTGAAATAATGTTTTTAAATACTGAGAGAAACTATGGTAGAACAAATAAAGAGACAGAGTATGCTCATGGCTTGGAATAGTCAATATTGCTAAAATGTCAGTTCTCCCCAAATTAGCCTGTAGATTCAACATAACCTAAACAAAACCTCAACAGCCTTTTTGGGGGGTAAAAATTAACAACTTATATAAAAATGCAAAGGACCTAAAGATTATTCTGAAAAAAAATAACAAAGTTGGAAGAGTCATGTTATTTGATTTTAAGATTTATTCTAAAGCTACAGGAATCAAGACAGTGCAATACTGGTGTAAGAATAGACATATAGACCAAAGGAACAGACAAGGGAGTCCAGAAATAGACCACAAATACAGAGTCAATTGATTTTCAACAAAAGTGCCAAGGTAATTCAATGGAGAAAGGATAGCTCTTCAACAAATGGTACTATAACAATTGGACATTCACACATCAAAACAAATGAACATTGACCATTACTTCATACTATATACAAAAATTAACTTGAAATGGATTACAGACCTACATGTAAGTCAAAATTATAAAACTTCTGAGAAAACATAGGATGAAATTATATGATCTTGAATTAGGCAAAGCTTTCTCAGAAAGGACACAAACATCTCAAACCATATAAGAAAAATTTGATACTTTGGACCTTATCAAAATTAAAATGTTCTGCTCTTCAAAAGATGGCATATGAATGTAGCTCAATAAAGCTGCTATAAAAAAATAAACTTCTTTCTTTTCTTTTCTTTCTTTCTTTCTTTTTTTTTTCAAAGACAGGGTCTTACTTTGTTGACCAAGCTGGAATGCAATGTCATGATATCCACTCACTGCAAACTCCAGCTCCCAAGTTCAAGCAATTCTCCTGCCTCAGCCTCCAGAGTAGCTGAGATTACAGGCATGTGCCACCATACCCAGCTAATTTTTGTATTTTTAGTAGAGAAAGGGTTTCGCCAAGTTGGCCAGGCTGTTCTCAAACTCCTGACTTCAAGTGATCCACCCACCTCAACCTCCCAAAGTGCTGGGATTACCATGCCTGGGCAAAAAGATAATATTAAGAAAAAAATTTAAAGCCACAGACAGAAAAATTTTATAAAATTTTATGTCTATAACTTGTATCCAGAATATATAAAGAACTTTGACAGCTCAAAAATAAAAATATTTTTTGAATCGAACTAAAAAATGATCAAAATATTTGAACAGACACTTTCACCAACAAATATACATATTAATGGAAATTTGTTCATTAAAAGATGCTAATTTGAATTTTGGGGAATGTAAATTAAGATATGACAAAGTACCATTGCATACCCACTAGAATGTCTAAAATTACAAGGAGAGACATTATCAAACATTTGACAAGCGTATGGAGCAACTGAAACTCTCTTACATCGATGGTGGGAATGAAAAATGATAAAACCACTTTAAAACAGTTTGGCAGTTTTTATAAAATTAAATACACATTTACTTTATGATCCAGCAATACCACTCTCAGGGATTTATGCAAGAGAAATGAATTCATATGTCTACACAAAGACCTGTATTCACATTATAATTACAATTTTATTCATAATAGCTAAAGACTGGAAACAGCCCAAATGTCCACCGACAGGGAAATGGATAAACAAATTCCACTACATTCAGACCATGGAATAATAGTCAGCAATGAGAAAAAAAAAAATACTGATTCATGCAACAATATGAATTATTCTCAAAACTGATATACTATTAGCAACCAGAAACAAAAGGCTATATTTTATTTGATTCTATTAATATTACATTTTGGAAAACAGATCAGCTATTGCCAGGAAGTGGGGGTGGGTGAGGAGATCAACTGCAAAGATGCATGAGAGGATTTCTGGAGTTGATGGACGTATTCTGTATCTTGACAAGGCAGTTACATGACTGCAGGTAATCAACAATACTTACTGAATTATGTATAGTACAGGGGTAAATTTTGTTAAAATTAGTCCCTAATAAACCTGACTCTTAAAAGCAAAAGCAAAAGTAGAAAAGAACCACCTTAGAGAAGAACAAAGAAGGGGGGAAATGCTGAAATCTTACATTATTCAGGCTAAGAGGTCCATGTGTATGGAGGACTCCATGATGGAATAACCTTTCTTCCCACTAACCAATAATTTAGCATTTATATGGTGCTCACCCTGGGAAAACAAATAAGGAAGTTAAGAATTTATATTTATATATTTATATTTTTTAATCCCTACCACTGAAAGGTCTAGACAGACCTTCCAACCTTAATTCAGGTTGTTCAAGAAAGAACAGTTCAAGTTTAGTGAAATTACACATAGGAAAAGATATTGACATATCTTTAATACTAAAAATAGAATTAAAAAGGGTCTTTTACAGTTCCCCAAAGGAGGTAAAGATATTTTACACACATTCATTCTTAGCTCTGGATAGATCTATGGATGCATAGAAATTCAGATCCAGCAAGATGTTGTGGAACTAAATAGTTTTGCCCAAGAGAGAAACATGACTGGATTGACATGTTGAAAGTGCTGGAAGACACTCTGGCAGTCGCAGTGTGGAAAGGGAATTTGATCAGGGCAAATTCAGATAGATAGACCCGGTTGCTGAAAGTATCCCTTGAACAGATGCTAAAGCCCTTGCCTAGGGAAATTGGGAGTGACAGAGTTAGAGGCAACAACTCAGTGGGACTCGGCCATTGGTCGAATGTGAGGGAGGGATGAGGGAGAAAGTAGCATGGGGGATCACATTAAGGTTTCTGACTTGGTGGAAGATGATGTTATACCAAAAGACTCTGGTAAGAGGGGCAAGACGGTATGCTTGGGAAGAGGAAGTGTTCCCTTGTGACACCTATCCGTGTTGATCTGGGCATTTCATCTTGGCTTTTTCCAGAACCCCTTCTCTGCCCTAGTCAAGGTTTGGGGTCTCTCCTCTGTCTTCTCACATTATATTAAACTATGACATAATTAATAAATGATCTGTTTTATGTCCACCTCTCCTGTTTAACTTGAAGCTACTCAAGGGCAGGATCTGTGACTTCTCCGTCTTTAGATCAAGTCCAAACTCCTTATCATGGCTTAACAGGCCTGGATGACCTCACTGCTGTGTCCCTTCTTTCCTCTCAGCACCCCACAACTTCTCCACCAAGCCATTCCTCTCTTACCTGCAGACTGTACATTGCTAGTCCCTCTGCCTGGAATGTTCTTCCTCCTCACAGTCTGATATGGTTTGACTGTGTCCCCAACCAAATCTCATCTTGAATTGTAGCTCCCATAATTTCCATGTGTTGTGGGAGGGACCCAGTGGGAGATAATTGAATCATGGGGGCTGTTTCCCCCATACTTTCTCATGGTAGTGAGTAAGTCTCATGAGATATGATGGTTTTATGAGGGGAAACCCTTTTACTTGACTCTCATTCTCTCTCTTGCCTGCCGTCATATAAGACATGACTTTTGCCTTCTGCCATAATTGTGAGGCCTCCCCAGGCACGTGGAGATGTGAGTCCATTAAGCCTCTTTTACTTTGTAATTTACTCAGTCTTGGGTATGTCTTTAACAGCAGCATGAAAATGGACTAATACACAGTCCCTCCCATGCCTGGAAATGTCTTGATCATTTCTTGTTCTCAGCTAAGCCACAGTTTTCTTTAGGAAACCTTCAGTAGCCCCCAATCCTGTATAGGAGCCCTTCCAGAATATTCCCATGGCACCTCTGCTTCCAGTTATATTAGTACCTACCACTCTATTATACTTGTTTTCCCCATTACCCTCTAAGTTCCATCTCAGCATGGTAGCAGTTGTCATAATGTCTTAGTCCATTCAGGCTGCTATAAAAAAATACCTTAGACTGGGCAATTTATAAACAACAGAAATGTATTCCTCATAGTTCTGGAGGCTGGGAAGTCCAAGATTAAAGTGCCAGCAGAGTCATTGGCTGGTGAGGGCTGCACTCTGCTTCAAAGATAGTGTCTTCTGGCTGCCTACTCATATGACAGTGGGGATGAACAAGCTCCCTCAGGCCTCTTTCCTAAGAGCACTAATCCCACAGATGAGGGCTCTGCCTCATGACCTAATAAGCTCCAAAAGGTTCCACCTCTTAATCGTAGTGCACTGGAAGCCGGGTGCAGTGGCTCACACCTGTAATCTCAGTACTTCGGGAGGCAGAGGCGAGCGGATCAACTGAGGTCGGGAGCTTGAGACCAGCCTGGCCAACTTATTGAAACCCCGTCTTTACTAATAACACACAAAAAATTAGCCAGGCCTGGTGGCACTCGCCTGTAATCCCAGCTACTCAGGAGGCTGAGGCATGAGAATCGCCTGAACCCGGGAGGCAGAAGTTGGAGTGGGCTGAGATCATGCCACTGAACTCCAGACTGGGGAACAGAGTGAAACTGTGTCTCAAAATGTATATATATATATACACACATACATACATACACACATACACACACGCACACACAAATTTGGTGGGGACACAAACATTCAGGCTATAACAAATAATAAGAATTTTTAAAATAATGACAATATTGGCTAATATTTATTAGGTACGTAATATATGCCAGACATCCTACTGAGTATTTTGATGTATTAACTCACTTCGACTTTACTACAACCCTTCAGGGTGGGTCCTTTCACAGTCACATTTTACAGATCAGGAAACTGAAATATCGAGAAGCAAGTAACTTGCTCAAGGTCAACATTCTACAAAGAATATTAATAAACAACAGCTATTTATTTCATTCTCCCTGGTTCCTAGCATGATCCTGTCAGGGAATAGACGTTCAGTAAATGTTTGTGGACTTGATCTGACGTGAGCAGGTTGTACCTGAGCTGGCAGTGCTGCCTGGCACAGAAGAGAGGGCAGACCGGGCCAAATGCTCATAAACACAGGGCACCTATACCAGGCTTTGATGAACACTCTCTAGCACCACTGCTTGGAGCCAGAAGGAGGCTTCTATATCTGACAGTTTGTATCCAGAACATATAAAGAACTTTTGGTCTGGACATGGTGGCTCACACCTGCAATCCTAGCACTTTGGGAGGTCGAGGTGGGAGAATTGCTTGAACCCAGGAGTTTGAGGACAGCCTGGTCAATATGGTGAGACTCCAACTCTACAAAAAAAAAAAGTTATTTTTTATTTTTTTATTTTTTTAGATGGAGTCTTGCTCTGTCACCTAGGCTGGAGTGCAGTGGCACAATCTTGGCTAACTGCAACCTCCACCTTCCCAGGTTCAAGTGATTCTCCTGCCTCAGTCTCCCAAGTAGCTGTGATTACAGGCACCCGCCACCACGCCTGGCTAATTTTGGCATTTTTAGTAGAGATGGGGTTTCACCATGTTGGCCAGGCTAGTCTCGAACTCCTGACCTGACATCCACCCACCTTGGCCTCCCAAAGTGCTGGGATTACAGGTGTGAGCCACCACGCCCAGCCAATAAAAAATATTTTCCAAAAATTGAAGTAGTTGGGCACAGTGGCTCACACCTGTAATCCCAGCACTCTGGGAAGCTGAGGGGGGCAATCACCTGAGGTCAGGAGTTCGAGACCAGCCTGGCTAACATGGTGAAACCCCGTCCGTCTCTACTAAAAATTGCAAAATTAGCCAGGCGTGGTAGCGGGCGCCTGTAATCCCAACTACTTGGGAGGCTGAGGCAGGAGAATCACTTGAACCTGGGAGATGGAGGTTGCAGTGTGCCAAGATTGTGCCACTGCACTCCAACCTGGGTGACAGAGCGAGACTCCATCTCAAAAAAAAAAATTAAACTAAAAGATGGTCAAAATATTTGAACAGACAGTTTCACCAAAGAATACACATTAATAGCAAATTAGTTCATTAAAAAAATGCTAATAGAAATTTAGCATGGTGGAAAGCTGCTCTCAGTACAGCTCCAAGAAGCTTTTTTATTTCCAGGGAACATGCCCTAGACACAGGCCTACAATCGACCCTGTGCTGACCTGGTGATCTTCCCACTTCTTCCCAAAATGATTCCACGTGCACAGGCCGTCCTCACCTCGCCTGCAGTGGCTGGTTCTCTCTTGTGGTCATGCAGTGGGGTTCCTGAAGACCTTCCTGGATAGCTACTAAGGCAAGTTCATGCATCTGATTAATGGAGGTGCCTCTGAGGGGGTTGTTCACCCTGCCTGTCAGCCATTCAGAGAAGGATCCTCAGAGAATATCCCAGAATAGAGTGGGCGGGATAGCAGTGGCTCCCAGCCTCAAGTGCACAGTAGTAACCCCTGCTGAGTTTTCAAAACACTGATACATAGAATGCACCCTGAATTAATTAAATCAGAATTCCTGGGGGTGGGACCCAGGCATCAGTATTTTTTAAGCACCCTGGAACACTCCACAGTCCAGACCCACTGCAGAGGCGCTCAGGCTTGTTTTCTCTCTCTGGCCTTGGTCCCCTGGCACAGAGTTTGAGAACAGTGGATGTCTGCCATGTGAGATGGGATAGGTGAACCCTGGAGAGCAAGCGAGACCACGTAATCTCGAATGTGGTAAAGCCCTGCGGGGAGAAGCCAGCCTCTGTGCAGGGTTCTTGTGCTCTGAACGTCATAACCTGGTCTAAATGTTGAAGGGAAAGTGGTACCTCCCCACTCACTCCTGAAGGGGCGGGTGGGGGGAGGGTGGCTGTGGGAGTTGGATCTGTATCTCCAGGACTTGATCTGTTCTCCTCTGAAGAACATCTGGAGCTTTCTACCCCTTAGAGATATTTATGTGTCTTTTACAGACTGGACACACAATCTCCAGGGAACAGTGGGGTGAAATGGTTTGCCTACATTCTCCTCACACTCAGATTTCTCCCTCCAGGGCCGATTTCAGAGGATCTGAGTTTTTAGTTTGTTCTGGCAAACCTCAGCATCTTTACATATCTCCTCATGATTTGGCTTTTGGCAAAAACTGGCTCTGACCTGAGGCCTGAAGACCTGGAAATCCCAGCAGGCTGCAAACCAGCAGCAACCACCATGGGTCAGTCCTTTTGAGATGCTGCTGATTACCCACTCATCCGCCAAGTTAGCCAGTGATAAGCCATGGATTCACCACACTCAGATAAAACCTGTTCCTCTGGCATCCCTCCAGAAAAAAAAGGCATGCTCTTGTGAACCCTAAGATGGCCTTAAGTTAATATTCAATGCCCAGCCAAAGACCCTAAATCAGAAATCATAAACGGAATATGTGCTTTTCAGGTTGGCATTATTCTCCCCAAAACCCTTCTTGCATGCAGGATATAATGAACCAAAAATAATTTTTAGTAATTTTTTTTTGAGACAGAGTCTCACTCTGTCACCCAGGCTGGAGTACAGTGGCGCAATCTCAGCTCACTGCAACCTCCACTTCTCAAGTTCAAGCAATTCTCATTCTTCAGCCTCCCAAGTGGCTAGGACTATAGGCGTGCACCACCATGTCCAGCTAATTTTTGTATTTTTAGTAGAGACAGGGTTTCATCACTTTGCTCGGGCTGGTCTTGAACTCCTGACCTCAAGTGAGCCACATCTGCCTCGGCCTCCCAGAGTGCTAGGATTACAGGCATGAGCCACTGCACCCAGCTATGAATCAGAAATACTTTTTAATAGGCTTAGGATTGTTCTCTTGAATTCCTTAAGGGATTCACTTTAATACTTGGGCATTTTTTTTTTTTTTTTTTTAATCATGGTGTTCCAACAAGCAGGATGCCAATCAGGTGCTCCTGAGCCCTTCAGATTCAGGAGTGATGTTTTCATTTCCCATCATTATCCCACAATGCACCCCTTAGCATTAAGTAGCCAAAAAGGTAGACAACCATATTCCCCATGATTGAAAAATTAATGAATAGAAAAAGGGGATTAAAACCAGCCCAATTGTCCCATAGAAGTGATATTACAGTTTTTAAAAGAAACATAAAAACCCTTCCTGTTTTTAAAATTTAAAACTTACATTTATCTCATCTGAATTCCTTCCTCAAAAAACAGACACTCAGGCAAAAACAAAAACCTGAAACTCATCAGATCACTGTATCCAGACGGAGACGCCAGACCCCTCATCCATCATGATTACTTCCATACTCCTCCTTAATTCCTGTTTTCCCACTTTTCCTGTTATACAAAACCCTCAATTTTAGCCAGTCAGACAAACACATTTGAGACTCTATCTCCTATTCTTCTTGGCTGCAACACCCCATTAAAGCTTTCTTCCCTGGCAATACTTACTGTCTCAGTGATTGGCATTCTGTGTAACAAGCAGCAGGACCTAGACTGGATCTCTGGTGTTTCAGTAGCATTACCTTTTAGTAAATGCTGTTGTGTTGTGCCCAGGTTCCCTTTATGAAACCCAGATCCCACAGGTTAAAAGGCTCAGCTCCACAAGACTTCAGACACCAGCCACAAATGGGGTCCCCAGGTGACCCACACTTCTGCCCAGTGGACTATAAATTCAAGGGTTCCATGACTTTCCCCACCCAGCTTTGATAATTCACTAGAATCCTCACAGAACTCAGGAAAATGCCATACCTACTATTACACTTTATTATGATGGACACACATGAGCAGCCAGATGGAGGGGTATTGAGGAAGGGTCTGAATGCAGGAGCCTCTGTCCCTGGAAAGGTGGGATGAGCCACTCTCCTGGATATGTTCACCAACTCAGAAGCTCTCCAAGCCCCATTGTGTAGGGATTTCTTTTTTTTTTTTTTTTTTGAGACAGAGTCTTGCTCTGTCACCCAGGCTGGAGTGCTGTGGCTGGATCTCAGCTCACTGCAAGCTCCGCCTCCCGGGTTCACGCCATTCTCCTGCCTCAGCCTCCCGGGTAGCTGTGACTACAGGTGCTGCCACCTCGCCCGGCTAGTTTTTTGTAGTTTTTAGTAGAGACGGGGTTTCACCGTGTTAGCCAGGATGGTCTCGATCTCCTGACCTCGTGATCCGCCCATCTCGGCCTCCCAAAGTGCTGGGATTACAGGCTTGAGCCACCGCGCCCGACCATGTAGGGATTTTTTTATGGCAGTTTCAGTAAGTACACATGATTGATTAAATCATTGGCCATTGGTGATTGAACTCAATCTCTAGCCTCTCTCCAGCTCTCAGAGGTGGGAGAGCAAGGCTGGAAGTTCTAACCTTCTCAGTACCTGGTTGGTTTTTCCTGTGTCCAGGCCCCATCCTAAAGCTACCTAGGCCCCCTCTCCCCAACAAGAATCATCTCATTAGCAAAAGAGTAATTTCCAAGGGGGTTAGGAGCTCTATGCTGGGAACCAGGGACCAAGATTAATATATATTTTGTATTATACCACAGGTACCAATCACCCTCCAGATCTAAGAATGGCTTCAGGCTGGGGCTGTGGTCACCTCTTTACCCAGCTTCTCCCCGGCCCTATTCTGCTTCACTTGCATCCTTAAAGGTTTCACCCAAGAGCTCTTCATCAAGATAGCACCTATAAAGCCAGACACACTGATATATGCCTATAATCCTAGCACTTTGGGAGGCCAAGGTAGGAGGATGGCTTGAGCCCAGGAGTTCAAGACCAGCCTGGACAACATAGTGAGGCCCCATCTCTACAAAAAAATAAAAAATTACCCAGGTGTGGTGCTGCATGCCTCTAGTCTCAGCTATTCAGGAGGCTGTGGCAGGAAGATGGCTTGAGCCCAGGAGGTTGAGGCTGCAGTGAGTTAAGATCATGCCACTGCACCCATCTTGGGCAACAGAGGGAGACCTTGTCTCTAAAAAAATAAAAACAATTTACAACAGTAAGCACCTGTACACAAACCCCATCTCCAGCCCTGTTTCTAGGGCTTCCAATTTAACACACCTAGAGGCTGGGCATAGTGGCTCACGCCTGTAATCCCAACACTTTGGGGGCCAAGGTGAGTGGATCACTTGAGGTCAGGAGTTTGAGACCAGCCTGGCCAACATGGCAAAACCCCATCTCTACTAAAAATGCAAAAATTAGCTGGGCGTGGTGGCACACGCCTGTAATCCCAGCTACTCAGGAGGCTGAGACAGGAGAATCAGTTGAACCCAGGAGGTGGAGGTTGCAGTGAGCCAAGATCACACCACTGTACCCCAGCCTGGGCAATGAAGGAAGATTCTGTCTCAAAAAATAAATAAATAAATAATATAAAACATACCTGGAGCTTTCTACATCCCATAGGTATCTGTGTGTCTTTCTCATGCCCTATTTGAAGAAATTCTTTTTTTTTTTTTTTTTTTTTTTTTTTT
>NC_045443.1:90812383-90985263 GCF_002776525.5 Piliocolobus tephrosceles | reverse complement strand
GTGGTGGCACACGCCTGTAATCCCAGCTACTCAGGAGGCTGAGACAGGAGAATCAGTTGAACCCAGGAGGTGGAGGTTGCAGTGAGCCAAGATCACACCACTGTACCCCAGCCTGGGCAATGAAGGAAGATTCTGTCTCAAAAAATAAATAAATAAATAATATAAAACATACCTGGAGCTTTCTACATCCCATAGGTATCTGTGTGTCTTTCTCATGCCCTATTTGAAGAAATTCTTGCTTCTTTTTTTTTTTTTTTTGAGATGGAGTCTCGCTGTGTGGCCCAGGCTGGAGTGCAGTGGCCGGATCTCAGCTCACCGCAAGCTCCGCCCCCCGGGTTTACACCATTCTCCTGCCTCAGCCTCCCGAGTAGCTGGGACTGCAGGCACCCGCCACCTCGCCCGGCTAGTTTTTTGTATTCTTTTAGTAGAGACGAGGTTTCACCGTGTTAGCCAGGATGGTCTTGATCTCCTGACCTCGTGATCCGCCCGTCTCGGCCTCCCAAAGTGCTGGGATTACAGGCTTGAGCCACTGCGCCTGGCCTGATGAAGAAATTCTTGAGCTCAAATCTATGTCTACTTTATCTTTGCCTTCTTGTAACACCTGTCTCAGTGTCTTGCACATATAGAATGCTCAGTAAAGTTTTTGGAATAAGTATTTCATATTTTGGAATCATTTACAGAGCAGGGGTTACATTTCTGACTTGTTTTCTCTAGTTCTTATTCTGTACCCCCTGCCCTGCAAACCCGCCACATAAGCAGGTCATTTCTCCACCCCTCAAGATGAGGGCAAAGAACTTCAGAAACTGCTCACAAACAGGCCCCTGTGGAAATACCTCCAGGCCACTGGCATTCCTGCCTGCTGCCAGAGACCTGGGAGGCTGTTCACTGCCTCGAGTATTTTTGTTCTTTCCAACTTCTCTGCCCCATCAAGTTAAACAGTCCTTAAGAGTAAATAAATGTGGCAAAGATAAAACAAATATTTTTTTCCAATTGGATTGGTTCATTCCTTGTGTGGGTTCAGATGAGGGAGAACCAGAATGTTTTGATTAAATCAGCCTTTGCCATTAGATGATTTGCTTGTTTACTAACGGGCTGTCATATTTCTTGTCATTATCTACCAAAGTGCGAATTCTTGGTATTGTTGAAAGGACTGCTCTGAAAACGAAAATGGCAAGCTTCCTTAACCTAATGTTCTCACTATGTTACATAGTGTAAAAACACTAAATCAAAAGCATCAGGCAAATGCAACCCTGTAGAATTGCAGAGCAGAGAAATAGGAGGCGTAAGTGGGTTCTCTCTACATCCCTTTCAGGAGTCTTACAGTGTGTTTCTGCTGACGAATTTTTCCACTTTCTTTTCTTTTCATATATTATGTAGCCATCTCACCGGGGTGCTTCCATGGTTTCAGTTTCTGATAGGAAGATAGATAATGTTGCTCCCAGAGGTCCCTACAGTTTGGGAACCATGGTTCTTCCCAACCTAAAAGGTCTTCACGATCACATAAGATGCCATTGCATCATCACGGTGGTGGTGCTTTAGTTATCAGTCCTCCAGAGTGATGGTGACCTCATACTAGTACTAACGATGATGATGCTAGATAACAAGTATCGTGTATATCAGGCGTTGTTCTAGTACTTTACATAAATTAATGTATTCATTCTCATCACAACTCTATGAGGTAAGTACTTTAATATCCCCATTTTACACATGAAAAAACCTGGGGCTCAGAGATGCTAAGTAACTTGCCCAAGCATAGAAGTTCTAAGTGGCAGAGCTGGGCTTTGAACCCAGGTAGTCTGACTCCAGAGCTAGATTATAGCATTAGTCATAATAGCAGCCATTAACATTTATTGAGCCTTAACCATATGCCAGAAGTGAGTCTTAATTCTTTTTTTTTTTTATAGTTGATCCTCCATATCCGTGGGCTTTGCATCCACAGATTTTTTAAAATTAATTCCTTATGTGTATAATTGTCATTGATCTCATGAAAAATCCTATCAGATATTTATCATCCTCATTTTACTGAAGCACAGACAGTCTAAGTAACTTGCCCAGAGTTACCCAGCTGGTGCATGAGGAAACCAGGTTTCCAGTCTCTGTGGAGTGCCTTCAGAGGCCACACTCCTAACTCCAGGTCTTCTGGTCTTGCTGACAGGTGCTATGAGCTTAGCTTTTGCTTTGTGGAACAGGTCCATACCACTATTGATACTTTGAAAGTATATTCTGTGTCCCCTGGGAAAATATCCATCCAGGGAACTATAGAACAAGTGCTCCCATGATCTCATCTGCAGTACACATCTGTTCTGATCTTTCTGTTGGCCTGCCCAGCATCTTCCTTCTCATTTTGGTAAGGGCACCCTAATTTCCTGTTGGGGAATGTATTTATTTTATATTGTTACCACAACTAATGACGATAAACTTAGTGGCTTAAAACAACACAAATTTGTTATCTTATAATTCTGGAGATCAGAAGTCCAAAATAGATCTCTCTGGGCTAAAATCCAAGTGTTAACTGGGCTGTGTTCTTTCTGGAGGCCCTAGGGAGAATCTGTCTCATTGCGTTTTTCAGCTTTTTTTCCTTGGCTGGTAGTCCCTTCCTCCAACCTCAAAGCCAGCAACGCCAGGCCAGATCCCTCTTATGCTGCCTTCTCTTTGGTGGTTCCTCTTCCACTTCCTTCTTCTTCTCTCAAAGATCCTTGGGATTACATTGCACCTACCTGGAAAACCTAGAGTAATCTCCCTATGTTACAGTCGACGGATTGGCAACCTTAATTCCCATTCCCCTTTACTATGTAACATATTCACAGATTCTGGGGATTCGCATATAGGCCTCTTTGGGGTGGGTTTGGGGACATTATTCTGCCTACTGCAGGGAAGCTTCCCTTTCTACTCTCAGACCGTATGTTCTGGATCAGTTCAACCCAACAACGGTGGCTCCCAGCGCAGGCTTGGAACTTGGACTGGAATTCTTGGGAAAGAGATGCTCCCCTTCTGATGAGCCAGTCTGATCACAGCCCATCTGTTTGGCAGATGGGTCAGGAACAGGGCCTCTCCCTGATTGTTCAGAACCCTTTCTGGACCAGCTGTTAATTTTTGTGAATATCCTTCCTCTCCGCTGCCGGCCCATGCACCAGCAGCTGACATGTCCACCTTCGCCCAAGCATAAGGCAAGCTTTCCTAAAAATGAGGCCTCTTCCTCCTGCTGCTTCTTTAAGGAAACCTATGGAGTACTTGCAATCTCTAAAAAACAAACAAAGACAACTAGAATAAGATCTATTTACTGATGTCCAAAAAAAAAGCTCTCTTGGCAAGTTTGGGAGCAGCAAGGAAATTAGAATCTGGCTAGGAGTTTACATAATCTGTAATAAGGATGAAAGATTCTTTTTCTACTTGTCTTAAATACATTCTCTTCAAAATCTGTATGTAGCTCTAAATAAATGAAGCCTCCTTGAGGGCATATTAGAGCATTGTCAAAGAGACCTGCTCATATGGAATGACCTGGAGGGAGAATGGCAAACGTCTGGATTATACCATGCTTTAATATATTCATGCTATAGGAATGGCCTCAGGCACCACACAGTCACCAAGAAGCCTGGCTGAGGGGCATTCAGAGAAGTGTAGAAAGGCAGGAGCATGCGTTCTTACTGACATTTAGCCATACACCTGATTCCCCTTTTGCAAACCCTTCCCACATACCTTGAAGGCTTTTGTATCTCAAGGTCTTCTTGTGCGCCCAGTTCTAAGATTGGGAATGGTGGCTACATCCTGCGAGAAAGAGCCCTGGGCTATGCAATCAAGTGGATTATTGGCCCAGTTTCCTCAGACACATCATGCTAGGTAAGGAGAGTAGAGTTTGGGCTGCTGGGAGTTGGGAGCGTCATCTACTCGGGCATCAAACTCAAGGTGTGGGTGAAGGCAAGAACAAAGAAACAGGTATTTGAGTTGATCTTCAAGGAGGAGGCAGAAGGAGAAGTGGTCTGAAATCAAGTCAAGTTCAGGACACAGATAAAAGTACCTTGAATTTCCCCAGGACCTCCTTCCTTTACTTTTTATTTTTGAGACAGGGTCTCACTCCCGCTCAGGCTGGAGTGCAGCGGTGCGATCTCAGCTCACTGCAACCTCTTCTTCCTGGGCTCAAGTGATTCTCCAGCCTCAGCATCCCAAGTAGCTGGGACCGCAGATGCAAGCCACAAGGCCTGGCTAATTTTTGTATTTTTTGTAGAGATGGGGTTTCACCACGTTGCCCAGGCTGGTCTCAAACTCCTGGCCTCAAGTGATCTGCCCACCTTGGCCTCCCAAAGTGCTGGGATTACAGGCATGAGCCACCGGCCCTTGCTTTTTAGATGGCAATGTAGCAAGGCGTGGTGATTAAGTGTGCAGCTCTGGATCCATCCCACCTGGGTTAGGATCCTGGCTTCACTACTTCCAAGCCGTGTGACCTTAGCTGAGTTACTTACATCTCTCTGATTTTTTGCTCCCACAACTGAAAATGACAATGATATTAGCAACCTCACTCATAGTGTCACTGGCAGGATTACTTGAATTAAAGCTTGCAAAGTGCTTAGCACTGAGTTTGTTTAGGACTTATTGACTTGATTTGAGCATCATGTTAAACCATCTTTTGAGCAGGATTGTATACCAATATTCAGCATTAATTTTGATTCTTTTTCTAGTCTCTCTTGTTCTTTTTCAGCATCCTCAAAATTTAAAAAAAAACACAGTTGATATTCATTTACTAGGATCCTTCTGAAGGATACCTTCTTAGGTTTCTGTTATGTAAATGCTGTGTAACAAAAGACTCCAAGACCTTGTTGGCTTACCAAAACATTTCTTTTTCATCCTTCTATGTACGTCTACAGGTTAGCTAGGGCAGCTGATTGGGATCAAGTCTACCCCATATTTCTGTCATTTGCTTGAGCCAACAGCTACCCGGGACAGTTCTCATGGTAAAGGACAGAGCCTGAGAAGAAAAGCCAAACCACATGGGCACATTTACAGCCTCCGATCATGTCCACTAACATTCCATTGGCCAAAGCAAGCCTCATGATCCAGCGTGACATGAGGAAGTGGGGAAACAGACTCCAATCTCTCCAGTAGGAGGCATTGTAGAGCAACATGGCAAAGAAAGGATATACTCCAAGGAGGAAGAAAAGAATTGGGATAATCCAATCCTATCACAGACAAACTTCATTTTTAATGTTGCCTTCTTTTTCATGGAAAAGGAGAAAATAACTACATAAAAAGGTCATGGCCGGGCACAATGGCTCATGCCTGTAATCCTAGCACTTTGGGAGGCCAAGGCGGGTGGATCACCTGAGGTCAGGAGTTCGAGACCAGCCTGGCCAACGGGGTTTAGTGAAACCCCATCTCCACTAAAAATACAAAAATAATAATAATAATAATAGCTGGGCATCATGGTGGGCACCTGTAATCCCAGCTACCCGGGAGGCTGAGGCAGGAGAATCGCTTGAACCCGGAAGGCAGAGGTTGCAGTGAGCTGAGATCACACCACTGTACTCCAGTTTGGGTAACAGAGTGAGATTCTATCTTAAAATAAAATAAAATAAAAAGGTCATTTCAAGGATTTCTGGAAAAAAAATTAAAGCCATTTCCAGAAAATTACCAGGATCGGTAAAATTTTGTCCCATTCCTTACCTGCTGGGCTGGCTTCGTGGGTGTGACTTGTGCAGGAGCACAGGGCTCCACACTCAGAAGAGCCGCATGCTTGGCTGAATACTCTGCTCATGCTGTCTCATAGTTATTAATTTTTGAACAAGAAGCTCTGCATTTTTATTCTGCACTGGCCCCAACAAATTATGCAGCCATTGCTGCCTACACATGCTATATTTAGGGTCCCAGATGGTGAGAATTAATGCTCAGAACTGGTGACCCTGAATCTGTAGGTTTCTGAGTGATCCAGGATTCAATTATAATTATCATTTTTTCATTCAATCAACACGTGTATTGTGTGCTATTCTAGGTATCGGGGATAAAACATTGAATCAACCAGCCCTGTCCTCATAGAATTTACACGGTGCCACACTTCCTGTATCTGCCCACCCCACAAATGACATTCATGTATCAGCTATTAATAGGACATCAGCTACAGACACGCATACCAGCGTGTGTCACAGATATTGTGTGTCAGGGATCACATGCAAATCCCAGCAGCCAGCAGGAACTCCAAGCATCCCAATCTCTTTCTCTCAAGAAAGCAAATCAGAATGCAAGTAAGAGTGACATTAGAGAGCTACATCTTAAACCCATTCTGATTTGTGAAGATAAAAAAAATCTTTCACAAACTTTGCTCTTTTGGATTTTATTCTAGCCTCTAAAGTGTCAAAAAGACAGATGCATTTGAGAAATGCATAAAGACTGAAATTCCATAAAGACTGAAATCAAAGAGCAAATTGAGTCTCCGGTTAACATTTCTCAGGGCCTCTGCAAATACTGTGAGAAATGCCACTTTGTGACAGCTCCAGCCAAGCACCAGGCTCATCCTTCAAGAGATCCACTTAACACTGTGTTGCTCAGAGGAGTGGAAAGATGTCGAATTGCTCATCTGCTTGAAAAACCCAAACAGGTGGATTTCATACTCAGACAGCAGGGATCCTGCCCTGGAAAGGCAACAGTCCTTTTTCTCATTTGATTGCTGTACAGAAATCCGTGCCCTTACCCCCTACTCAAATCAGATTTTTTGCTTCCAGCAAGCCCAGCTGAAGTAAACATGTTAACAACACACACATTTGCCTCCCTGAGACAGATAATATAGTTCAGCTCCATAAAAACCTAGTCCTAAGGCCCTAGTTCTCAAACTTTAGCCTGCATCCAAATCACCTGGAGTGCTTGTTAAACTACAGACCACAGTACCTCACATTGGAGTTTCTGATTCAGTAGGTCTTCGGTGGGTTCCCAAAATTTGCTTTTCTAGTAAATCCCAGGTGGTGGCTGCTGATAATCTTTGAGAACCGCTGCTCTAGGGCATTGCCTTGGGCCCTGAAGGGCTGCATGGGCAATTCTGTCCTCAATGCAGAGAATGTCCCCACACAAACCTTAATTCTCTTTGACTTCTGACCACCCTATCTCATTTTTCTTCAATTTTCATTCATTCCTCGACTCCCTTTAGCTGGCCTCCTGCCCTGCACTCTATTGAAAATGTTCTCAGTGAAGTTGAAGGTGACAAATTTGCTGCCAAATTTAATGGGCAGAGGACATCATTATTTGGGTATCTGATATGATTCGGGTCTGTGTCCCCGCCCAAATCTCATATCGAATTTTAATACTCAACGTTGGAAGAGGGGCCTGATGGGAGGTGATTGGATCATGAAGGCAGATTTCCCCCTTGCCATTCTCATGAGTAAGTTCTCACAAAGTCTGGTTGTTTATAAAAGTGTGTAGCAGCTGGGCGCAGTGACTCATGCCTGTAATGCCAGCACTTTGAGAGGCTGAGGCAAGTGGATCACCTGAGGTCAAGAATTCGGGACCAGCCAGGTCAACATGGTGAAACACCATCTCTACCAAAAATTCAAAAATTATCTGGGTGTGTGCCTGTAATCCCAGATACTTGGGAGGCTGAGGCAGTTGCTTGAACCAGGGTGTCGGAGCTTGCAGTAAGCCGAGATCGCACCACTGCACTCCAGCCTGGCGATAGACTGAGACTCTGTCTCAAAAAAACAAAAACCAAAAAACAACAACAAAAAAGTGTGTAGCACTTCCCCCTTCTCTAGCTCTTCCTCCTTCTCTGGCCATGTAAGACATGCCTGCTTCCCCTTCACCGCCCACCATGATTGTAAGCTTCCTGAGGCCTCCCCAGCCATGCTTCCTGTGCATCCTGTGGAACCATGAGTCAATTAAACCTCTTTTCTTTATAAAGTACCCAGCCTCGGCTGGGCACAGTGGCTCATGCCTGTAATCTCAGCACTTTGGGAGGCCAAGGCGGGTGGATCACCTGAGGTCAGGAGTTCAAGACTAGCCTGGCCAACATGGTGAGACCATGTCTCTACTAAAAATACAAAAATTAGTCTGGCATGGTGGTGCATACCTGTAGTCCCAGCTACTCTGGAGGCTGAGGCACAAGAATTGCTTGAACACAGGAGGTGGAGGCTGTAGTGAGCCAAGATTGTGCCACTGCACTCCAGCCTGGGTGACAGAGTGAGACTCTATCTCTAAATAAATAAATAAATAACCCATTCTCAGGTCATTCTTTATGGCAGTGTGAGAACAGACTAATACAGTATCTCACCAGCCAGTGTAGCCACCAGTCTACATTGAACTCACTATTTTCTCAAGCACTCGTCATCGTGTGTTTGGGCCTGAGCAGCTTCATGTGTTATTTGCAGCAATTGCCACTCCCTGCTAAGTGTAGTTCAGACGGGATTTTCAACCATAGCACCCTATAGCACTGGCCACAGGGATGGGCCTGTATCCCAGTACCAATCATCATACTCCCCTATCTCTTGGGTCACCATGATTGGCCCAGGGACAGTCAATGACACACACCAAACCAATCAGAGCCCTTCTCTAAAATTTTATATGGATTTCATTGCATCTAACACTCCATTACAGTAAGAAACACTATTATTTTATCCATCACTAAGAAATAATACTGCCAATTGGAACAACAAAAAAGGAAGATGCCATCTATTAAAAGATGCTTCCGATATCAGAAATGTTAACATTGGATGGGGCTAAACCTTGCACAGTGAAATTCAAACTAAGATGCTGGGAGAAAAAAGCTCTGTCTCCTAGAGTCCCTGAGCTGGGAAGATGTAAATGTCAAGTTGCAACAATACCACCTTCTCTCCATTGCCTGGAGGAAGCAAGTCTGCAGTAGGAAAGAGTGAGGCCAACACACTGAGAGAAGTGAAAAATTTAAAAAGAGAAATAAAGAGAGTAGAGCAGCTCTGTTTCTTCACATCAGTCCTTTATCCTTAAATTATTTGAAATCAGTTTCTGTCACTTGCAACCATGGAAATCCTGATAAATATAATCCCTTCCCCCATAAGCATCTTCAATATTCCCCAAAGTAAAAGACTCATTACCCATCAAATTATCCAAATCGTACTTAACTCCTTGCTCCTCCTCAACCCTTCTACACTGAACTAATGAGGAAATGTGTTTTCTTCAACTTCCTAAATATCTAATTCTTCCATTTCTCTCCATCTGCACTCAATCTCTCACCCCATCCACCATCCCCCTTCGCAGACCCCTGGGACAGCCTCCTAACTGAGTCTCCTGGTTTTAGTCTTCCCCTGTCTAACTCTGGCTCCACACTGCAGTCAGAATGATCTTTCCAGTAAGAACATCCCTGCCCAAAACCCTTTGGCGTCTTCTCATTGTCCTTTCACAATATGGCCCAGCCTATCTCCGCAGCTTTCTCTAGTTTTTTGAACATTTTTCTGCTTTAGACTTTTTTTTTTTTTTTTTTTTTTTTTTTGAGACAGGTTCTGACTGTCACCTAGGATGGAGTGCAGTGGTGCAATCACAGCTCAGTGCACTCCCCACCTCCCCGTCTTAAACAATCCTCTCACTTCAGCCTCCTGAGTGGCTGGAACAATAGGCGCACCACCACGCCCAGCTAATTTTTTGTGTTTTTCCTAGAGGCAGGGTTTCACCATGTTGCTCAGGCTTTCTTTAGACTTTTACTTTTCCCTGACTGGAACATTCCTCCTCGCTCACCCGTGATTTATTCATTTTTGATCCCAGTTTAAACATCACATCGTCTAAGCCTGGGTGGACTCCTCTAGTTTCACTGAACCCTTTCACAGTTTCTATGGCATCTTCCTCATTATACTTTCAAAAATCAGCTGTTTACTGTAGCTTTTTATATTTGAAGACATAATAAACTCTTGTTTACACCCAAATCTTTAGAATAATAAACCATATCACTGAAATGTTAGTCAGAAACAAATAGTCCTGCTCTGGGGGTAGTTGGTGGGCTATCTGGACTAAAATGGTAATTATCTCCAGACTCACAGCCAGTCCCCAGGCGGGATGTGCCTCTGCCTTGTGGAAGATGTGGCAGAGAGTGGGTTCTTAGCAACTGCACTAGTTCCCAAGGGCTGCTGTAACAAAGTACCATACACTGAGTGGCTTCAACAACAGAAATATACTTTGTCATAGTCCTGGAGGCTAGAAGTCTAAGATCAAGTTGTTGGCAGCATTGATTTCTTCTGAGTTCTCTCTCCTTGGTTTGCAGAAGACTGCCTTCTCCTCATCTCCCCCTCTTATAAGGACACCAGTCATGTTGCATCAGGGCCCACCCCAATGACCTCATTTAACCTTAATACCAATTTAAAGACCTTGATATGGTTCGGCTGTGTCCCCACCCAAATCTCATCTTGAACTGTAGCTCTCATAATTCCCACCTGTTGTAAGGACCCCATGGGAGATAATTGACTCATGGGAGGAGTTTCCCCCATACTGTTCTCATGGTATTGAATAAGTCTCACGAGATCTGGTGGTTTTATAAGGGGGAACCCCTTTCACTTTGTTCTCATTCTGTCTTGTCTGCTGTGTTGTAAGATGTGCCTTTTGCCTTCCTCCGTGATTGTGAGGTGTTCCCCAGCCACGTGGAACTGTGAGTCCATTAAGCCTCTTTTTCTTTATACATTGCCCAATCTTAGGTGTGTGTTTATCAGCAGCATAAAAATGGACTAATGCAGGCCCCACCTCTAAATATAGTCACATTCTGAGGTACTGGGTGTTGAGTTAGGACTTCAAGACATGACTTTGAGAGCAGCAGGAGAGCACAATTCAGCCCATTACAGTAATGAATGAATGAACTTGTGAAGATTCCACATGCCACCACTTGAAAGAGTCAGGTCTCAAGAGTCACCATCACCTCTGGGAGAAGATGGGGCCAGGCGGTCATAAACCCTTATCCACTGTAGTGGGTTAAATTGTGGCATAAAAAGATATGTCCATGCCCTAACCCCTTTCACCTGAGAATATGATCTAACATTCTGGTTAGAGTGGGCCCTAAATCCAGTGGTAAGTATCACCATAAAAGACACATGACCAGGCATAGTAGCTCACGCCTGTAATCCCAGCACTTTGGGAGGCCGAGGCAGGAGGATTGCTTTAGCCGAGGAGTTCAAAACCAGCCTGGATAACATAATGAGACCCCCAATCTCTACTAAAAATTGAAAATTCAGCCAGACATTGTGGCACATGCCTGTGGTCCTAGCTACTTGGGGTGCTGAGGCAGGAGGATCGTCTGAGCCTGGGACGTTAAGGCTACAATAAGCCATGACAGTGTCACTGCACTCCAGCCTGGGCAACAGAGCAAGACCCTGACTCAAAAAAAAAAAAAAAAGAAAAAAGAAGAGACATGAAGAGAAGGGAGAAGACCCATGTAGAAGGGGCCGTGCAAATGGAGGTAGAGATCAGAGGGATGCACCTACAAGCTAAGGAATGCCAAGGATGGTGGCAGCCTCCAGAAGACAGGAGCCAGGCGTGGAACTCACTCTCCCCCCATGCTGCAGAGGGAGCCAGTCCTGCCGACACCTTGAGTTTGGACTTTTGGCCTCAGAACTGTGACAGAATAAATTTCTGGGGTTTCGAGCCACCCGGTTTGTGGTAATTTGTTACAGCAATCACAGAAAACTAGCACCTCTACTTCCATTAAAGGGAAGGGAGACCCTGTTCAGGAGATCTGACCTAGGATAGAGAAAGCGAGACACTTCAAAGCTTCATCAGGAGAGGTCTGGTTGCTTGAAAAATAGTCCAGTTACCAACCTAGCCAATCTGAAGACAGTCAGCATTTTGGCACAGATCAGGAGTCTCCAATCCCCCAGCTGTGGACCAGTACCTGTCCATGGCCTGCTAGAAACCAGACCACACAGCAGGAATCGAGCGGCCGGTGAGCGATCATTACCACCTGAGCGTGGCTTCCTATCGGATCAGTGGCGCCACTAGATTCTCACAGGAGCACGAACCCTATTGTGAACTGAACATGTGAGGGATCTAGGTTGCCCGCTGCTTATGAGAATCTAATGTGTGATGATCTGAGGTGAAACCATTTCATCCCCAAACCATCCCCCACCCCAGTCTGTGGAAAAATGATCTTCCATGAAATAGGTCCCTGGTGCCAAAAAGGTTGGGTACCACTGGCACAGATACTTAGCCCACTAAATATCCCCAAAATAGAACTCTCTCTTATACCAGGTCTGTTTATTTAGTACCTTGAGGTTGCAGGCATTCTGTCTCTGGCAGATAAAGGACAGAATTTCCTTGTCTAATAATAATTTCTTAAATGTTTACTTTCACTGAAGGGTTTCTTTCCCAGAAAGCTTGAAATTAATTTGCTTTGTAATTTCTGGCAACAAATACTGATAGCGAATTTCTTTGCTGGCTTTTGTAATCCCAGTGACATCAAAGAACCTCCATCACTGTGGGAAATCATTCTTCTAGGTAGCTGTGATGACATCACTTGCTATGAAGGAAAGGAAAAAAAAGGAAAAAAAAGAAACAACAGGAAATTCTGCATTCGGCGGTTAACTGATAAATGAAGGAGGAACTGGTTTTGGAAGTCAGTTCCCATAACTAAGCAGCCTTCTCCATTACTTAGCTTTGTTTATTTAATGTATTTATTCGCACAGTCTCACTGGTAGTAGAAGTCCCTAGTCAAAAAGGCTCTTCACTCCTAGCAAATTAGGGAACATAGGCCAGAGCCCCTCACTTTGGGGGATGCCTGTTCACACAGAGGATCTAAAAAAAGATCTGGGCAAAGAACAAAAAGAAAGAGAGGGAAAGGAGGAGGAAGAGGAAGGAGGAAATGGAAGGGGGAAGGGAATAAGATGAAATGAAATACAGATGACCAATAAACATTTGACCTAGGTAACCTCACTAATTATATTAGACAAGGTTCTTCAGAGAAGCAGAACCCATAGGATGGGTGTGTGTATATGTATGTGTGTGTGTGTGTGTGTGTGTGTGTACTTATATATAAAGAGACATTTAGATTAGTTTAGTAATCACCCAGGGAAGCATAAAGGCAAGATCTCAGAAAATCTGGAAAAGAAGCAAAATTGTGGAAGCAGATCCACCTGGCAAGTTGTTCATAGGTGGCCTTAATACAGAACCCAATGGAAAGGCTCTTGAAGCAGTATTTGGCCACTATGTGGAAGTTCTTTTGATGAAGGATGGGGAAATCAAGTCAAGAGACTTTGCACTGATTACTTTTGAGAGCCCTGCAGATGCTAACAATGCTGCCAATGATATGAATGGAAAGTCTTTGGATGGAAAAGCAATTCAAGTAGAGCAAGCCAACGAACCATCTTTTGAAAGTGGTGGTAGGTGGAGACCACCACCTCTTTCAAGAAACAGAGGCCCTCGAAGATGTCTGAGATGTGGAAGAAAAGGTAGCGGAGGAGCAAGAGGGCATCCCTCATGTGGAGGACACATGGATGATGGCAGATACACTCTTAATCCCAACATGAGTTCTTCTAGGACAGGGGTCCCCAACGTTTTGGGCACCAGGGACCAGTTTCATGAAAGACAATTTTTCTACAGACCAGGGGTGGCAGGGGATGGTTTCGGGATGAAACTGTTCCACCTCAGATCATCAGGTATTAGATTCTCATAAGGAGCACAAAACCTACCCACGTTATGGAGGTAATCTGCCTTACTCAGTCTACTGATTTAAATATTGTTTTGTTTTGTTTTGTTTTGTTTGAGACAGGGTCTCACTATGTTGCCCAGATTGGAATGCAGTAGCACAGTTATGGCTCACTACAGACTTAACCTCCAAGGCTCAAGTGATCCTCCCACCTCAGCCTCCCAGGTAGCTGGGACTACAGGTGCACACCACCATGCCCAGCTAACTTTCTTTTTCTTTCTTTCTTTCTTTTTTTTTTTTTTTTTTTTTTTTTTTTTGTAGAGACAAGGTTTTGTCATGTCGCCCAGGCTGATCTTGAACTTCTGGGCTCAAGTAATCCTCTCAAATGCTGGGATTACAGGCATGATCCACCATATGCCTAAATATTAGTCTCATCTAAAAAAATGCCATCACAGCAACATCTAGACTGGTGTTTGACCAAAAACTGGGTACCAGAGCCTAACCAAATTGACACACAAAATTAGCCATCAAGCTAATAATAAAAATAGGAAGTATAATTGACAATAAGCTATTTTTCACCCAACAGGTTTACAGGGATTAAAAAAGAATCTCAGTTTTGTTGAGGGATGAGAGAACACTTGTGTACCATTGTGAGCCCACAGGCATCAACTTTTCTGAGGGCATTTTGCCAGTACCAAAATGGAAAGTGTGCATACCTTTTGAGAAATAAAAATATATATATATTTTTGGAGACAGAGCCTTGCTCTGTCACCCAGGCTGGAGTGCAGTGTTGTGATCTCAGCTCACTGCAACCTCCACCTCCCGAGTTCAAGTGATTCTCCTGCCTCAGCCTCCCAAGTCGTTGGGACTACGGGTGCATGCTGCCATGCCTGGCTGTTTTTTGTTTTGTTTTGTTTTTGTTTTTGTTTTTTATTTTAGTAGAGATGGAGTTTCACCGTGTTGCCCAGGCTGCTCTCGAACTCTAGAGCTCAGGAAATCTGCCCACCTTGGCCTCCCAAAGTACTAGGATTACAGGCATGAGCCACTGCACCCAGCCTTTAGTTTTTGAGATGGAATTTCACTCTTGTTGCCCAGGCTGGTGTGCAATGGCAAGCTCTCAGCTCACTGCAACCTCTGCCTCCTAGATTCAAGTGATTCTCCTGCCTCAGCCTCCTGAGTAGCTGGGATTACAGGCACCTGCTACCATACCTGGCTAATTTTTGTATTTTTTAATAGAGATGGGGTTTCACTGTGTTGGCCAGGCTGGTCTCGAACTCCTGACCTCAGGTGATCAGCCTACCTCTGCCTCCCAAAGTGCTGTGATTACAGACATCAGCCACCACAACTGGCCATGCATTTTAACAAATATGTCCTTTCTCTCTGACTTTTCTTCCATCACAATCTCTCTTGTGTCAGAGAACACTGGAGTGCCCCTGGACACTATGGAATCTGGCTTAGGGAAAGTTGGCTTAGGGATACACGAAGTCAGGTGTAGTGGATATATTTATGTGTTTAGTAATCACTACCACGTCATCTTGTTATTGTACAGATGGACCCCAACTTATGATTTTTTGACTTTACAATGGTGTAAAAGTGATACACACTCAGTAGAAATCGTACTTGGCATTTTGAATTGGGATGTTTTCCTGGGCTAGCAATATGCAGTAGATAGTCTCAAGATGCTGGGCAGTGATATCAACTGCAGCTCCCAGCCAGCCACAAGATCACAAGGGTAAACAACTGATACTGTATTCTACAACGTACTGTATTCAGTACATTACATGAGATGCTCTACACATTATAAAACACACTTGTGTTCAATGATTTTGTCCAACTATAGGCTCATGTAAGTGTCCTGAGCACAGTTAAGGTAGGCTGGGCTGATAGGTGCATTTCCTTTTTTTTCCTTTTTTTTTTTTTTTTTTTAAGAGAGAGAGACAGGGTCTCACTCTGTTGCCCAAGCTGGAGTGCAGTAGTGCCATCATGGCTCACTGCAATCTCTACTTCCCAGGCTCAAGTGATCCTCCCACCTCCATCTCCCAAGTAGCTAGGACTACAGGCACATGCCACCACACTTGGCCAATTTTTAAATTTTTTTGTAGAGACAGGGTCTTATTATGTTGCCTGGGCTAATCTAGAACTCCTGGGCTCAAGCAATCCTCCCACCTTGGCCTCTCAAAATGCTAGGATTACAGGCATGAGCCACCATACCTGACCACATTTCTGACTTAGGGTATTTTCAATTTATGGGAGGTATATCAGGATGTCATTCCATCTAAGTTGAGGAGCATCTGTATTTGCATCCTAAAATCGTATTCTTTCTTCAAGAGGGTTTCCAAAATTATAACATTTCCCCAGACTCCTCAAAGCTAGGTTTGCCCACACACTGAGGCACAGTGTCATTTGCTTCAGACCCATGTATCTATCCCCCAGAGTAACCTTAGACTTTAATGGCTTTGTCCTGATCTTAGTTTTATAGCATTATAGTTGTAGGTTGGCCCCGAATTTCCAGTTAAGTGCAGCGCTTAGCTCAAAGTATGGCTTCCAACCCATACTTCTTTGTTCATTTTCTTTTTGTACCTCTCTCCACCATTCCTCTACACACACACACACTCTCTCTCACTCACTCTTAAGTATCAAAGGCTGGAGTGCAGATTGGCCATGAGTCATTCTTTAAAAATGAGCTCAAGTGGACAAGGAAAACACTTTTCAGGAGTGCCCACAGTTGCCTGTCTTTATTTTAGAGGACGAGAGTAGGAAATCCGGCAGGTGGTCTGTCTTTGAATCGACGCTGTTTAATGAGACAGAAATATTTCCAACTCTTCACCTAACAAAACAGTGAATGAATAAAATTCTCTTAAATTAGGAAAGACCCTCAAACCAAGATCTCAGAAAAAAAATTTTAGCACACACAAAGTGCTCTAGAACTATTAACAGAAGTTCATTTTAGATGAAAGCACGCCCACTACTGCATATGGACTCTATTTCCATCTAAAATGTCCTGAAAGAGAGTTTCTTCCATGGGCCCATATTCAAGATCAAGTTTTTTGTTGTTTATTTTGGGGGAGGGGAAAGAGTTGTTTTCATCTTCTTTCCTTCTTCCATTCAATGCTTTTCCAGGAGTGTTAACATCATCTATGTTGCTGTTGTTTTATGTTAACCTTCATTTCTTTGCCAGATTTTTAAATCATTTTCTGTTTTAATTATAAAAGCAATCCAGGCCAGATGTAGTGGCTCATGCCTGTAATGCCAGCACTTTGGGAGGCTGAGGCAGGAGGATAGCTTAAACCCAGGAGTTTGAGGCTAACCTGGGCAACACAGTGAGATACCATCTCTACAAAAAATAAAAAAATTAGCCAGGCACAGTGGCATGCACTCAGGAGGCTGAAGCAGGAGAATCCTTTGAACCCGGGAGGATGAACCACTGCACACCAGCCTGAGTGACTGAGTGAGTCCCTGTCTCAAAAAATAATAATAATAATCGCTTCCCGGCCTTTTGGCTAATATCAAGTACAAAAAAATAATAATAAATATTTTAAAATAAAAAGCAATCCATCACCTGTCCCCCCAAAAACTTTCTAATGTATGTTATCACCTTTGACTTCCTCAAATCCTCTTCAACAATCACCCATCCCTGATTCAAGACTGGTGGACATCACTCTATTCTTTTTATAGGGATTTGCTGTTTTCTAAAACACTTCCATTTTCTGGTGGCAATAAAAGTAGTCTGGTGGTGATACAAACTAATGTTGTTTCCTTTAACACTTACAGTTCATCTGTAGGATCACTTCGATTTGCACTCTTTTTGCAAAGGCAAAACTTAGACAGTATCCACACACTTGTCTACTCATTATTATCATTCGAGACAGACAAAGAGCCCACCTGGGGAGGAAATTATCCATGAGAAAGATAGTCATGTGAAGGAATCATCTTCATTACTGCACATATTGGGATTTTGGGGGGATGCATAGCAAAACACATCCCTTAATAGCCTTGCTCACAATAACAACACGTTGTTAAACGTGCCTTTCGACTCAGCACCTCCACTCTGGCCACTCAGACAGTAAAAATGCCCCACGGTTGTACATTTCCACATGGGAAACAAATTTTATTGATGGAAAAGCATTATGGCTTGTAATTTTTCTTTTGTTTTTTTGTTTGTTTGTTTGTTGGTTTGTTTTGAGACAGAGTTTTACTCTTATAGTCCAGACTGGAGTGCAATGGTGCATTCTCGGCTCACTGCAACCTCCGCCTCCCAGGTTCAAGTGATTCTCCCACCTCAACCTCCTGAGTAGCTGGGATTACAGGCATGCGCCACCACATCCAGCTAATTTTTTTGGATTTTTAGTAGAGATGGGGTTTCATCATGTTGGCCAGGCTGGTCTTGAACTCCTGACCTCAGGTGATCCTCCTGCCTCAGCCTCCCAAGTGCTGAGAATACAGGCGTGAGCCATTGCACCCGGCCTCTGGAACAACTTTCTACCAAGAAACAGTCCCACTTTCCAAGAAATGTGGTGCCATCTTGAGAATGCCCCCAGTACCCGGTTGTTCCAGAAGACAAACCAAGGGGAAAAAACACCAGGAGCAAATCTCTTGGCCTCCTTCAAGGTGAAATATTTGCTAACTGCATTGCCTTGTTGTCTTATTTGGATCGGAAGCCTGTTTAGCAGGAATTTGGTTTACATAATGGTTTAGGACAAGAATGATCAAGATTGAAGTTTAAGCTTTTCTCTTTCCTGGAAGCCAGGTAGCCTGAACGTAACTGATTGCCTGGTCTTTTCCCCTCTTGCTGTGTCCAGGTCATGAAGAAATCCATGATGAGGGCACGGAGGGTTTCTTCTCTGGGTGACCAAATGGGACTTCACCAAAGCAGAGAAGAAGATTCGCAGTGGGGTATAGAGCAGTCATCATTCATGCGTCCAACAATGGTTTGTTGAGTGATTAGTATGTGCCCGAAGCTAGGCTAGGCACTGTGTGAATAAAACAGACACAACATCTGCCCTAGTGACGCTTGCTGTTGCATGAGAAGCAAACATTAAACAAATACTCATACATGTCAATATAAAGCCACAGTCTTGGTAAGTGCTAGGGCATCAAGAACAGAGTTGGGAATGCCTGTGATAAGGGGCTTTACCTTAATGTTGCTAGCGTTTAGATCTGAAGGATGAGTCAAGGTTAACAGGAAGAGAGCGAAGGAAGCATGTTCTGGGCAGAGGGAAGAACATATACATAGAGGCTGAAATTCAGAGTTAAGGGAAGGGGCAAGTGTGCAGGATGACTCCAGAGAAGTGGTCAGGACCACGCAGGGCCTTAGGTTTGGGTCTTCATCCTAAAAACAGTGGGTCTTTAGACTATCAAAGGCCCTATGATCTGGTGAGTCTACTCACAGGTATTTACCTGAGAGAAATGAAAACTTATATCCACAAAGGACTTGAAGACAAATATTCATAGCAGGCTTAAAATAGCTCCAAGCTAGAACCAACCCAAATGTTGATCAACAGGAGAGTGGATAAATAAATTGCCATAGGTTGGGCACAGTGGCTCACGCCTGAAATCCCAGCACTTTGGGAGACTGAGGCGGGCAGATCACCTGAGGTCAGGAGTTTGAGACCAGCCTGCCAATACGGTGAAATCCCGTCTCTACTAACGATACAAAAATTAGCCGATTGTGGTGGCCGGTGCCTGTAATCTCAGCTACTTGGGAGGCTGAGGCAGGAGAATCGCTTGAACCCACCAGGCAGAGGTTGCAGTGAGCCCAGAACGTGCCACTGTACTCCAACCTGGGTGACAGAGCAAGACTCTGTCTCAAAAAAAAAAAAAAAAAAAAAAAAGGCGATATATTCACACAGCTTTCACATTCAGCATTTAAAAGGAACAGACTTAGCCAGGCACAATAGCTTACTCCTGTAATCCCAGCACTTTGGGAGACCGAGGCGGGCAGATCACCTGAGGTTGGGAGTTCGAGACCAGCCTGACCAACATGGAGAAACCCCATCTCCACTAAAAATACAAAATTAGCTGGGCATGGTAGCACATGTCTGTAATCCCAGCTACTCAGGAGGCTGAGCCAGAAGAATCGCTTGAACCCAGGAGGCGGAGGTTGTGGTAAGCTCGCACCACTACATTCCAGCCTGGGCAACAAGAGCAAAACTCCATATAAATGAAGGAAGGAAGGAAGGAAGGAAGGAAGGAGGGAGGGAGGGAGGGAGGGATAAATAAAACAGACTATTGATCACATACCACCACAGGAAAATCAGATTATGTGCAGTAAAATTAGCCTGACACAAAAAAGTCTATCTTGTATGACTGTGTATGAAATCCAAAAATAGATAAAATCAATCTATGGTGACAAAAATCAGAAACTGGTTGCCTCTCGGGGTAGTGGGTAAGAAGAGGGTGAAATGGCAGGAAATGGGGAGCAAGGGAACTTTCTGAGATGATGGTAGTCTATTATCTTGTTTAGGGTGGTGGTTTCACAGGTATATCAAAACTCATCAAACTACTGAAGATCTGTGCATTTTATTATTTGTCTATTATATATCAAAAAGTTTTTTAAAAGTTAAATACACATGCTAAAGTGTTGAAAGCACAGAAATGACATCAGATTTGCACTGCAAATAGAGCACCCTGGTTTTGGTCAGAGAAAGATTAGAAGGGGCTAGAATGGAAGTGGATAGACCAGTTTCTCTCCCTTATGTGAATGACCTAGGAGCCAGTATACCCTTGAGCATTAATGAATGTCAGTCCCTCGCCTGAATTTAATACAGAAGATTACAGACTTCACCTGGGTGACTCCCCTAGGAACGGTTCAAAACAGCTGTCAATGGAAAGCAAGAGGAATTTAGCTGGAGAAAAAAGGCTGGGAAGCTGGGGTAAGACAGCTAAGGAAGCCACAGGTAAAAAAGACAGATTGAACCAAACTTCTATTATATAGACTCTTTCTAGGCAGGATTAATCATATTTGTTTTTAATATTTCAAAACTGTCAAATGTCTTCTTGGGTTCTTTTCCTCGCAGCTACAATGTCCTTCTGAAATTAAGAAATCTAGCAGACCAGACTGGGCATAGTGGCTCACCCTTATAATCCCAGCACTTTGGGAGGCCGAGTCAGACAGATCACTTGAGGGCAGGAGTTCAAGACCAACCTGGAAAACATGGTGAAAACCTATCTCTACTAAAAATACAAAAAAATTAGCCAGGCGTGGTAGTGCACCTCTGTAATCCTAGCTATTCGTAGGCTGAGGTACGAGAATCACTTGAACCCAGGAGGCAGATGTTGTAGTGAACCGTATCATACCACTGCACTTCAGCCTGGTCTACAGAGTGAGACTCTGTCTCTAAATAAATAAATAAATAAATAAATAAATCTAACATACCGAAACTGGCTAATGTAATAGGAAAGCAAAGATTATCTTTAATCCATAGTTGGAAATAACAGGATTAAAATGACATGAAACAGAGGTTATGTCTTCGAAAAGATCATGGGCAAAATTATAGCAATGAAAGAGGATTTGAGGGCAGGAGGGTTAGCTTGTAGAATCACATGTAGGATCCTAAAGGGTCAACAAAATTTCAAAGGCACTTGCTGCAAATTTAAAAGAAACACAGAATCTAAGTGTTTTAGAGCTGGAAAGGACTCTTAGAGAACATTCCAGCCTATGTGTTTCACAGATGACGGGCAGAGGTAACGTAACCAACCAAATCACCCAGGAATATTTATAGCTAATATTTAACTGGCACTTTATCAAGTGTTTCCACATTTATTGCCTCATTTAATCTTCATGAAGTGCTGGCAAATAGCAATGATTAATTCCTCTTTCAAAAGAAGCTGGGGCTCAGAGTGAAGCCAAGCAAGCTAATATTCACCAGTGTTGGAGTTTCTCTTCTTCCAGGGCACACCGCTAGAGCATAGTTCCCAGCTCTCCTGCAGTTGCAGTGGTGAGCTTGCATAAAACTTGGTTCTGACCAATGGGATGTGAGTGAAAGTGATTTGAGTCCCCTCCAGGGCTGGCCACTGAAACCTTGAAACCTAGCGCATGATCCTCTGTTTTCCACATTCTTTTTCCTTGCTGGCTGGCTGGGTGTCCTCAATCTAGTAGAGGAGCCCACGCCCCAAGGGATGGGGAAGCCACCACTACCACTTGGAAGGAGGCTGTATCCCTGAATGGCACTGTGGAGCATATACATTTCTCCCCATTCATTGGCCAGAGTGAGACTGTAACAAAGGTGAGAAGTAAACATTTACTGTATCAAGGCACTGAGGTTTTTCTGGTTGTTGCAGCAGTTAGCCTAACTAAGAAAGGATAAGAAACTCATGCAAAATCCATATATGAGTTCATTTAAAGAAAATTTATTGAGCACCTAGTATATGTGGCAGACACTGTGCTTGGCACTGGTTGTATGTCAATGAATTAACACAGATCTGGGCCATACCCCGATGGGGCTTACCCTACATCTAGCTTAAGCTACATCTAGTAGTTCTCAGAGTTATGGACAGGGATAGAATTCAGATGAACCTGCTAATTGTAAATTTCTTCCATTTTCTTCCAGTCCCAGCATAGGAGTTACAGGATGGGGAAAAATAGGTAGTGTTTATTACGTTCTCCAAGACCTAAGAAGGCCCAGCCATGGTAAAAACTCTCTTGTGCAGTAGTTTTTGTCAAGAAGGGATTTTGATCAAGAAGGGAAGGCATTGGAAAAACCATTGTTTTCATATATTTAATCTTTTAGTTATTTAAAGATTCAACCCTACATATGTATTTCTATTATACTGTTGGAAATGGCATTACTAAACAGTAGGTGATGTAACGCCTCCAGATCTAATATTCTGTAAGACTATGCATCTTTTTCTGATGACTGGCTTTAGCGCATCTCAAGGTCACTATTCAGAACAACTGTTTTATTGTAGCAGATTGTTGCCATAGAGATTGTAAGGGACTGGGTTAAATCTCTCCAACTCTGGATGTCCCAAGACACTGACTGAATGTCTTAGAAGAAAATGCTCAGAGCCTTGTTTCTCTTTCCAGATAAATAATTGTGGCAAACACATAGGTACAAGCTGATATGGCCAATAGATTCTGAGTTTTCATTCCTTTCTCAGATCTTATTCTTTTAAAAAAAATCAGATACACATGTATTTATCCACTTTTTCTTCTTACTCAATTGAATTTCACATGATAAGTATAACATCAGTTAAGAATCTTTTGGTTGTAAGTAACAAAGATCCATTTAGCAAAAAAGTCATTTTTTTGGCTTAGGTAATTAGCAAGTAATTAGGACCTGGTTTCCCTTTCTATACCTCTCAGAAGACTTTTGGGCTGACTTCATTCTCAGATAATCTTTTCATGATCATAAGATGGCTGCAGAAATGCCAGCCTCACAGTCCCTCAAGGTCATGTCCAGCAGAGAGAAAAAATGTATCTGTTGGTGGCCTCAGATACATTGAAAATGTATGGTGGAAAAAATGTATCTGTTGGTGTCCTCTAATTGTGCGGTTTAGGTCATGTGCCCACTTAAGGAATACATGTGCAGGTTGTCTTGGCCCTGGGCCATGACTCTATTCCTAATGCAGGGGGTTAGAGTACCACTGAGATCTGACAGGAAATGGGGAAAGGGGGAATCCCAGGAGGAAATAGGAGACTGATTCTCTATGAAGGTATAGACAAAACAAAAAAACAAACCAAAAACTATTGGTGCAATGATTAACCCTGCTATTATAAGCAAACCCAGGATTCTTCTCAAAGAACAAAACCACTAACCAGCTTAGATAGCTGTCTTTGAAATTAGCACTTGTCTGGATAAACACAAGGATTAGGGTTTCTGCTTAACCTTAAGGACTTGGAAATCTGAAAGAGCAAATAGGGACAGTCCAACCTATTAAAATAAGTTGTGGTTAGAGATACTATAAGCTTAAGTAGGCATCTGGGAAATTATATGTAACTTAAGAGAAGAAAATAAGAAAGTATATGTACTTTTTCTGACAAATGATTTACTTCTTGTTGCTTCAGAGAAGAAAGTATTTGAATAAAGTGATAAAATACATTCAGTGCAATCCTGTGATAGGAAGGAGAGAAGTGGAAATACAATTTAGACTAAGGTGATCCACAAGAAAGAGATCCTTGGGGGTTGCCTGGATAAATGTTCTCATATATTAGGTATAGATCAAAAAAATTATTTTGAGGCCGGGCGCGGTGGCTCAAGCCTGTAATCCCAGCACTTTGGGAGGCCGAGGCGGGCGGATCACGAGGTCAGGAGATCCAGACCATCCTGGCTAACACGGTGAAACCCCGTCTCTACTAAAAAAATACAAAAAAACTAGCCGGGCGAGGTGGCGGCGTCTGTAGTCCCAGCTACTCGGGAGGCTGAGGCAGGAGAATGGCGTGAACCCGGGAGGCGGAGCTTGCAGTGAGCTGAGATCCGGCCACTGCACTCCAGCCTGGGCGACAGAGTGAGGCTCCGTCTCAAAAAAAAAAAAAAAAAAAAAATTATTTTGAACAATTGCTGCTTTTATTAGGAAAAATGCATCAGCCATTTGTGGTCACTTTATTTCTTGGCATTTGGGGTGGGATATTTGAGATACTTATCAAAAGGAAGTTAGCTTTTGACAGTGTAAATTAAAACCAAGTTTATTTGAAGTCACTTTATGAGCAAGGTCTCTCTTTTTTGGTGAAATAAACTAGTGGCGGCCGAAAGGAATCTATGTTGGAACAGAGGTTCACATGATTCTGAGATGGCAAGAGCACACCTGGGCCTCACAGACCAGGAATCAGAGATTCGAACACTGCCTGGAATCTTCTCTCTCCATCTCTGTTTCTCTTGCACTGGCTTCTTCTAGGAACTATGCCACAAACAAACCTAATGTCCCCCGTCTCTCTTGGTCCTAGAAAAGGAATAAGCCTTTTGGGCCAGCTCTGGTTTTTCAAATCCTGAGAAAGGACCCTCACTGGCCTGGGGTGTGAGTCATGTGCTTACCAAGAAACAAAACACCATAAATGGCTCAGCCCTACTTAATGTTGTTACTGACCTCGGTCCAGTCTACTATGGCCAGGAGGAGGGAATGAGATGCATTTACAGTAGGAAAATGGGCATTTTCCAGAGCAAAAAAGGTTGGGGTGTTTCAACCTTCTTTGGAAGATTTTAGTTCAAATACTGGAATTAAACATTCCATTATTTCCTTAATAATGAGAAATATTAAGAGGAAATTAAATATAATTTCCTAAGTAATGAGAAATAAAGTCAATAAAAATAATTCTCACTTTAATAAACAAAGTTATAATTGCTTTGTTTATACAAAGCTTATACACCAGGATAACATTCTTGGCACAGGTAGCTTTCGCAAACATTTCAGAGGTGGTTTCAGGTTTTGCTTGGTGCCCAGCCTAGGCACATGGCCTCTTTCCTCTGCTGAGATCACTTCATGTGTATTGAGAAGCAGAGCTTCACCCACATTTCTTAAAAAACGAATCCTAACCTTAGGAGCTCTATTCGCTACTCTGGGACTCAAGGTCAAATAATCTTCAAACCTGCTTCTGACCTTAAGCTTCAGTCTGTTGTTGTTTTTGAGACAGCCTGTTGCCCAGGCTAGAGTACAGCAGCACAACGTTGGGTCACTGCAATCTCCGCCTCCCAAGCTCAAGCAATTCTCATGCCTCGGCCTCCCAAGTAGCTGGGATTAGAGGCATGCACCACCATGCCAGGCTAATTTTTATATTTTTAGTAGAGACGGGTTTCACCATGTTGGCCAGACTGGTCTCCAACTCCTGACCTCAGGTGATCCGCCCAATTTGGCCTCCCAAAGTGCTGAGATTACAGACGTGAGCCACCATGCCTGGCCTTAAGCTTCAGTTCTGATCATACTATCTCTGCTTCAAGTTTTGTTTGTTTGTTTGAGGAAGGGTTTCACTCTGTTGCCCCGGCTGAGTGCAGTAGCACACTCATGGGTCACAGCAACCTCAACCTCCCAGGCTGAGGGGATCCTCCCACCTCAGCCTCCTGAGTAGCTGGGACTACAGGTGCCTGCTACCATGCCTGGCTACTTTTTAATTTTTTTGTAGAGACAAGGTCTCTCTATGTTGCCCAGGCTGGTCTCAAACACCTGGGCTGAAGCAATCCTCCCACCTTGGCCTCCCAAAGTGCTGGGAGTACAGGCATGAGCCACCATGCCCAGCAATGTTTTGCTCATCTTTACCTGAGTCAGGTATCCCCTCTGTCCTTCCAGTCCCACGTGTGATCATACAGCCATAATCCTTCACGGACAAGCTTCTTAAAAGGAATACTATACCAGATCTTGTTTTCTAGACACCACTTTCCACTCCTTTGGAGTCCCCAAAGGATACAGGACTCCTTAGAGAAATGGCTGGTTCCAGGGCTAGGACAGGAAAGTGTAAGAGGAGACTGAACATCTTATTGTGCCAAAAAATAGAGGTGCTCGAAAAATGATGGGGATATATATCAAATAGCTTGAAGGGCACTTTATCTTGACTTTTTAGTAGCCTATGAAACTACTAATCTCATCCTCCTTCTTGAAACTCTCTCCTCTAACATCTGGTCTTCTGCTTCTGATCTTCTGCTTCTGATTATCTTTCCTCAATGACGGCTCCTTCTTCTTCTTCTTCTTCTTTTTTTTTTTTTTTTTTTTTGAGACGGAGTTATGCACTGTTGCCCAGGCTGGAGTGCAGTGGTGCGATCTCGGCCCACTGCAAGCTCCGCCTCCCAGGTTCACGCCATTCTCCTGCCTCAGCCTCTGGAGTAGCAGGACTACAGGCGCCCGCCACCACGCCCGGCTAATTTTTTGTACTTTTAGTAGAGACGGGGTTTCACCATGTTAGCCAGGATGGTCTCGATCTCCTGACCTCGTGATCCGCCCACCTCGGCCTCCCAAAGTGTTGGGATTACAGGTGTGAGCCACCGTGCCCGGCCAATGATGGCTCCTTCTAAGAGTCTTTTCTGGGTATCTCATTTTCTGCTCATCCCATAAGTATATGGGATATTCCTTGCTGCTCTGTCCTCAGCCCTTTTCTCATTGTTTTCCTTCTCTGGGTGCTCTTTGCCAGTCCTACAGCTTCAGCTATTATATACACAACGGGCCAGGCGCAGCGGCTCACACCTATAATCCCAACACTTCGGGAGGCCGCGTCAGGCAGATTGCTTGAGCCCAGGGGTTCAAGACCAGCCTGGGCAACATGGTGAAACTCCATCTCTACTAAAAATACAAAAATTAGCTAGGTGTGATGGTATGTGCCTGTAGTCCCAGCTACTTGGGAAGTTGAGGCAGGAGGATTGCTTGGGCCCAGGAGGTCAAGGCTACAGTGAGGCAAGATTGAGCCACTGCACTCCAGCCTCAGCAAGTGTGAGATCCTGCCTCAAAAGAAAAAAAAAAAAGCTCTCAAATATATATATTTCTGAGTACATTATGTGTAGCTACAACGTAGGTAGGTAGGTAGATGGATGATTGATAGATAGACAGACAGATAGATAGATAGATACAGCACAGACATCTCTCTTGAGCCCCCGGAGCCATAAATCCATCCAATTACTTCTTGGATATCTCCACTTGGAGTAACCCACTAATATCTCAAAGGTACCTTGTTAAAAACTGAAGATATTTTCTTCTTCTCCTCCAGTACACTTTATCTCTATTACTGGCAGTACTCACACCTGATTGTCCAAGCAAGAAAACTCTGAAATTCTTCTTAATGTTAATGCCCTTTAACCAGAGACCACTAGGAACACACCTCTAGTTAAACAAGTTGAGTTTATTACTCATTGCAGCAAAGAACACACAACATAGGGAACCATGGGGTGTCTCAGTAGGAATGTTTAGAAGAACCTAGTATAGAATTTGGGATTGGGAGAGGGTCTAAGGAAACAGGGGTTTGCTCCAGATTGGATACTATCAGAAAGAAGAATTTCATGATTATCTCAATACATCTTCTCTACAGGGAAGGCAGACTAGAGCTGGGACAAAGCCGTCACTAGTAAAGTAGCAGTTGCTCATTTTAGCTGAGAGAGGGTGATTTTTGGTATTTTCTGGATGGCACCGTGACCCTCTTTTTGCCTGTGCTTAGACAAAACTACGAAGTGGACTTGTTTTTTCTCACTTTATTAAGGTCTCAGAGTAATCTTGTTTAATGTTGGTATTCTGTGAGACTTATGCCCAACAGGAAAATAACATAGCCTAGCTGTGAATGCCAAGTCAGCTTTCAGATGTCAAGGGCAGTTTTTCTCCCCCGATTTTTCATTAATCACTCTCTGTCATTCCATATAAATTAGTTGCCCACCCAGGTGCAGTGGCTCACGGCTGTAATCCCAGCACTTTGGGAGGCCGAGGCGGGCGAATCACTTGAGGTCAGGAGTTCGAGACCAGCCTGGCGAAACTCCATCTCTACTAAAAATACACAAATTACCTTGGAGTGGTGATGCACACCTGTAGTCCCAGCTACTCAGGAGGTTGAGGCACGAGAATTGCTTGAACCCAGGAGGCAGAGGTTGCAGTGAGCCGAGATCACACTACTGCACTCCAGCCTGGGCGACACAGCAAGACTCTGTCTCAAAAAAAAATTAGTTGCCAAGGCCTATTAATTTTTACTCTCTATGTATCTCTGGCATCTCTTGGTACCCTCTTCTCCTTCCTTAATCCAGGCCATTATCATTTCTCAGCTGAATGACTCCATCAGTCACTTAACAGTGTGCCCAGCATGCCATCACACTCCCGTTCCAGCCCATCCTCCATGATCTCCCTGTAGCCAGAATGAAGGCTCTGAATGCATCATCCCCTGCCAAAAATCTTCTTTGGTTACATTACCAGCTGTGTTTCTAACATTTAAATAGTAAAATTAAAAATCAGTGAGGTTAGCAATGAAAATAAACTTTTTTCTTTTCTCCCGAAAAGGAATCAAGAAGGGTGGAGAGTGTATTTGCAGAAGGAATCAGCTGAGTTTGGAGACTATTTTGATATCCTGATTCCCTCTTAAGAAATGATGACTCAATGCAAATCAACAGGGTGGCATGACTGCTAAAAAAAATGTAATGCATTATTGGCACCATTCGTAAAAGTATACTGTCCACAGTAAAAAAAAAAAAAAAAAAAAAAAAAAATGTTGTTCCGGGTAATACATTTTAAGAAATATATTATTAAAAGCATGTGCCTAGAGGAGGACAACCAAGATAGGGAGGGTTCTGGAAGCATGTCGTATGGATAATAAGAAAAAATAAAGCTTAAAGAAAAATAAGGAATATGACAAATATTTTCAAATAGGAGTAAATTTATTTCATACAGATTCAGGGGCAGAATCAAGTCTGAGGATTATAAACCATAAGCAGACTGATTTCCACTCAATATAAGGAAAGATTTTCCATTAAAACTGCCCAATAATGGCCAGATGCAGTGGCTCACGCCTGTAATCCCAGCACTTGGGAGGCCAAGGCAGTTGGATCACCTGAGGTCGAGAGTTCAAGACCAGCCTGTTCAACATGGTGAAACCCTGTCTCTACCAAAAAAAAAAAAATTAGCCAGGTGTGGTGGTGTGTGCCTGTAATCCCAGCTACTCAGGAGTCTGAGGCACAAGAATCGCTTGAGCTCGGGAGGCAGAAGTTGCAATGAGCCGAGATCGACAGAGGAGATGCCATCTCAAAAAAAAAGAAAGAAAACTGTCCAATAATGGAGTTAGGTCCATGAAAACGTAGTGAACTCCTAGTTACTAAAAGAATTCAAGAGAAAGCTGAATAGCATTCCAGAAAGTACACTATAAAACAGGAGCTGGCTGGGCACGGTGGCTCACACCTGTAATCCCAGCACTTTGGGAGGCCAAGGCAGGTGGATCACGAGGTCAGGAGTTCGAGACCAGCCTGACCAACATGGTAAAACCCCGTCTCTACTAAAAATACAAAAATTAGCTGGGTGTGGTGGGGTGCACTTGTAGTCCCAGCTACTTGGGAGGCTGAAGCAGGAGAATCCCTTGAACCTGGGAGGCAGAGGTTGCAGAGAGCCAAGGTCGCACCACTGCACTCCAGCTGGGGTGACAGAGCAAGCCTCAATCTAAAAAAAAAAAAAAAAAAAAATAGGAGATGTTGAACTATCTGTGATGAAAGGATAGTTCTTTAATCCATTGTGGTCCAGTACTTTTATAAATTATAAAATGAAACAAGTAGAATGAAAAGAGAAAACTTTTTTTAAAATGCCCCACTTTTTAATTACCTTAATGGATATAAAACTAAATTTCAATAAATAGAATTGGAATATACATAAAAGGGAAAGAAAAAAAGTATTAAAAAACTTTTTCACTGAAAATGTGAATTTAAGATTAATATAGAGAATTTCTATAACTCAATTTTTTGTCATTCTTCAATTATAACTGAAGATTATAATTGAAATAGTGATTAATTTGTTTATTAGCCCATTAGATATACTTTGAATAAACACAGTGCATATTAATATTTAAAAGTTTTTAGGTCAAGCGGGGTGGCTCACACCTGTAATCCCAACAATTGTGGGGGCCAACACGGGAGGATCACCTGAGGCCAGGAGTTTGATACCAACCTGGGTAACACAGGGAGACTTGGTGTCTACAAAAAATTAATTAGCCAGGCATGATGGCAGACACCTGAAGCTCCAGCTGCAGGCTGAGATGGGAGGACTGCTTGAGCCCAGGAAGTTCAAGGTTACAGTGAGCTACAACTGCACTACCGTACTCCAGCCTGGGCAATAAAATGAATGAGACCCTCTCTCAAAAAAAAAAAAAAAAAAGTTCTAAATGTCACAAATGAGCTGGTTTCTTTTTCGTTAAAATATGTAATCCAGAGTAGATTGAAATAATGCTACTCTCATGGATTGATATATATCTAAACTATTTCCATGTTCTTCTTAAATATTATTCATAAGATGAAACCAGATTTACAAAGGGATAATAGTGGGAATGGGAAAAAAAGGTTTTAAAATAATTTCAGCATATGCAGAATATTCACTTTTAACTTTTATCCAAAATGAAGCAAGTGGTGTGCTATTTTCAAAATTCATTTTTAATTCTTCATTAGTTGCCAGTTAGAACAATGTATCATATAAGCTTACAATTAAATTTTAATCCTCTTTTGATGAAATAAATGGATTCCAGATCTATGAATTTGCCATATGTAGGCATTCTTTTGTTGGAAAATAAAACTTAAAACATTCTATGAAATTCATAATAGTTTGATTACTTTTCACAGATGTGCAATATCAAGATAATCACCAACTTCAATGACAATTGTTAAATTATGGAACATGTAATAACAATCTGTAGAAACTCTGGTCTTTCAAGCTTCTACCTTTTGCTTTTGCTCTTTGATTTTATCTGCCATTGAAAAACAAGTTACATTCCTGCCTTGTATGAAAGAATTCTGAAGCTATCAGAACTATCTTCAGATAATTGATGGTAACTCTAGCTGGCCAATTTGTATCTTTATTTTATTTTATTATTTTATTTTGAGGCAGAGTTTCACTCTTTTCATCCAGGCTGGAGTGCAGTGGCACAACCTTGGCTCACTGTAACCTCCACTTTCTGGGTTAAAGCTATTCTCCTGCCTCAGCCTCCCAAGTAGCTAGGAATACAGGTGTGCACCACCACACCCAGCTAATTTTTGTATTTTCAGTAGAGATGGGGTTTCACCATGTTGGCCAGGCTGGTCTTGAACCTCTGACCTCAGGTGATCCGCCTGCGTTGGCCTCCCAAAGTGCTGGGATTACAGGCATGAGCCACCGTGTCTGGCCCAATGTATATCTTTATAAAGCTGGGACCAAACTGGCTTCTTGCAGCAATAATAAATGTTCAAATATGCTCAACAGAACTTTCCCTCTAGATAACCATCATATCTCTATCACAGTTGTTTAAGTTTTCCAAACTATTACATAATAAAGAGAACAATCTCAAACTTACTGCATTAGCCTTTACACAAGTTATAGTCTTTACTAAGTCACTGAGCACACTGTACAGTTCAGTTGATATGCTTTTTCTACCAAGAATTTTTCAAATAAAGATATAGTATGTTGATTTACATTCTAGGGCAAGCTCCTTAACTTAGGTAATTATTCCGGAATGTCTTCTTACCAATGCAGCTATCCATCCAATCGTACTGCTACACAAAGCTTCAAATCACATTTATTGGCAAAGTAATTTATTCCACACTTTTTTATTGTTTAGACTTAGTTGTTCGTTGGCAATGAAGCAGAAAAAAGAGAATTCTTCCTTCATATTACTATCATTCAAATAGCATATAAACTAATTGCCATATTAGTAATATCTATACATTAATGGCACATCAAACCAATTGCAAGAAAAGGTAATTTATTAGCTTTCTTTGTTCTATGGGTTGATCTTCCTGGACATTTCAAATTGTTGTGTGTTGGTAACCGGTAATTGAGGTACTTTCTTTGCCACACAGTCTCCCAACATTTTCTAAGAATCTTTGATGCAGTTTTTCACCATTGTCTTAATAATTGCATTTTTTTTTTTTTTTTTTAGTTTTAGCAATCTAAAGTTGCTTACTTTATAAGATGTCTAAAAAGCATTAACGTTTATTTGTGAAATACTGAATATCTGTGCTTTCAGTTTTTTAATTAGGTTTTTCTTTCAAAGCGATCTTCTGCTTTTGGACTTATCTCTTTATGTTCTGTATTTAAATGTTGATTTAGTTTTCATGATTTTATTGCTTCATTTGCCAGAACGTCTCAGCAAATAACATGTTATGGTTTTCCCATATCTTCATTTATGGCTAAAAAACGGAACTCAGTATATGAAGAATTATATTTATGAGTAAAACCAGAACAATCTCTTTTGGTTTTCATTTATTCAGAATCACTTTTATTGTCACCATTAGGTTTATAATACTGCTTCATTCAGAAAAGGTCTTTTCTTGATAAAAAAAAAAAAAAAAAAAAAAGCCAATGAAGTTATTTTGCCATCCATAACATGGTGTTAAAGATAAATGAAACAAATTATCCCAAACCTTCACATCGATTGCATTCCCTGCCTGAAACGTTCTCTCCTTTCTCTTTAAACAGATCCAATCAACACTGGTCCCCCATAAAAATATTTCCAGTGCATATATCTGACAAAAGATTTATCCAAAATATTTAAACAAATATTATAACTTCAATCATAAGAAAAAATAATAAGAGTAAACAGATGTTCCATATCACATATTATCAGGGAAATGCAAATTAAAATAACCATGATGAGGATGAGCTGTCTGAGTAGAGAAAAACAACACAAAACAAGTGAGACACCACTGCACACCTATTAGAATGGCCAAAATTCAGAACACTAACACCAAGTGCTGACAGGGATGTTGAGCAATAGGAACCCTTATGCATTGCTGGTGGGAATGCAAAATGGTATAGCCTCTCTGTAGGACAGTTTGGTGGTCTTTTACAAAACTAAACATTCTCTTACCATTCAATCCAACAATTGTGCTCTTTGGTATTTACCCAAAGGAGTGGACAGCTTAAATGCACACAAAAACCTACACATGGATGTCTATAGCAATTTTATTCATAATTGCCAAAACTTGGAAGCAATCAACCAAGATGTCCTTCAGCAGGTGAATGGATAAACTGTCGTACACCCAGACAATGGAGTACTTGATGCTAAAAAGAAATGAGCTATCAAACTGTGAAAAGACATAGAGGAAACAAATGCATATTACCAAGTGAAAGAAACTTATGTGAAAAGGCTATATACTCTATGATTCCAACTATATGGCGTTCTGAAAAAGGAAAAACTTATGGAGACAGTGAAAAGACCAGTGGTAGCCAGGGTTTAGTGGGGAGGACACGACGAACAGGCAGAGCCAAGGGTTTTTAGGACAGTGTAGACTCTGCATGACACTATAAAGATGGATACGTCGTTATACCTTTGTTCAAACCCATAGATTGTACAACACTAAGAGTGAACCCTAATGGAAACAATAAGCTTTGGGTGATAATGATGTGTCACTGTAGGTTTATCAATTGTAACCAATGTGCCACTCTGCTGGGGGATGGTGATCAGGGAGGTTACGTATGGGGGAAGGGAGCATTGAGGATATATGTTATTTCTGTACCTTCCTCTCAATTTTGCTCAGAACCTAAAACTGCTTTTAAAAACTAAAGTAGTTTTTGGCCGGGCGCGGTGGCTCAAGCCTGTAATCCCAGCACTTTGGGAGGCCGAGGTGGGCGGATCACGAGGTCAGGAGATCGAGACCATCCTGGCTAACATGATGAAACCCCGTCTCTACTTAAAAAAAATACAAAAAACTAGCCGGGCGAGGTGGTGGGCACCTGTAGTCCCAGCTACTCGGGAGGCTGAGGCAGGAGAATGGCGTGAACCCAGGAGGCGGAGCTTGCAGTGAGCTGAGATCCGGCCACTGCACTCCAGCCTGGGCGACAGAGCGAGACTCCGTCTCAAAAAAAAAAAAAACTAGTTTTTTTTTTTTTTTAAGAGATGAGGGTCTCACTATGTTGCCCAGGCCACAGTGCAGTGGCTATTCACAGGTGTGATCTCACTACTGATCAGCACAGGAGTTTTGACCTCCATTTCTGACTTAGGCCAGTTCCCCCCTCCTTAGGCAACCCTGGGTCCCAGTGACCCAGGAGGTCACTATATTTATGCTGAACTTAGTGCAAACACCTGATTGGCATAGCTCACTACAACCCAGAACTGGACTCAAGTGATCCTCCTGTCTTAGCCTCCTGAGTAGCTAGGTCTACAGGCATGTGCCACTATGCCTGGCAAAAAGTCTTTTAAGTGCTGAGAAAAAAAAAAAAAAAATAAGAGCAAATGATTTGAACAGATATTTCACCAAAGATATGAGTGCCCAACAAGTACATGAATCAAAATATAATGTTATTGATCAACAGAGAAATGCAAATTAAAACCATCAAATTATTACTATGTATCCATTAGAATGGCTAAAACTAAATATATTATCAAATGAGGGCAAGAATATAGCAATTGGAACTTTCATTCATGGTGGTGAGAATATAAAATGGTACAACTACTTTGCAAAAAGCAGTTTGGCAGTTTTTTTTTTTTTTTTTTTTTTTTGAGATGGAATCTCATTTTGTCACCCAGGCTGGAGTGCAGTGGTGTGATCTTGGCCCACTGCAACCTCTGCCTCCCAGGTTCAAGGGATTCTCCTGCCTCAGCCTCCTGAGTAGCTAGGATTACAGATGCCTGCCACTACACCCAGCTAATTTTTGTATTTTTAGTAGAGACGGGATTTCATCATGTTGGCTAGGCTGGTCTTAAACTCCTGACCTCAAGTGATCCGCCCACCTCTGCCTCCTAGTTCTGGGATTACAGGTGTGAGCTACCACGCCCAGCCCCCCAGCTCATTCTTAGCTATGTGTGTGAAAAAGAGACAGTGTTAAAATATATATGGTTTAAACTGATAAGGAAATGATCAGTGATTGAGCTTATCAATGAGTGCTCATTCGGGTAGAGATGGCTTATAAGTAAAAGTGTTTGGGGCTGCTTACAGGAAGAAAAAATAAAAGTTAGGGATTTCCTTTGGATGCTGGGAAACAAAACTCCAACTGGGTTCTGACAAACATACCATGTGCATTGTCCTATGGAGACATGACAATCTAAACCCATAAACAAATCAATTACATTTTGCTGACTCCTATTATGAAGAGAATGGTCATAGTATTTGCTGCTTCTCCAATAGGTAGCATCTCTCCTCTCACTCCCTTGAATCTGAGATAGCCTTATGAAGTGATGTTGTGCCAGTTCTGAGACGAGGCCTCAAGAAGCCTTGAAGCTCCAATCTTGCACTTTTTTGTTTTGATACAGGTGCTTGTTCTGTTGCCCAGCCTAGAGTGCAGTGGCACAATCATGGCTCACTACAGCCTCAATCTCCTGGGGTCAAGCAATCTTCCCATCTCAGCCTCCCAAATAGCCAGGACTACAGGCACGCAGCACCATTGCCCCACCCTCCCCACCCCCAGCTAATATTTTTAAATTTTTTTGTAGAAGACCAGGCGTGGTGGCTCACACCTGTAATCCCAGCACTTTGGGAAGCTGGGGCAGGCAGATCACCAGAGGTGAGGAATTCGAGACCAGCCTGACCAACATGGAGAAATCCTGTCTCTACTAAAAATACAAATTAGCCGGGCATGGTGGCACGTGCCTGTAATCCCAGCTACTCAGGAGACTAAAGCAGGAGAATCGCTCAAACCCAAGAGGCGAAGGTTCCGGTGAGCTGTAAAAAAAAAAAAAATTTTTTTTTTTTTACAAATGGACTCTCACTATGTTGCCCAGGCTGGTCTTGAACTCCTGGGTTCAAGCAATCCCCCAACCTTGGCCTCCCAAAGTGCTAGGATTACCAGTGTGAGTCATCATGCCCAGCCCTAATCTTATACTCTCGAAACCCTAAAGCCATGTGAATAATCCAGGCCTAGTTTGCTGGATGATGACACACAGTCCCCCTAATGCCCCGGCTGACAGTCACTCAATACCAGACATACAAGTGATGCCACCTAGGACCAGCCAGCCTCAAAAACCCAACTAATGACCTCAGCTGCATGGGCAAGTTCAGCCAAGATAAGCTGAGCTGGATCCAGACAAGAATTACCTGGAAGAACACAAACTAATGAAAGATTGTTGTTTTAAGCAATGAACTTTGGGGTGATTTATTAATTAGCAACAGATAACTGATATTCAAGGATTCATCCAAAGTTCCCTTAAAAGACAGAACCCATTAAGTCATTTTTAACACTTATTAGCAAGTTATTAAATCCTTAAAAGAAACTGAAAGTTTCTAAGGTATAGTGGGTTGGAAAAAGGAACAGAAAAAGAAACTAAAAGTGAAGGTTGAGACTGACAAGTAAGGAGTTATTTCTCCCTGAAAATGTAATCAGAAAATAAGGTAAAGTGCCTCTGAATGCATAACTAGAACAAGTAAGGAAACGATCTAATGGTTTTAGTAGTAAATATATGATTTCAGGGGCACATCCAGCGGAATGGTGGTGTCAGTGCACACCAACTTGTAAGATCCAGTCATGGAAACTGGCAAACATTACAAGTTAGAACCAGTTGTTAAACCTTTATTAGTACATCACTGGAGACATCTATTGCTAAAGGCACATTTCATCAGTATGTATATGCATAAATATGTATACAAAATATTCTTAATGTTTAAAAAAGACATTGGTTGGTTCTGCCACAATCTGTGATCTTGGGCAAGTCAATTAGTCTCTTTGGATCTGTTTCCATATCAGTGCCCAAAAATCATCTTTAAGATGTCTTTCAGCTTTACCATTCACCTTTTATGCTTTTATGGTAATTACACCTGGATGCAGCAATTGAAAAGTCCAATGGGATCAATCCAAATTGCCACACTTACCATGTTACTGACTACATATGTTACTCATCAGGACTATTATTCAAGTAAGTGGTATAATAGTAATTCAATGTACTTTGCATTACGAGTGAGGAAGAGATTAATTTTCACTAGAGGGGAAAAAAGGGATGGTCTGGGCAAGATATTTTGTCAATCAGGAATGAGGAGGGCTCATCTTTGAACCTACAGTGGCTTGAACTCTATAGGCGCTTAATAAAATTTGCCGAAAATATTACATGCTTGGAGACAATATTATAAAGAAGAGACATTCTTGGCCAGACGCGGTGGCTCATGCTTGTAATCCCAGCACTTCAGGAGGCCAAAGCAGGTGGATCACCTGAGATCAGGAGTTCAAGACAAGACCAGTGTGACCAACATGGAAAAACCCCATCTCTACTAAATACAAAAAATTAGCCGGATGTGGTGTTGCATGCCTGTAGTCCCAGCTACTTGGGAGGCTGAGGCAGGAGAATCGTTTGAACCCGGGAGGCGGAGGTTGCAGTGAGCTGAGATTGCGCCGTTGCACTCCAGCCAGGGCAACAACAGCAAGACTCTCTCAAAAAAAAAAAAAAAAAAGAGAGACATTCTTGCTGAATTGAAGACTCAGAAGAGGCTGGGCGTGGTCGCTCACCCTTGTAATCCTGGCATTTTGGGGGGCCAAGGTGGGCAGATCACCTGAGGTCAGGAGTTCGAGACCAGGCTGGCCAACATGGTGAAACCCCATCTCTACTAAAAATACAAAAAATTAGCCAGGGATGCTAGTGCATGCTCATAATCCCAGCTACTCAGGAGGCTGAGGCAGGAGAATCGCTTGAGCCCACGAGGCGGAGGTTGCAGTAGGCCGAGATCGTGCCACTGCACTGCACTCCAGCCAGGGTGACAAAAGTGAAATTCCAGCTTGAAAAAAAAAAAAGACTCAGAAGTAATCATAAGGTTTCTACTTGCTATTCTCATATATAATTGTGAGACTCTGCCTCCATTTCTCCATCTAAAAACAGGAGCTCATTTACAAGCAACATGACAAGAATTCAAGCAGTCATGACTGTGAAGCATTTCTGCAGGAGGATATGCTTTGTAAGTATGAGGTTGTTACTAAATCAAAATGAATGCCTTTGTGCAAAACGAGAAAGCACATTACATATTGTTCCTGAGTATTCCTTCCCAGTGCATTCAAAGTATTCTCACATTCAGAAGGTTAAATAGCACATTAAAAAATAGTAGGAGGCTGATGGCTGAGCTCAATTGGGAAGATTTTCTTTGGTGTTAGAATGTTTGAAAATTATTTTGGGAAGACTACGAGCAAGTTATTTTGAACTTCTGGGAAAAAAAAAATCTGCCTAAAAGCAACGGAGACATTTATTTACGCCTTTAGCAAATAAAAGTTTACTTACTACCAGTGTTTGTGGACTGATATTCAACTTATCTTCTGGAAATTTTAAAAATACACACTGAACCTGAAAAAACAGTTTAAACCACTGACTTTAAAAATGTACGTAAACATGGATGCCTTCTGATTCAATGATTGCACTTACAGAAACAAATCTAAGAAAATAGTAATGATCTTACCAGCTTCTGATGAGATTATAAGAAAAAAATTTTAAAAATAATAAAAATAAAAAACGGTAATAATCCACCAGGATGTTAATAACAGCATTATTTACAAGACGGAACAAACAGAAACAAGGATTACATCTAACAGCAGGGAGTTAATTAAATTATGACAAGCTAGATTATAGAAGAATATGAACCCATTAAATCAGAGTACTTATGGAAAAAATTCCTATTAAGTGAAAAAAGCATTCCAAAACGGCATATATTATGAGCTCTATTTTTATTTTTGAAATATATTTATGCAGAGAAATACAAAGAAAGAAGGTATACAAAATGTTAATATTATCTTAAAAAAATAATAAGGCTGGGCACAGTGGCTCACACCTGTATCCCACACTTTTGGAGGCCAAGGCAGGTGGATTGCTTTGAGCCAGGAGTTCAAGACCAGCCTGGGCAACATGGCAAAACCCCATCTCTATAAAAAAATTAAAACAATTAGCCAGGCGTGGCAGCACACATGTGTAGTGCCAGCAGCTCGGGAGGCTGCGGTGGGAGGATTGCTTGAGCCCATGATATTGAGGTTGCACTGCAATGTGATTGTGCCACTGCACTCCATCCTGGACCACACAGCAAGATCTTCTCTTTAAAAAAAAAAAAAATCAGTTTTTGCTACTGGCCTACTCAGAATATTCCAGCACTTAATTTCACTATTACCATTTATTCTACTAGTCATTCTCAACTAATGAACATCCAAATTCTCTGCTAATTAAGTGCTTTTAAAAGTCACTTTTGGGTGAGATGTTCAAATGAAGCCCTGGATGAGAGTGCCCTCTGGTGGTTTCCAATAATGCTTGAACAATAACTGTGCACTGCGTTTTTCATGAAGCTAAATGTATTTAATTTAAAGAAGCATCCCATTTTACGAATTTTAAAATGTCTGCAAAACAGAAATAAGTAGATCTTTCATAAAATGTTAGTGATAGTGGATAACAGGTTCTTATCCCTGGGGGGCGGGGGAGGAACAGAGGGCAAGTGATGCTGGTGATGGAATATGTGCTTATTTAGCAAAATTAAAAATCAGCAAACCATGAAAAGCAAAATCCCAGAAAGCACAGTGTTAATCTATACTTCCAGTACAATAAAGTCAAAGTTAATTCTCCAAAGCATTGACACATAAGTATGTGGATTTAGACGTCTTGGGTAAATCCCTAATTTAGTAGAGCTTTCTACTTGGAAGAGAAGAAAATCTTCATCATTATATTTTGATTTGTTTTTCACTTCTTTGTACATTTATAACATAGCTAAAAATTTGTAGGATTCTGGATATAAGTCAATCTGAAAGAAAACCAAACATTTTTCAAGAATACACCATCGACAAAGCTGGTAAATATTTCTGATTTATCAAGTTCAATCAAACTTGTTTTTCTAATCTTTCCAAATGAAATTTACATTAACGGAAAAAGTAAACCACTTAAAAATATTTCCTTTGGGTAACAGAGGGTCAACATTATTATTTCCTTTACTCTCTCCTAGTCACTATTCCTCACACTTCACTGGCCACTTGAAACTTCAACTAGAGTTCCTTTATTAAAAGAACTAGATCAAACAATAGATTTTGAGAAATCATTTTTCACATCAATTTTACAAATACTGTATCACAAACATTCTACAGTACAAATTTAAATAAAGCAAGCTTTCTGCCTTATTAAAAGATTCTTCACTTCCTAAATAGAAACTGAAGGGGAAGCAATGCTATTAAGGATCACATATAAGCTAATAGAGGCAGCAGAATTACCTATTAACATTCTCATAACACCAGTCTAGTGACCTTAACGTTTTAATCACAGAGCTGCAGCTGTTCGCATGTGTTCTAAAGCTAGCATAATCTTTAAGACAGCCAGGAAAAAAAATCCTCAAAACAAATTACATAATATTCTATCTAGAAAAATTTCTAGGAAAGCAAATTCTTGGGTGAAAGAAAACCACCCCTTTGTCATTGTGATGCACTGAAAAAAAGCTTTGGAGCCTGATAGTTTGGCTCCTGGCTCTCCCACTTTTTTGGTAGGGTTCAAGTCACTGTAAAATGTAATTATACTCCTTCAAAGGATTATTTTGAGAATTTAATAAGAATGGATGGAAGGGGCCTAGCAGATAGTAAAACCTGATTAAAATATCACTAATTTAATTGTTTCCTAGAAGACAACTGAAACATTACAACATTTATTTTCTTGGTAGACCGTATGAGTTTATTCTCAAAAGCAATTTAAAAATCTCCTTCATGAAAGCTATGCACCTTTTTATTAATCGTATTTACACTACTAACAATGTTTTGCTGATGATTAAAAATACTTAAATCACAGTAGACACCCAAAAAGAGATGTTTCTCAACTTATGGTAGGGTTACATCCCAATAAACCTACTATCAGTTGAAAATCTTGTAAACTGAAAATGCTAGCCTGTCTTAAATATGCTCAGAACATTTACAGTAGCCTACAGTTGAGCAAAATTATCTAACACAAAGCCCGTTTTATAGTAAAGTGTTGAATTTCTGATGTAATTTATTGATATTCTACTGAATACGTATGGCTTTGGCACTATGGAAAAGTCCTAAATTGGAGACCGTACATAAATGAAAGACTAAAATCAAAAAAGAAAAAAAGAAAATAGGTTTCTCTAAATAAGAATGTCAAATCCAGAATTACTTTATATATAAGTACACATTCTAATATATGAAAAGATATTTTATCATTATTACTTTACTGTATATTAGTGAATACACCAGACTACATTTTCTCAAATGGCAAATGAGGCACATTTCTCTTTGATTCCCCCAGGAACCTCAGCATCATCTGTCTTTTGGAGGATTCAGATTCTTACGACGTCTGTGATACCTTGAAAAGAAGAAAATACTTGGAATAAGATGATTTTAATAAAAATCATTCCTGATAAAAATCTAACTTCTATGATTATTTTGCTATTGGAACTATTTTTTAAAAATCAATGAAACTATGTATCAGGCATTTCTTAATAATAAGCCACATTCTCCCATTGTGAAAATTTGTTCTCCTTTTTATACGTAATCATTTTTTTTTTCTTTTCTGGAGTCTGGGTCTTGCTTTATTGCCCAGGCTGAAGTGCAGAGGTTATTCATAAGTTCAACAATAGGGTACTACAGCCTCAAACTCCTGGCACAAGGGCTCCTCCTACCTTACCCTGCCTAGTAGCTGGGACTACAGGCACACCACCACATGTGGCTAAGTTGTTGACTATTAATTATATTAAGCATTTGAAATAGTTTTCTTTCATATCTTGAGGATAATCACAACATGGTAACTTAGATGACTGATTTTGAATTAAAAACTAATTTTTTTTGTCTTAGTAGTAAAGCAATATCACATCTGGTGAGATTTAGGCTTCTAAAACATAAAAGAAACATCACATTGTGAACACGAATGTGTTCTGTTAAAGTTTTATTTACAAGGGGCTATTTTCCTCTAAATGGAGGTCTTTAAAATGCAAAATCATGTTTTAATATAAAATAAGATATAACTAGTAATATGTTTGTGGAAAAATGTATGATGTCATGAAAAATGGAGAAATTGCAAATCAGAACAGTGAGGAACCTTTTACTTGTTTTTGAGATCACAAACATGTTAAAAATCATAATGACCAATCCAAGCCCAGGTGTGGTGAAATTAGCACCATCAGACCCGACTGGTTAAAAGTATAAACTTTTATTTCAAAATACTTTTTAAAAGCAATATGATAAGATGTATCAAAAAATATTCATAACTTTTGACCTAGTAATTCCTCTTCTAGCACTTGTCCCAAAGGAATATAGAAAAAGTAGTTAAAATATTCAGGAAGAACACAGGAGCAAATTTACATACACAGTATGATTATAACCATATAAAAATAAGCAAACTAACGAAACTTACGTATAGATATAAAGAAATGAAATGCATTGTTAGCAGTGATAGTTTTTGAGTGATTTCACCATGGAGAATTTTTTGTTTTGCTCCTCTGTATTTCCTTATTTTCTTCACGGATTTAAGAAAAATTCCTGCATAGAGTACATGTGCTTTTGTGATGAGTTATCTTCAAAAATTTCCTTCTGGTCAGATTTTGGCAAGTTGGTCACAAGTTAATTTTTGTTTTCAATTTTTTGCTAATGTGGAAATTCAGTTTTACACTATAAATGGTAAGACATGTACCCTATGATCTTTAGTTGTTGTGATTAAGATAGCTAAAGCATTTTTTTGCTTCAGGTTTCATAAAGGCAACTTCCTGACACACTTATTTTTTTTTTTTTTTTGGAAAATTTGCAAAATACAGGAACTGAATTGAAAAGAATGAATTACATCTGTATATATCAACATGGAACAGTAAGTTGTCAAAAAATACACACAGTAACATACCATTTGCATAAACATGTCTACATGTACTTATGTTGGCATAGAGAAAATTCTGCTTTTTTTCTAAAAGGTTCCATTGACATACCAGATAATCAAGGTTGTACTAGTGCAATAGCATCTCTGAAAGGCATTCTCTCAAAGCAAGGAGAATGGTCATCGGGAATAGTGAGCGGTTCTAGAAGGGGTGTGGGAAGTCAATAACCTCTTGAAATTATTTGTAAAAATAGTGAATATGTGTTTTTCTGGGCAGTGGACTGAAAACTTTTATCAGCTCTCAATGAAGTCTGAGACCTTCAAAATGCTAAGAACCATCTATTAAAAATGTCATTCAGCATACGCTGTTCAATTGTATTTACTACTCAAAACTGAAAATGTTTGAGACTCTGATAGCCCTAAACTGAACAAAGTCAAGTTCTAAAATGTGCTCAACAAATGTCAAAAGGCATTTACAGATTTCTTATCATGCATGAATTTTAGTGTACACTACAATCACTAGCCAAAAGCAAGCACCTTAATTTTAGGATGACCTTATTCTATCATCCAGACTGGAAACCTTGCAGGCACTATTAATAATTAATACACAAGTTAAATTGAGATTGCTCCTGGCAAACCAAGTTATATTGTTACACTTCTTAAATTACACAATGACTCGGTGACATCTGGAACACTGGTCCACAGCTCTTAACCCAGAAAACTTTACCTCCTGGTTCATACTAAGCTAGGTAATCAAATCTGTTTCCTACTGATGGAAGTAGCTAATTTTTGTTGTCTCCATGGGAAAATATTAAAGTCGTTTCTTAAATAAAGTAGTACTATTATTCATGCGTTTGTAAGATTGCCCCATATTTCAGAAATTTAGAATTATTTTCTCCTTCCTTCATGCCCGTCTGCCTCTCTCCCTCCCCACACCCCCTCTCTTTTTCTCTCCTCCTTTCTTTCTTAGAGTCAGGGTCTTGCTCTGACACCCAGGATGGAGTGTAATGAAACAATCATAGCTCATTGCACCCTCAAACTCCTGGGCTCAAGTGATCCTCCCACCTCAGTCTTCTCAGTAGGTAGGACTACAGGCATACACCACCATGCCCAACTAATTTTTAAAAATTGTGGGGACCGGGCACAGTGGCTCATTCCTGTAATTCCAGCACTCTGGTAGGTCAAGGTGGGCAGATCAGTTGAGTCCAGGAGTTCGAGACCAGCCTGGGCAACATAGCGAAACCCCATCTCTACAAAAAATTTAAAAAGTAGCCAGGCATGGTGGTATGCATCTGTAGTCCCAGCTACTCAGGAGGCTGAGGCAGGAGAATCTCTTGAACCCGGGAAGTGGAGGTCGTAGTACACTGAGATCAGGCCACACTGCATTCCAGTCCGGGTGACAGGGCAACACCCTGTCTCAAAAAAAAAAAAAAAAAAAAAAAACAGGTATTATGAGAATCAGAATCATTTATCCATTTTAAAATATGTGAGCACCTACTATGTGTAGATCCTAATCATTCTGTAGTACACAAAACAAGATAAAAATCCGACTTTCCAATACAGGAGATAGCAAAATAAGATAAATAAACTGGTCAGGGAAGGCTTCATTGAGTAAAACCCTGAAAGAAGTAAGAGAGCTACCTTTACTGATACTGCGAGAAAGTGTGTCCTATGCAGACAAACAGCAAGTATAAAGGCCCTGAGGTGGAAGGAAGGGCATGTTCAAAAGCAAAAAAGAGGCCATCTAGCCAGAATACATGAACAAGGAAAAGACAGTAGTGCATGAGAGTAGAAAGGTAATGCAGGACCAAAGCATGTAGGTAGTTGTAGGCCAAGAGTATTTCTGAGTGAGACAGGAAGCTGTTTGAGGATTTCCTTTTTTTTTTTTTTGGAGACGGAGTCTTGCTCTGTCACCCAGACTGCCGTGCAGTGGCGCAATCTCAGCTCACTGCAAGCTCTGCCTCCCGAGTTCATGCCATTCTCCTGCCTCAGCCTCCTGAGTGGCTGGGACTACAGGCGCCCGAAACCATGCCTGGCTAATTTTTTTTGTATTTTTTTTTTTTTTTTTTGAGACGGAGTCTCGCTGTGTTGCCCAGGCTGGAGTGCAGTGGCCGGATCTCAGCTCACTGCAAGCTCCGTCTCCCAGGTTTACACCATTCTCCTGCCTCAGCCTCCCGAGTAGCTGGGACTACAGGCTCCCGCCACCACGCCCGGCTAGTTTTTTTGTATTTTTTAGTAGAGACGGGGTTTCACCGTGTTAGCCAGGATGGTCTCGATCTCCTGACCTCGTGATCCGCCCGTCTCGGCCTCCCAAAGTGCTGGGATTACAGGCTTGAGCCACCGCACCCAGCCTTTTTTTGTATTTTTAGTAGAGACGGAGTTTCACCGTGTTAGCCAGGATGGTCTTGATCTCCTGACTTCATGATCCACCTGCCTCTGCCTCCCAAAGTGCTGGGATTACAGGCGTGAGCCACCGTGCCCAGCCTGTTTGAGGATTTTCAACAGAAAAATTACAAGAACCAAGGGAAGTATTAACATGGTTACTCTGGCTGCTATGCTACAAACAGACTGCAGCAAAGCAAAGGAAGCAGCTGGGAGACCAGTTAGGAAGTTATTTCAACAAAACAGGCAAGAATGGTGATTTGGACTAGGATAGTGGCAGAGGGAATGGTGATAAGTAGTCACATCTGGATACATTTTAGAGATAAAGCTAACAAGATTTGCTAACAGACCAGATATTGGGTATGAGATAGAGAGAGGAGTCAAGAGTGGTACCAAGGTTTTGGCCCAAGCAGCTAGAAGAACAGAACTAGCATTAACTGAGAGAGCAGGCTGCAGGAGAAGCTGGTTTGTGGAGGACCATCAGAAGCGCAGTTAGACACATATCAAGTTAAGGATACCTACTACACATGTCAAGTAAGCAATTGGATATATAAGCCTAGAGGTCAAGGGACAGGTCTTGACCACAGATGGATTTGGAAGCCATCATCACACAGATGGTATTTAATGCCATGGGACTGGATGAGATTCCTGTCCTAGAGAATGGAAGAGAAAAGTGGAGAGGTCCAAGGACTGATTCTTGGGGCACTCCAAAATCTAGAGACAAGGGAGATGAAAAGGAAGCACCAAGATAAATCAAGATAGTGTATTAACTTTAGATATGTAAAAAGAATTTCAACAGTTACTAAGGTCGAATTAATGAGAAAAGTAACAGACACATCATCATGAACCCTATAGAGATACAGGGTTCCCCAGAGAAACTCCGACCAGCCTGTGCGCTGGGAAAATGGGGTAGAGCCTCAGGAAGTTCGTGCTGTTTGCAGGGAAAAGGAGCCTGGCCTCTCATGATCTGGTGTGGTAACCTGGGGATTCAATCTGTGAGATGTGGGCCTGTTAATAGGAACCTCTCTCGCTTTGCTGAGTTTTTCCTTTTCACCCGATAAACCCTGTCCTTCCTCACCCTTCAAATTGTCTGCAAGCATAATTTTTTGTGGTTGTGTGTCTTTAGCTGACCTAAGAAAAAAGTCCTACAACAATAATATTGCTCAAATGATGTGTTCTAGGAAGATTATATTAGAAGGAATACTTCATGACTTGATTTTTTTTCATGCCAACTTAGGAAGACTAAAGACTCAACCTCCTAAGTAGCTGGGACTACAGAAGCATACTACCATACCTGGCTGATTTTTTTTGTTGTTGTTTGCATTTTCTGGAGAGATGGGGTTTGCCATGTTGCCCATGCTGGTCTCCAACTGCTGGGCTCAAGCAATCTGTCCACCTCAGCCTCCCAAAGTGCTGGGATTACAAGCGTGTAATCCTGGCCCACAGATTTAATAGTAAACACTTCAGATTTTCAGACATGAGATAATCTAATCAACGATACTTATTAGCCACTGGCCTATTCAGCATTGATTCTTCAGTCATACAACTTACACTCCCAGTTCACCCACCTTGGGTGAGGCCAGTAATTAGACGCAGGTAGTTTCAAGACAGAATGAAGTGGGCCAACACCTTCGGATCATTAAGGATCTGCTGACCTTGATTAAGAATCTGATAATGAGGAACATCTTAACCCACCTGTGACCTACCTGGATAAAATGGAACTGGATAAAGCCATATAACCTGGTAGCTGAACTCTGGAAATAAAACTTTCAAGCATCACTGGGAAATTTACCAGTGTATCCTCAAAACTACCATAAAGTACCATTTCAAAGAGGAATTAAACACCTTAAAGAAGCTGTGAAGACAATTAGGTGAGATAGTATTCCATCAGATGACAATTTAGTACCCATACATTGTATTAAGGATACTGTGTTAGAATTCTTGTGGCAAATTACAAAACAAATGTTCAGGTTTTTTTTTTTTTTTTTTTTTTTGACACAGAGTCTTACTCTGTCACCCAGGCTGGTTGCACAATCTCAGCTAACTGCAGCCACCACCTCCTGAGTTCAAGCAATTCTCCTGCCTCAGCCTCCTGAGTAGCAGGGATTACAGGCATCCACCATCACACTCAGCTAATTTTTGTATTTTTAGTAGAGACAGGGTTTTGCCATGTTGGCCAGGCTGGTCTCGAACTCCTGATCTCAAGTGATCCACCCACCTCGGCCTCCCAAAGTGCTGGGATTACAGGGATGAGCCACCACGCCCAACCACATCCTTGACAAAGAGAAAATAATCCAGGGAAGAAGATTTAACCAAAAAAAGTCACCTAAAAATAAAAATATAACATTAACAGATACCTAATAATCTACAACTATGTATAGTTGTGCTAAGAGGGACAGTAGACATTCAAAGTGAATATAAAGAAGTAAAATGTCATGAAGAAAGTAAGCTAAGAGCAAATAGCAGAGGAAGAGTAAAAGTGCTGAAAACTGAGGGATAAAGCATTTTAAATAGCTTGATGTTGAAATGAGATGGGGCACTGAGGTCAGATTAGGTGAGAACAAAAAAAAAAGGCAAGCCCCAACTATATGCTGCCAATAAGAAATCCACTTTAAAAATAAAGACAGCCAGGTTAAAAGTAATACAGAAATGACAAAGGTGACATTACAACCAATCTCAGAGAAATACAACAGATTCTCACAGACTATTATTTTTTGGGGGGGGAGGGGGCAGGGACGGAGTTTTGCTCTTGTCCCCCAGGCTGGAGTGCAATGGCGCACAATCTAGGCTCACTGTAACCTCCGTCTCCCAGGTTCAGGAGATTCCTCAGAGACTATTATTACGAACACTTCCAAGCACACAAACTAGAAAATCTAGTGGCAATGGATAAATTCCTGAAAACGTACAACCTCCCATGATTGAATCAGGAAAAACTGAAACCCTGAACAGATGAATAATGAGTTCTGAAACTGAATCAGTAATAAAAAACCAACAACCAAAAAAAGCTCTGGACCAGATAGATTCACAGCTGAATCCTACCAGATGTGCAAAAAGCCAGTACCAATCCTACTGAAACTATTCCCCCCAACAACAACAACAAAAAATCGAGGAGGAAGGACTCCTCCCCAACTAATTCTACAAAAATGGCATCATCCTGATACCCAAATCTGACAGAGACATAACAAAAAAACAAAACTATGGGCCAATATCCTGATAAACATGGACGCTAAAATCCTCAACAAAATACGAGCAAACCAAATCTAGCAGCACATCAAAAAATTAATTCACCACAATCAAGCAAGCTTTCTGCCTGGGATGGAAGGCTGATTCAACATATGCAAATAAATAAATGTGATTCATCATATAAACAAAATTAAAAACAAAAAAAAAAGATCATTTCAATAAACACAGAAAAAAACTTTCAGTAAAATCCAACATCCCTTCATGATGAAAATCCTCAATAAACTAGGCATTGAGGGAACATACTTCAGAACAATAAGAGCCATTTATGACAAACCCACACCAACATACTGAACAAGCAAAAGCTGAGAGCATTTCCTTTAAGAACACAAACAAGACAAGGATGCCCACTCTCACTACTCCTATTCAACATAGTACTGGGGAAGTCCTAGCCAGAGCAATCAGGCAAGAAAAAAAAAAAAATAAAAGGCATCCATTCAGGAAAAGAAAAAGTCAAATAATCTCTCTTCACTGATAATACGATTCAATGCCTAGAAAACCCTAAAGATTCAGCCAAAAGGCTCTTAGAACTGATAAACAACTTCAGTCAAGTTTCAGGATACAAAATCAATGTACAAAAATCAGTAGTATTCATATATACCAATAATGTTCAAGCTGAGAGCCTGAAGTCTACAATTACAGTTGCAGATTTCAACATTCCTCTCACAATAATTGATTAAATAAAAAATGAGTAAGGATAAAGAAAACAAACAACACTATCAACACAATCCCATTTACAACAGCCACAAGAAAATGTAAAATGCCTAGGAATACATCTAACCAAGGAGGTGAAAGGGCTCTACAACAACTACAAAGCACTGCTGAAAGAAATCACAGAAGATGGCCGGACGCTGTGGCTCACGCCTGTAATCCCAGAACTTTGGGAGGCCGAGGCAGGCAGATCATGAGGTCAGGATTTCAAGACCAGCCTGGCCAACATGGTGAAACCCCATCTTTACTAAAAATACAAAAATTAGCTAGGTGTGGTGGCATGCGCCTGTAGTCCTAGCTACTCTGGAGGCTGAGGCAGGAGAATCGCTTGAACTCGGGCGGCAGAGGTTGTAGTGAGCCGAGACCATGACATTGCACTCCAGCCTGGGTGACAGAGTAAGACTCCATCTCAAAAATCAATCAATCAATCAATCAATCAATCACAGATGACAAATGGACAAACATTCCATGCTCATGGGTTGGAAAAACCAATATTGTTAAAATGTCTATACTGCCCAAAGCAACCTACAGTTCAATGCTATTCCTATCAGACTACCAACATCATTTCACAGAATTAGAAAAAAACTATTCTAGGCCGGGCACTGTGGCTCACATCTGTAATCCCAGCACTTTGGGAGGCTGAGACAGGTGGATCACCTGAGGTCAGGAGTGTGAGAGCAGCCTGGCCACATGGTGAAACCCTGTATCTATTAATAATACAAAACTTAGCCAGGTATGGTGGCGCATGCCTGTAATCCCAGCTACCCAGAAGGTTGAGGCGGGAGAATTGCTTGAACCCCGGAGGCAAAGGCTGCAGTGAGCCAAGATCATGCCATTGTGTTCCAGTCTGGGCAACAAGAGCGAAATTCTGTCTCCAAAAAAAAGGAAAAAATTATTCTAAAATTCATATGGAACCAAAAAAGAGTCCAAATAGCCAAAGCAATTCTAAGCAAAAAGAAAGAAGCCAGAGACATCACATTACTTGACTTCAAACTATACTAAAAGGCTACAGTAATCAAAACAGCATGGTAGTGATAAAAAAGAGACACAGAGATAAATGGAACAAAATAATAAACCCAAAAATAAAGCCATACACCTACAACCAAGTGTTCTTTGACAAATGGTGCCAGGATAACTGGCTAACCATATGCAAAAGAATAAAACTGGACCCTTACCTACCACCATATATATAAAACAACTGAAGACAGATTAAAGACTTAAATATAAGACCTCAAGCTACAAAAATCCTAGAAGGAAACCTAGGAAATATTATTCTGCTTACATTTTTCTTTTCTTTCAAAGAAATAAACAAAAGCTACATTCAAAGAAACACCATGCTGGACACTGGTCTTGGTAAATAATTTATGACTAAGTACTCAAAAGTGATTGCAAAAAAACACAAAAACTGACAAGTGGGACTTAATTAAAACAAAGAGTTGGCCAAGCACAGTGGCTCACACCTGTATTCCCAACACTTTGAGGCCAAGGCGGGTGGATCACCTGAGGTCAGGAGTTCGAGAGCAGCCTGACTAACATGGAGAAACTCCGTCTCTACTAAAAATACAAAATTAGTTGGGCATGATGGTGCATGCTTGTAATCCCAGCTACTCGGGAGGCTGAGGCAGGAGAATCACTTCAACCCAGGAGGCGGAGGTTGTGGTGAGCCAAGATCGTGACATTGCACCCCAGTCTGGGCAACAAGAGCAAAACTCCGTCTCAAAAATAAATAAATAAATAAATAAATAAAGCAAAGAGCTTCTGCCCAACAAAAAAAACTATCAACAGAGTAAACAGACAACCTACAGAATATAAGATATTCACAAAGTATGCATCCAACAAAGGTCTACTATCCGGAATCTATAAGGAACTTAAGCAAAAAACAAATAACTCCACTAAAAAGTGGGCAAGGGAACATGAACAGATACTTCTCAAAAGAAGACATACAAGCAGCCAATAAACATATGAAAAAATGCTCAACATCACTAATCATCAGAGAAATGCAAATAAAAATCACAGTGTGATACCAGCTGACATTAGTTAGAATGGCTATTATTAAAAACAGAAAAAAATAACAAATGTTGGCAAGGCTGCAAAGAAAAGCGAATGCTTACATACTGTTGGTGGGAATGTAAATTAGTTCAGCCACTGTGGAAAGCAATTGGAGATTTCTCAAAGAACTAAAAAGAGAATTGCCATTCGACCCACCAATCCTGTTACTAGGTAAATACCCAAAGGAATATAAATTGTTCCACCAAAAAGACACATGTAATTGTATGTTCACTGTAGCACTACTCACAACAGCAAAGACAGGAAATCAATTAGGTGCCTGTCAATGGTGAACTGGATAAAGAAAATGTGGTACATATACACCATGGAATACTATACAGACATAAAAAAGAACAAAATCATGTCCTTTGCAGCAGCACAGATGCAGCTGGAAGCCATTATTCTAAGCGAATTAACACAGAAACGGAAAACCAAAGACTACATGTTCTCACTTATAAGTGGGAGCCAAACATTGGGTACACATGGACATAAAGATGGAAACAAAAAACACTGGGGACAACAGGCAGGAGGGAAAGAGGTGAGAGAAGGCTGAAGAACTACCTATTGGGCACTATCTCACTGCCTGGGTGATGGGTTCAATCATACTCCAAACCTCAGCATCACACAATATATCCTTGTGTACCCCCCTGAAGCTAAAAATTGAAATAAAACAACAACAATAAAAAAATCCTTATCTTAGGGTCTCCTAGGAAACCACACCTAAGACAGTATCTATTAAAATACATACATACATACATTAAACATACATAGTGAAAAGCAAGCTTAGATAACAAAATTTACAAAGCATATAGCTCATATACCACTTTGGTCTGTTAAGTTTTATACCTTAATAAGACACCCAATTTGCTTTTTAAAAAACAGACAAAATATTTCTACAGATACTTAACTGAAAACAAACAAAAACCAAAACCCAAACATATGAATGGCCAATAAGCACATGAAAAGATGTTCAACATCTAGGTAGGTTAACCTCTACCTCTAAGAATAGCCCTACCTCATATTATACCCAATTCCCTATGGGGAACACAGAAATAGAGAACACTTCCATTTTATATTTTAAATACTTCTGCATAGTTTGAAAACACTTTTTAAAAATGTGTGTTTTGGCCAGGCATGGTGGCTCACACCTGTAATCCCAGCACTGTGGGAGGCCAACGCAGGGGGATCACTTGAGGTCAGGAGTTTGAGACCAGCCTGGCCAACATGGTGAAAGCCCGTCTCTACTAAAAACACACAAAAAAGCCAGGCATGGTGGTGTGCGCCTGTAGTCCCAGCTACTTGGGAAGTTGAGGCACTAGAATTGCTTGAACCCAGGAGGCAGAGGTTGCAGTGAGCTGAGATGGCACCACTGCACACCAGACTGGGCAACAAACAAGACTCTGTCTCAGAAAAATAAAAATAAAAATAAAAATAAAATGTGTTTTAAACCTTTTACTAAAAACTTATTTAAGAAGTTATATATCCCCAGTTAATAAATTCATAATGAGTCCCATTCTTTTGACTGCTGTAACTTAAGAACTGTGAAATATTTAGTAAATCATCCTTCTATATATTAAATGAGGTTTAAAAAGAAATAGTCTCTGACTAGGGAAAACAAGCTGAGAATGAATGAATGAATGAATCAATGGCTGAATAGATGGATGGACAGATGGACAGACGGACAGACAGATAGATAGAGGGATAGAAAAAAAGAAAGAAATGGTCACTGACATCCAGAAACTAACACCTGAAAATGACTCACATTAACCCAAAATATATATGTAGATACCAAATAAATATGTATTGAACGATAAGTGATTACACATAGGCTGATTTAAAATTCAGCAAGATGATACATCTACAAGGACAAGGCCTATAGATAAAATTTCTCTTTATACACATAAACTAGTCTCTGGGGTTTTTCTGCCAACCTCTTTATTAGGATAGATATTGGGACAATCAAGTCCCTCTAATTAAAGTTAATTTACAATAAAAAATGCCTAGTAATTTTGATGGGGAAAAAAAATCAGGAGATTAAACTAACTAGCAGTCAAAAGCTGATTAGCAGTAAGATTAAGTAAATAAGATTAAACATAGTTAAGGTACTAGACACAAATGTCTAAAGATAACATGCTTGGTTTTAAGACTCCTAATTATTCTCCCTGTCTTCAGTCTTGTCTCTGTCAGGTTACACAACTTTAGAATGATTTGGTTCTGAATGCTTGAAACAGATTGTAGCAATATGGAACATGCAGGAAAGAAACAGGTACGGAAAGCCATTACAGAAGACGTTGAAACAAGGTTTGACCTCAAATACCTGGATAATGTGATACAAGTCAAAAATAGACATGAGAGATGTTAAGAATTATAAAAAGAAATCTCAGAATATAATGAGATTTAACGATTTAAGATACAGGGCTATCAGATGGTTCCCTAATTTGTTTGCACATATCCTAACTTTACAATTAAAAATATAAGGAAAAATCCAAATAGCATGCATAAACAAAGTGGGTATTAAATAAGAAGGAAGGCCGGAGGAGTGGCTCACGCCTGTAATCCCAGCACTTTGGGAGGCCAAGGTGGGCAGATCACCTGAGGTCAGGAGTTCGAGACCAGCTTGGCCAACATGGTGAAACCTCGTCTCTACTAAAAATACAAAACATTCGCCAGGTATGGTGGCACATGCCTATAGTCCCAGCTATTTGGGAGGCTGAGGCAGGAGAATCACTTGAACCTGGGAAGCAGAGGTTGCAGTGAGCTGAGATCACACCACTGCACTCTAGCCTAGGCGACAGAGTGAGACTATGTCTCAAAAAATAAATTAATTAATTAAATAAAATAAATAAGAAGGAAAAATCAAGGAAGGAGATACAAAAGAGAAGCAGGAATTGAAAGACCATGTTGGCCCCACCCCCGCAAAAAAAAATCAATATTTTTCCTTGGGAAAATGATATAAAAAAATCCCTTTTATTATAGAGATTATTAAGAAAGGGGCTTCTTAAGACAGAAAACAATGGGCTATGTTTTGTTATAATAAATTAATATTCTGGGTGCCATAATCTGACCTACTAGTAATTTCCCCCACACACTTTATCAGAAATGCTGTTTCCTCTGCCTGTGAAGTTTACCCCTCATTCTCAATGGGTTAACTCCTAACCCTCCTTCAAGGCTCAATTACATTTGATGTAACCATTTATTTACTCCACTATCTTCCCTCCTTGACTATAAACAATTTGTAAGTGGGGATTATGTTTTGCATTAACCAGCACTTAGAGCAGCTCGATGAATGTATACTCATTAATTCTCTAAATGTACCCAGCCCAGTGCTAGTTACTGAGTTAAACAAGTAAGAACAAAGTTTTGTTCAAACTAGCTGGGCGTGGCAGAGTGTGCCTGTAATCCCAGCTACTTAGGAGGCTGAGGAAGGAGGATTGCTTGAGCCCAGGAATTCAAGATCAGCCTGGGTAACATAGTGAGACTTCCTTTTCAAAAAAACAACGTTTGTTCAAATATAAACAACAAAAACATCTTATAGTTTGGTATGGAAGAAGACAGATACAAAAGAAAAAAATCAAAAAAAGGAAAACTAATTAATGCCAGAGTCAAATGGCAGGTAAGAATCGATGGAAAATGTGAGTGTTTGTGAACATCAGGGCAATTATAGTTTCTAAGGGAACTGAGAACAACATATGCTGTCCAATCATTTGCTGTAACCCAATGTTTTTTGCAGTAACTCAAAATCTGATAAAGAAATTAATAAAGGGCTGAAGACATAATCAATTACTTACCAGGAAAATGAACAAAAACAACATATTAAATGAATACATCATAGAATGTAAAAATTTTCAAGAACTCTTACAAAATTCACTGAAAGCTCTGGTTAAATTCCCCCATTAAAATAAAGAAAAAAAGAAGTAATATTTCATTTTAGCTAAATTATATGTAAACTTAAAAGTACAGTGGCAGTGGCTCATGCTTATAATCCCAGCTGAGGGAGGAGGATCACTTGAGTCCAGGAGTTTAAAATCAGCCTGGGTAACACAGTAAGTGAGCCCTTGCCTCTACAAAAGAAAAAAAATGAGCCAGGCTCGGTGGCTCATGCCCATAATCTCGGCACTTTGGGAGGCCAAGGCAGGTGGATCACAAGGTCAGGAGTTCGAGACCATCCTAACACGGTAAAACCCTGTCTCTATTGAAAATACAAAAAATTAGTCGGGTGTGGTGGCACGTGCCTGTAGTCCCAGGTACTCAGGAGGCTGAAGCAGGAGAATCGTTTGAACCTGGGAGGTGGAGGTTGCAGCGAAACGAGATTGCGTCACCGCACTCCAGCCTGGTTGACAGAGCAAGACTCAAAAAGAAAGAACACAACTAGCCAGGTGTGGTGGCACATGCCTGTAGTCCTAGCTACTCAGAAGGCTAAAGTGGAAAGATCACTTGAGCACTGGAGGTTGAGGCTGCAGTGAGCTGAGACTGTGGCACTGCACTCCAGTCTGGGTGACAAAGTGAGATCCTGTCTCAGAAAACAAAAAAAAAGTACAAAATAGTAGGTGAATATACTTGGGGTTAATTTCTTCATGCAAAATACCACTTCAGAAGTTGGTTTCTGCAAGAAAATCAATGTGTTCCTTTACTGTATCTAGTAGGGATTGAAGAAAACAAAAGAAAACTTACTGTCCATGAGGATACCAACGGTGCTTAGTAGTGAAGAACATTTTGCTAAGTTGTTCTATCATAGGTCCTTCCTCAAGGTGTTCAACTTTTTCTTCCAGTCTGGTTTTCAGCACTTGCTCATGTGTTTCTTCATTGTTATGCACAGGATCTGGCCGAGGGATAGGCTACAAAATAATCAGTAACAAACATCATGAAGATGTGGGAATGTTAGCCAGCATTTGTTCGAGATTACAATAAAACAATTACAATACTCAGTAATTCACTATAGTACTTTAGGGTGGGCAAATAAGTTATCAAAACAAAGTTTCACTTAGTTGCATTATTCATTAGTCAGAAATATTTTTCTTCTCACACCAAATTTTAGGTTTCTTTTCTAATAAAAAAAAGTTCTTATTTAGGCCAGGTGCAGTGAGTGGCTCATGCCTGTAATCCCAGCACTTTGGGAAACCAAGACATGAGAATCGCTTGAGCCCAGGAGTTCCAAAGCATGGGACCAGCTTGGACAACATGGTCAGACAAAAAAATTTAAAAACTATCTAGGCGTGACAGCATGCACCTGTAGTCCCAGCTACTCGAGAGGCTGAAGTGGGAGGATCACTTGAGACCAGGAGGTCGAAGCTACCTGTGATCACACTACTGCGTTCCAGCCTGTGACTGCGTTTCACTCTGTCACAGCACTTTGTGACAGAGTGAAACCCTGTCTCAAAAAAAAGAGAAAGAAAAATAGAAAGGCCGGGTGTGGTGGCTCATGCCTGTAATTCCAGCACTTTGGGAGGCCAAGGTGGGAGGATCACTTCAGTTCAAGAGTTCAAGACCAGCCTGGGCAACACAGCAAGACCTTGTCTCTACTACAAAGAGAAAAAGAAAAGAAAAAAAGAAAAAAAAGAAAATCTTCATTTAACATTCTTATTTTCCATAGTAATAAAGTACTTATTACTTTAGTTTCTGTTTCTCAAAGGTATAAATTATGCCTATTATTATTTTTTAACTTAAAAGTTTACCATTTACTTTATATACCATTAAGATGAGAAACAATGAAAAACTTTTCATTGAAAATGACATTTTTGGCCAGGCGCGGTGGCTCAAGCCTGTAATTCCAGCACTTTGGGAAGCCGAGACAGGCGGATCACAAGGTCAGGAGATCGAGACCATCCTGGCTAAATAGGGTGAAACCCCATCGCTACTAAAAAAAATACAAAAAACTAGCCGGGCAAGGTGGCGGGCGCCTGTAGGCCCAGCTACTCGGGAGGCTGAGGCAGGAGAATGGCGTAAACCCGGGAGGCGGAGCTTGCAGTGAGCTGAGATCCGGCCACTGCACTCCAGCCTGGGCAACAGAACGAGACTCCGTCTCAAAAAAAAAAAAAAAAAAAGAAAACGACATTTTTTGGCTGGCCGCAGTGGCTCACGCCTGTAATCCCAGCACTTTGGGAGGCCGAGGCGGGTGGATCACCTGAGGTCAGGAGTTCAAGACCAGCCTGGCCAACAGGGTGAAACCCTGTCTCTACTAAAAATACAAAAATTAGCTTGGTGCAGTAGCGCATGCCTGTAATCCCAGCTACTTGGGAGGCTGAGGAAGGAGAATCGCTTTAGCCCGGGAGGCAGAGGTTGCAGTGAGCCAAGATTGCACCTTTGCACTCCAGCCTGGGTGACACAACAAGACTCCGCCTCAAAAACAAAAAAAAGAATGAAAATGACATTTCTTATATCCAATGGAAGCAGAAAAATGTTCAACATTTTCATTTCAGGTCACTAAAATGCCACCAAACAGTGCTTTATTGTTATTTAAATACCTTTCCCCCAAAGTTAATGATTACTAAAAATCTCATCTCCTCAGCACACATGAATGATATACAATATATTCCACCAGTAATAGTGGCTTGCTAAAGACTTTAAGAATCACTGTCGGCCGGGCGCGGTGGCTCAAGCCTGTAATCCCAGCACTTTGGGAGGCCGAGACAGGCGGATCACGAGGTCAGGAGATCGAGACCATCCTGGCTAACACGGTGAAACCCCGTCTCTACTAAAAAAAAAATACAAAAATCTAGCCGGGCGAGGTGGCAGGTGCCTGTAGTCCCAGCTACTCAGGAGGCTGAGGCAGGAGAATGGCGGGAACCCGGGAGGCGGAGCTTGCAGTGAGCTGAGATCCGGCCACTGCACTCCAGCTTGGGTGATAGAGCGAGACTCCGTCTCAACAAAAAAAAAAAAAAAAAAAAAAAAGAATCACTGTCTTGGCCAGCCATGTGGCTCACATCTGTAATCCCAGCACTTTCAGAGGCCAAGGTGGGAGGACCATTTGAGCCCAGGAGTTTGAAACCAGCCTGGCCAACATAGTGAGACCTCATCTCTACAAAAAATTTAAAAACAAAAAATAAATTAGCCAGGCGTGGTGGTGTACGGTTGCAGTCCCAGCTTCTTGGGGTCTGAGGCAGGATGATCCTTTGAGCTCAGGAGTTCAAGGCTGCAGTGAGCCATGACTGCACAGTACCCTCCTGCCTGAGCAAGAAAGAGACCCTGTCTCAAAACAAAACAAAACAAAACAAAACAAAACGGAAAACAAAAGGAATCACTATCTTGGAGGGTCAAGTTACCTATATTTTAAATATTAAGTGTTATTAAGGTATGTAGCAAAGATTGTAACATTCAATACTATATAAAGCTATCATAATGAAAGTAATTATTCAATAATAATATATATGTAACAAGACTGTAACACCGCCTTGCTTTAAAATAACAATATATATGTATTATAATACAATGAAAATCTGAATTTACAACCAGAAAGAAACAATTCAAACAGATATTTTCTTTACATTCATACACTATTAGTGACAACTACATTCTACCACTGTATTAAATATTATAGCATACATTTATATCTAGTTTACACACATGAAACAAGACCTCTTTAAAAGGCAATGTGGTCAGGTGCGGTGGCTCACATGTGTTAACCCTAGCACTTTGGGAGGCTGAGGCAGGCAGATCACTTGAGTTCAGGAGTTAGAGACTCCATCTCTACAAAAAATACAAAAAATTAGCCAAGCATGGTAGCTCATGCCTGTAGTCCCAGCTACTGAGGAGGCTGAAATGGGAGGATCACTTAAGCCCGGGAAGCAGAGGCTGCAGTGAGCCAAGATTGCGCCACTGCATTCCAGTCTGGGCGACACAGATAGACCGTGTCTCAATTAAAAAAAAAAAAAAAAAAAAGGCAACATGGACCACGTGCAGTGGCTCACACCTGCAATCCCAGCACTTAGGAAGGTCAAAGTGGCAAAGGAATGTTTCCGCCTAGGAGTTCGAGACCAGCCTGGGCACCGTGGTGAGACCCCCCCCCCCCGCCATCTCTATTTTTATATATATGTTTTTTAAAAAGCAATGGAGGTGGCACAATTAAGTAAAGTCATGGGCTGCATAAGAATGTTTTCAGGCTGGGTGCAGTGACACACGCCTGTAATCCCAGCACTTTGGGAGGCTGCGGTGGGCGGATCACATGAGTGCTGGATCAAATTCCAGCACTTTGGGAAGCCAAGGTGAGAGGACTGCTTGGGTCCAGGAATTCCATATCGGTTTGGACAACATAGTGAGACCCTGTCTACAAAAATTTTAAAAATTAGCTGGGCATGGTGGTGTGTGCCTATAGTCCCAGCTACTCAGGAGGCTGAAGTGGGAGGATTGTTTGAGCCCATGTTACTATTATTCTAATAGTAACATGTTCTCAAGAACGTTTCTTATTTTGCAGCCCAATCTACAATGTATTGCTTGACAAACAAAAAACTTTCCCTGCTTTCTCATGTGAATGTCTCTTAGCCCTAAAACATAAAACCCATAAGCATGAAGAGGAAGGAACAACTTCATTCACTTAACAGAAAAATATTTACTGTGCACCTACCAAGTTCAAGTGCTATTCCAGGTGCTGAAGATCAAGCATGGGAAAAAAAACACACAAGGCCCTGTCCTCATCGAGCTTACATTTTAGTGATGGGAGACAGCCAGAAAACATCCAGTATGCTAGAAATAATAAATGCTATTAAGAAAAGTAAATCAAAGGACAACAAGGAGTGTAGGAACAAAAGTACAACTTGAAATGCAGTAGCCAAGGAAGGCCACACAAGATAACAGATAAGGAAAAAGACCTTAAGGAAAGGGAGTAAACTATGAGGTAAAAGCATTCCAGGCAAAGGAAGCAGGAAATACAAAAGCTCTGAGTGGGGAGCTCGCCTAATACAGTTGAAAAACAGCTGCAGTTGTGGTAAGTATGGTGGCAGTAGAGTGATTTACTTGAAAACTTGTAGGAGTGATTACTTACCTAAACTAGAGATGAATATTGATGATGTGGCAGAGAAGATAATTGTCAAAACAAAGGAAACACAACAAAGAAAGAGGATGCAGGGAAGGTGGGCATGTATACAGAGGAATGATGATAATGATAAACCATGATACGAATCTATGCTGGGTAAGGAGGGAGTGAGAATGTGTGAGATACATGAGGGACTGTGAAAAAGTGGTTGGATCAATGGATGTAGGTTACAAAGAGGGAATGAATAATTCTTGGAGCTGGGAGACCAAGAGGGACTGGTAGTTAATTATTGGATTTATTTAGATTGGAAAAGAGGAGTAGCAATTATTGGTAATTAGAATATCTCTAGGGAATCCTCCCATGGAAATGGGTGGCTGACGTAGTGAGAGATCAAGAAGTGAGACACCACAGTATTAGATCATCTACATGGATACTGAAGTAACAAAGAATGAGGGTAAAACAGTATTGGAAAAAGTGTGACAGCAAGCTTAGAAAATTCAAGGAAGTGCAGAGTGGTGGAGGAGGAGAAATAACCTGGCAGTTGGTAGATAACAGCAACAAAAAAAGATAGTAAATGATGTAGTTGGATGATACAAGCTACAAAGCCAGAAATTGTTAGGAAGGAAGAGAAATGATCTAGATTTGACAATGAGGAGCTACAGGGATACCTTCCCCATCTTTAGACTCAGTGGTAAAAGAATATGAGAGAGAAAACAGCAACTACTTAAAAGAACTGCTGGGGAAGTAATGTCTCCAGGGTACAGGCAGGTTTCTATTAGAGTCAGAAGGTGAAGGCAACATTCTGGAATAGGTTAAGGTTGTAAGAGATTTTGCCAAGGGTGGTAAGTTCTACAAGTACAGTGGGAAAGTTTTGGCAGTTGAGGAGGGTCAGATTCAGAGATATAAAGAGCCATTTGGGGATAAGAGTCTGGATGATGTGAAATGACCTGGCATTCTTAGTATAATTGCTAAAACAGGGCAAATAAACCGAAGATATTCAACAAAATAACAATGGACAAAGGTACAACATAGTGTGACCTGGAGGGTTTACAGGCCAAAACTCAGTGATGTAGGCCTATTTTTCTAAACGTTGCCCAAATAAGTGATACAAAAGAGGCACTGGATTAGTACCTATGATACCTGGCTTTTGTTTCCTAACAAAGCAGGGAGACAAAATGGTGAGTTTAAAAAGGAATATAGAAATTATTTGTTGGTCAGGCACAGTGGCTTATGCCTGTAATCCCAGCGCTTTGGGAGGCTGAGGCAGGCAGATTATGAGGTCAAGAGATTGAGACCATCCTGCCCAACATGGTGAAACCCTGTCTCTACTAAAAATACAAAAATTAGCCGGGTGTGGTGGGGCATGCCTGTAGTCCCAGTTACTCAGGAGGCTGAGACAGGAGAATCGCCTGAACCCAGGAGGCAGAGGCTGCTGTGAGGCGAGATCGCGCCATTGCACTCCAGCCTGGGCAACAGAGCAAGACTCGGTCTCACAAAAAAAAAAAAAAGGAAAGAAATTATTTGTCAAATCAACCAGCACCCTGACCTTAATGATGATTTTTTAAAATAAGTACCACTAAATATATCATGTGATGACCTAAACCATCTCATTATTTTCTCCTCAAAAAGCAAGTCAAGGCTGGGCACAGTGGCTCATGCCTGTAATCCCAGCATTTTGGGAGGCCAAGGCAGGCAGATCACCTGAGCTTGGGAGTTTGAGATCAGCCTGGGCAACATGGTGAAATGCCATCTCTACTAAAAATACAAAAATTTAAACAAATAAATAAATTAGCCGGGCGTAGTGGCAGGTGCCTGTCGTCCCAGGTACTTGGGAGGCTGGGACAGGAGAATAGCTTCAACCCAGGAGGTGGAGGTTGCAGTGAGCTGGATCACGCCACTGCACTCCTGCCTGGGTGACAGAGTGAGACCCTGTCTCAAAAAAAAAAAAAAAAAAAAAAGCAAATCAAACGTTACTTAGTAGAAGGAGGCTTAAAGAAATAGGAAAAAGCATTTCAAATACAAAACTAAAAAGAAAAAGACTTGGGTCAAACTAAAAATAAATTATATTAAAAACAATACAAAATCCTCTTCCGTCTAGTACTTGATTTTTAAAAAAAATAGGGAAAGAAATCTAACTGAGCCATTCAAAATACATACCTATGTTGTCCCATTAAAAAATAAAAATAAAAAAAACAAAGTCACCAAATGTTAAAAAAAAAACTGTCAGAACCAACAGTAAAAAAGTAGTTGTAATCCCAGCACTCTAAAATACAACTTTTATTTGTAACAGCACTCTAAAATACAACTTTTTCATAATTTTCTAGATTATAATATGGGGCAGTATGGGACAATGCATTTTATAATTTTATATTAGATGTATTTGAACCTTAATCAGAAATCTACCCAAATTTTTAGACCAGAAAACTGATGCCATAGTTGTGTTTAAATGGTTCACTTTGTATTCTGAAAAAAAAAAAAAAAAAGACTATAAAGAAAGCAGATGAAAAATAAATAAGAGAAAAATCAAAATAGTAAAATTAAAAAGCCAAAAGAAAATCTAAAACAAGGAAAATCAGACGACTCCCTTCTTTTTGGATACTATAAGTAGTGCAAACATTTCTAACAGCAGATTAAAAACTACAAGAAATTTTCTCATACATACTTTTGTGTGTTCATATGGAATGTCCACAGAAGGGTGGTAGCATACTATTGTCCTGCCATCAGAAGTCAGAGCAAGCTCTACGTTGCTAAAAAAGAATGTTTTAGAAATAAAGTTATACTGTATTCACAGCAAAATGATTATTCTTTTTTTTTTTTTTTTTTTGAGACGGAATCTCACTGTGTCACTCAGGCTGGAGTGCAATGGGCACTCTAGGTTAAAGCTAAAATTAGTGCCTGGCCTAATTTTAGCTTTAAGAATAATCATTCTGGGCCCAGCGTGGTGGCTCATGCCTGTAATCTCAGCACTTTGTAAGGCCGAGGTGGGCAGATTGCTTGAGGTAAGGAGTTCAAGACCAGTCTAGCAAAACACCGTCTCTACTAAAAATACAAATATTAGCCAGGTGTAGTGGCACACACTTGTACTCCCAGCTACGCAGGAGGCTGAGGCAGGAGAATCACTTGAACCCAGGAGGCGGAGGCTGCAGTGAGTCAAGATCATGCCACTGCACTCCAGCCTGGGCAACAGAATGAGACTCCATCTCAAAAAAAAAAAAAAAAGGCTAAAATTAATTAATCACAAATTGCTGAAGAGAAGATACTACATCACTGGATTGGCAAACCTAGTACCCAAAACACAGGAGACAACTGAAGACCATCCCACAGAATATGTCAGCTTAAATACCACAACAAAATAATTTGTAGGTAACAGAGAATAGGCATTAGATTGTTTCACCATGGCTGCAAGACTGAATACCATAACACGGCTACAATGAACATTTAATCTGTCAAATGATTTCTTCATGAGAAGATAGTTTTATATAATGCAAAACACATATATGACTCAATCTTTCCAGGTTCAAAAAATGTTACCTACTCCAGTTTCATCACTATCATAGTACTCATTAGATGTACAATTAGTGTCAAGGCCGGGTGTGGTAGCTCACATCTGTAATCCTTACACTTTGGGAGGCCAAGGCGGGAGGATCACTTGAGCTCAGGAGTTTGAGACCAGCCTGGGTAACATGGCAAAATCCTGTCTCTACAAAAAATAAAAAAAATTAGCCGGGTGTGGTGGTACACACCTATAGTTCCAGTTACTTGGGGGCGCTGAGGCAGGAGGATAGCTTGAACCTGGGAGGTTGAGGCTGTAGTGAGCTGACATAGCGTCACTGAACTCCAGCCTGGGTGACAAAGTGAGACCCTGTCTCAAAAATAAAAATAAAAGGCCAACCATGATGGCTCACACCTGTAATCCTTGCATGCTGGGAGGCCGAGGGAGGAGACTGCTTGAGCTCAGAGTTTAAGATCAGCCTAGGCAACATGCTGAAACCCCGTTTCTATAAAAAATACAGAATTAGCTGGGTGTGGTGGCACACACCTGTAGTCCCAGCTGCTTGGGGGGCTGAAGCAAGAGGATTACTTGAACCTCGCAAGTTGAGGCTGCAGTGAGCTGAGATAGCGCCACTGCATTCCAGCGTGGGTGACAAAGTGAGAACTTGTCTCAAAAAAATAAAAGGTCAGTTGCAGTGCCTCACGCCTGTAATTCCAGCATTTTGGGAGGCCCAGGTGGGCAGATTACCTGAGGTAAGGACTTTGAGACCAGCCTGGCTAACATGGTGAAACCCCATCTCTACTAAAAATATAAAAATTAGCCAGGCATGGTGGCGTGCGCCTATAGTCTCAGCTACTCAGGAGGCTGAGGCTGGAAAATCGCCTGAACACGAGAGGTAGAGATTGCAGTGAGCCAAGATCACACCACTGCTATCCAGCCTGGGCGACAGAACAAGACCCCATCTCAGGTTGCAGTGAGCCAAGATCACACCATTGCTCTCCAGCCTGGGCGACAGAACAAGACCCCATCTCGAAAACAAAATAAAAATAAAACTAGTGTCAAGAGAGAAGAAAAAATATTTTTATTATCATTTTGTAATAAAAATAACACAGATTAAGAAAATAGGTAGCAGTTTCTGCATATCAGACTCTGCTGCAGAGGAAAAAGACAATGTCATATGTTATTCCTAGTTCTTATCATAGTGACTAAATTGAATAAGTACCAAATAAATGGTGGTTAAATTAAGTATGTGTTATTTAGGATTATTCAATATCAAACAAAAGATAAATAATAGCTTAAGCTAACAGATACGAATCCTATAAAAACTAATTAACTTTTCCAAAAAGCTAAAGCATGCTTCAGAAAGGACAGCAGTTCTAAACAGCATGTCTGTCTTACAACAAATATTCAATGAAACACAATGATAATAATTTTTATTTAAAATGTTTATAAGCTTAGATACTGGGTAAATAAAATCATTAAAATAATTTTTAAAAACAAAATTAAGGAAAGAATAATGAGAAATGAAAGCATAAGACATCAGAACAAGAAATAAAATTAAATTATTTCAGATATAGCTAAGACTATTATTTTTTCAGTTGAGTTTTAATACATACCAATTATAGTCATCTGGTAGAGGAGAATACGTAGATTTATGACAAACAGAATATAAAGCTCCATCTGCAAAAACCCCAAACAGTAAAATAGATTTAGTTAATTTGAGCATATTTTTTCCATAAATTTAAAGCTAGTTTTACTCATTCAACCAACATTTACTGTTTACTATGAAACAGGCCTGTGCTAGGGGCTAGGGATTCAACAACAAACAAAACTCAGTCCCAACCCTCAAAAGGGTATAGTCTGCTTGTGAGAGAGACAGACAAACAATTACAACATAGAGGATAAGCACTGTTAGGACTGGTAAACACTGGCAAAGATGGGTCACACAGAAAGGCTACCAAACAAATTGTGCAGGTTCAAAAAGCCTTTTCAGTGGAGATGATGTCCAAGGTGCTCTAAAGAATGAGAAAATAAGACTTGATAAGAGATAAAAACAATGTTTCTAGCAGAGGGAGTAACAGGTGCAAGGACTCCAGGTAAAATAAAAAATAAAAGTGTTTGGGTACTCGAGCCTTTCCAAGAAAGAACTTAAAGTATTTGGGGCCAGGCACAGTGGCTCACGCCTGTAATCCCAACACTTTGGGAGACCAAGGCGGGCAGATCACCTAAGGTCAAGGAGTTTGAGATCAGCCTGACCAACATGGTGAAACCTTGTCTCTACTAAAAATACAAAATTAGCCAGGCGTGGTCAGCTACTCAGGAGGCTGAGGCAGGAGAATTGCTTGAACCCAGGAGGCAGAGATTGCAGTGAGCTGAGATCATGCCATTGCACTCCAGCCTGAGCAACAAGAGCGAAACTCCGTCTCAAAAAAATAAATAAATAAAAATAAAGTATTTGGGTTTTCCAAGGTGCAGAGTTCATAAGGCAGTGATGAAGTGATGAAATATGAAATAATCTATTCAAAATTAACTTTTCTTAATCAAAATGCTTACATTTTAAAGCATATTTTCCTTTTTTAGAATACCTGCAAATTCAAGAGCCATAATTGCTTCTTTTTTTTTTTTTTTTTTGAGATGGAGTCTCGCTCTGCTGCCCAGGCTGGAGTGCAGTGGCGCAATCTCGGCTCACTGCAAGCTCTGCCTCCCGGGTTCACGCCATTCTCCTGCCTCAGCCTCCTGAGTAGCTAGGAGTACAGGCACCCGCCACCACGCCAGGCTAATTTTTTGTATTTTTAGTAGAGATGGGGTTTCACCGTGTTAGCCAGGATGGTCTTAATCTCCTGACCTCGTGATCCACCTGCCTCAGCCTCCCAAAGTGCTGGGATTACAGGCGTGAGCCACCGTGCCTGGCCATAATTGCTTTTTTAAAAGCTTTTGAAAGGTTCTCCTATGTTCAAAAAAAGGATTTTTTTTAGTACAAAGAAAAAAATTTAAAAGTAATTCAATATAGTTAAAAGCAAGTTTTGAATGCATCTTGATTAATGCCAAGAATCAAAGTCAGAGCCTCTTGTTCCTGTGATATAGGACTGTAACCTATCCTGCCTTCCCTATCTCCATGCCTTCACCATATCCTCAGTATGGAATTCCATCCCCATTTTGTTCAAATACCCTTCATCCTTAAAAGTCTAACACTTGCCAGGCACAGTGGCTCATTCCTGTAATCCCAGCACTTCGGGAGGCCAGGGCAGGTAGATCACTTGAGGTCAGGAATTCGAGACCAGCCTGGCCAACATGGTGAAACCCCCTCTCTACTAAAAATACAAAAAACTGGCCAGGCATGTTAATGCATGCCTGTAATCCCAAGAGTGAAACTCCATCTCAAAAATAAATAAATAAATAAATAACCAGACATGGTGGTGCACATCTGTAGTCTTGCTTACTTGGAAGACTGAGATAGTAGGATCATCTGAGCCCAGGGAGGTCAAGGCTGCAGGGGGCCAAGACTGCGCCACTGCACTCCAGCCTGGGCAACAGAGTGAGACCTACCTCGAAAAAAAAAAAAAACAACATTCATTACCTGACATTTTACCAATGGAAGGTCTGGATATAGAATTAGCAGAAGCTCTAAATACATAATTAGGACTAACGCCGAAGTTAACACCAATCAAGCCAAAGCAACTCAATGTGCCAAAAGAATTTCAATTAACAATAATTTCTGTAATTTATGAGTTATTCTTGTCACATATATATGTTTAATTACATTTTGAAAAGAGCTATGAAAGCTAAAAGTTGTCCCATCTTCAAATGCTCAGTATTTTACCTTGCTACAGAAAAGGAAGTACAGCAGAAAGTAGACTGGACAAAGTAAGGTGGGGAGATCCAGATTTCGGTCACAGTTCTCAGTTACCAAATATGTGACCCTGGGTAAATTTATGAGGGCCACAGAACTCAAGTTTCTTTACCTTCATAAAGAGGGTAATACTACATGGGTTACCAAAATCAAAACTGTTATAAGGATCAAATGGCTTAACATGCTTTGAAAACTGTAAAGTGGTCTACATTCCCAGGCTGACTGACCATTTGGGAAATTTAAAAATATTCCTTCTAGAATATAGGGAAGCCTTTTTATTTTTGCTCATTGAACTTTCTTCCTTAATCATGATTTCGCTTTGCCTCTAATCTTAATGTCCTTCCCTTTTTTATTAAACATCAATAATAACAGTAATGAAACTTTCTTTAATTTTAATTGTTTATTTTTGAGACAGGGTCTCGCTCTGTCTCCCAGGCTGGAGTGCAATGGCACAATCACAGCCTCGAACTCCTGGACTCAAGCAGTCTTCCTACTTCAGCCTCCTGAGTAGGCTGCCTCCCTCCTGGACCACAGGTGCACACCACCACAGAAATTAGCCCAGCTAATTTCTGTAACTTTTGTAGAAATGGCATTTTGTCACATTGCCCAGCCTGGTCTCAAACTTCGGAGCCTGCCTCACTCCCAAAGTGCTGGTATTACAGGTGTGAGCCACCATGCCCAGCCCTTTACTTTCAATAATAGTAGTAATAGGAACTTTGCAGTATAAGGGACTTTTAGGACATAAGAAGTTAGGTCACTGAGTATTAAGATGACTGATAACGGAATGATTTTCTAGGGTAACCTAATTCTTAGTTAACTAGATATTTTGAGAGTAACTCTAATCCATTCAGATTACTTAAACAAACACTGATATATCTCCTATCATGAATGAGAGGCACCAGAGACACCAAAATGAATTAGATACAGTGCAAACTTAGTGGGAAATCCAGTGGGGAAAAAGATATATAAACAATTTTCAATTATCCAGGGACACATTAATTGGTTTTCTGATGGGCCTGTGTGAGAACTAATTGTTTCAAAACATAGACTATGTAAAAACTGATTGGATCTGACTTCTCATTAGTCTAGGAGCTGGGCTCCTACAAGGCAAAGAGTAGGCTAAGAAGTAAGGGTCTTTCTCCCAATTCTCACAACAAAAATGCTCCTAGATAATCAAATGCTGATTGTAGTTTTGTTGTGACTTATTTTAGTTTATATCCAAAGTCTCTTAAGCAATCTCCTGTTCCATTTACTGAATTCTAAGTTGATTTTACTTTGAATATAATGTAATAAATGTTATTATGTTTAGGGCCCTACAAAAGGGGAGAGTGGGGCAAGCAAGGAAGCAGGGATGGAAAGCTTCCTATAAGAGCAGGATTTGGTGGCCAGGTGCGATGGCTCACGCCTATAATTCCAGCACTCTGGGAGGCTGAGGTGGCAGACCACTTGAGGTCAGGAGTTTGAGACCAGTCTGGCCTACAAGGTGAAACCCCTTCCCTACTAAAAATACAAAAACTAGGACAGGCGCAATGGCTCACACCTGCAATCCCAGCACTTTGGGAGGCCAAGGCAGGAAGATCATTTGAGGCTGGCAGTTCAAGACCAGCCTGGCCAACATGGTGAAACTCTACCTCTACTAAAAATACAAATATTAACCAGGCATAGTGGTAGGTGCCTATAATCCCGGCTACTTGGGAGGCTGAGGCAGGAGAATCACTTGAACCTGGGAAACAGAGGCTGCCATGTGCCAAGATCATGCCTCTGCGCTCCAGCCTGAACAATGGAGCAAGATTCAGTCTCAAAAAACAAAATAAAATAAAATAGAGTAAGATCTGGCAAACTTTTGAGCATTCTATTCAACAAAGGTGTTTACTGAGTAAAATATTTTCCCCGCCTCAACCATAACAAATTGCCTATTTATTACTTTACTTTTACTCTATTCTTCAAATAGCTCTTTTCTCCTTAATTCAATAAACAAACTTTCAATTACAAATGGTGGTAAATAGGAAATAAGAAAGAAGAGACAACGGTCAAGGTCAAGCAGAGTTGTATTTACAAAGTCAGCTGCATCCCAGGCGTGATGGCTCACATGCCTGTAATCCCAGCACTTTGGGAGGCTGAGGCAGGCGGATCACCTGAGGTTGGGAGTTCGAGACCAGTCTGACCAATGTGGAGAAACCCCCGTCTCTACTGAAAATACAAAATTAGCTGGGTGTGGTGGCCTGTAATCCCAGCTGCTTGGGAAGTTGAGGCAGGAGAATTGCTTGAACCCAGGAGGCAGAGGTTGCAGTGAGCCGGAGATCGCACCATTGCACTCCAGCCTGGGCAACAAGAACAAAACTCCATCTCAAAAAAAAAAAAAAAAAAAAGGCAGCTGCACTTGCATGTTTATCAGAGCACTAATCATAATAGCAAAGACATGGAAACAAGCCCATCAACGGCGGACTGGATAAATAATATGTGGTATATATGTACACCATGGATTATTACGATGGGTTGAGTTGAAGCCCAAACCTCAGTATATGTAATATACACATGTAACAAACCTGCATATGTACCCCCTGAATCTAAAATAAAAAATAAAAATAAAAAGTTGGCTGACATAGTTAAATATAAAAAGGCAAACCTACCATAGCCTCTATACATGTCTACTTTAGAAATGGGAGAACAGAGTTTACAAACAGGAAAAGAAAAAAGAAAGCACAGTTGGCTGAGAAAAAAGACTTTAATATTCTATTTACTTATTTGGGTCCATGCTTTGACTGTCAAACATGTATTAACAAGCTTTCGAGAAAATATTAACTATATACAGTTCTTTAGAAAAGGCAGAAATTACATTTCATATTTTTAAAATGGCTAGGTACATAGAAAAAACACAATGAGAATCCACCAAAATATTAACAATGATTATCTCTGGAATATGGGACTGTGAATTTACCCTTTATACATACATTTTAAGAACTACTAAAAAAGTAATACATATAATTCAACAAGAGAAAGTTACCTTACTCCTGCCCTCAGCTAAATCCCGAGTGGGCTACACAGATAGCCACTGTTTGGTCCAGACCTTTTACCTCTGCATTTATGCATATGCACATATGCATATGATGGATCATCTTTTAAACATACAAATAAGATCATATGATAGATATATATAGATATAGTTCTGACACGCTTTTTTTTGTTTCTATTTGTAGATCTTTCCATGTCAGTAACAGCTGCATGATAGTCACAGTTAAGATGTACCATAATTTATCCATTCCCCTCCCCGATCTACATTTTTTTTAGAGATGGGGGTCTTGCTATGTCGCCCAGGCTGGTCTCAAACTCCTGGCCTCAAGCAGTCCTCCCACCTCAGCCTCCCAAAGTGCTGGGATTACAGGCATGAGACACCACATCTGACCTATCCATTCCCCTTTTGACTGACATTTAGGTTTTCTCCCACTTTCCATTACTGCAAACACTCCTGCAAATTACAGGCGTATACAATAACTAAATGCTTTAAATTTTCTACATTCTTAAAAGTTTAAAACTTTTGAAACATTAAAAAAATTTTACTTACTTTGAATTGGAAATAAATGTTTCAAGATAGTTCTCTTTGACATCACCCATTTTACTGCAGCTACAGCCATGGTGTTTCAAGATGCTTATCAAGTGGTATGAAAAAAGATGTTCTGAAGAGAAACTGCTTTTAACATCTGCTTCTAGGCATACCAACTTCTATTCCTGTTGAAGAGATAAAGAAAAATCAGTGCTACCTATGGTAAACTTAAGTTATATTAAACACCACAAGAACAAGGTATGAATTACTGCCTAGAAGTCAACTGAAGCAATGCTTTTAAACAACTTGGCAATTCACATGATTTAACAACAGGACAAAGAGCAACATGGTCAAAATATAAGATCAGAACCACTGGAACTATGTCCATTACTATTTATCCTAGATGCAAACTTCTCTGCACCCAGTGTTGGGGTCCACGTGTTTCCTAAACAAAGGAATGAACACACAAGACAACACAAGACAAGACAAACATGGCGGCCGCGCCGAACGACACGCTCCGCTTTATTTTATACAGTCGTTTGTGGAACGTTACCAAGTCACAAGACACATTGTTGTTTTTCTGACCTTTCCCTGACTTTCTGGATTTTCAAGATGTTTACACATAAACAAGCCCCCAGAGTCTGCTGTTTGCAGCTGGCTTCCCCTTCATTTGCAAGAGCAGGTAAAGAAACTTGAGTTCTGTGGCCCTCATAAATTTACCCAGGGTCACATATTTGGTAACTGAGAACTGTGACCGAAATCTGGATCTCCCCACCTTACTTTGTCCAGTCTACTTTCTGCTGTACTTCCTTTTCTGTAGCAAGGTAAAATACTGAGCATTTGAAGATGGGACAACTTTTAGCTTTCATAGCTGTTTTCAAAATGTAATTAAACATATATATGTGACAAGAATAACTCATAAATTACAGAAATTATTGTTAATTGAAATTCTTTTGGCACATTGAGTTGCTTTGGCTTGATTGGTGTTAACTTCGGCATTAGTCCTAATTATGTATTTAGAGCTTCTGCTAATTCTATATCCAGAACTTCCATTGGTAAAATGTCAGGTAATGAATGTTGTTTTTTTTTTTTTTTTCGAGGTAGGTCTCACGACGCCCTGCTTCGTTTGCAAGAGTCTCCTTTGCGAGCACGTAGTCCTCTACACCTAGTGCAGCTCCTTCTACTTACTGAATACTCAGTAAATGTGTAATTAGTCTTGAAACAGTCATTCACAAATGGTACACAGAGTATTCATTCTCATAATGCTAGTGTGTCTGTGTACAACCTCTAAGGTTCCATACACAAGATACTACATCACTTACAGTACTATCCTGTTTCTGATTAAATGAAATATTTCTGTCTGCCCTGAGCCATTAATATAATAATAAAGAAACATCAAACAGGAAGGCCTATCCTTAGCCTATTAAATACTCAATTGGAGGAACTCATACAAATGCCCTCAAGTCCCAGATGAAATTTCACCATCTTATATGTGTATAAGGTCTTTAACTTTCCAAGGTACTTTGGTCACCATTTCATTTTGCTCTCGTATTAATCATGTGAGATATCTTTATTCTGATTCATGAAGAAACTAAAGCATAAAATTTAAAAGTCTTGCTTCCAAGGACTTTAAAGTCAGTCACTGCCAAACTGGGAAACTTTAAACAAGTCATTAAACGATCCTCAGTTTCTCCAATGACAAAATGGGGAAAACCACAATCTTCATGGGCTGTTGTGAATAAATGACAAACAACCATTGTTAAACCTTGTTTTTAATGGTCTTCAACGACTATCCGTGCCCTTCCTCCAATAGTGATAAAAGGGAATTAGGACACAGGCCCTTTTATTTGCTAGGCTAAATCACTCACACTGATACCTTGCACTGCCAGTACATTAACATTGCTAACCGTGAGCTCATAAGTGTGCTTTTTAGTTTACAATCCACTTTCATATACAATATGTGCTCTGACTTTCACAAGTCAATGAAGCAGGCATCTCCATTTCACAGATTAAGAACAAAGGCTCAGAGAGGTCAATCGATTACTTGACCAGTATATCGCTGCTTAATAGGTGACATGCGTGGGATGTAAACCCATGACCTCTGACCACGAACAAAACATCTTGGGGGAAATTAGGTCCCCTCTGTCCGAAACCCAGAGGCAAGCACACCCTGCTGGGAGTCAGATTATTCACCCCAGGAAGATCATTTCAGAGGTCAAGTCCCTTGGCCCGGAATTCAACCCCCAAACAAAAGCTACATAACCTCTGCGGGTCAGAGGTTTGAGGAGCAGGCTACCAGGAGCTCACGGACTCTTCGACCTAAAGAAGTCCCTAGAGCCACAAGCTGCATCAGCCACCCCCGGGCGTCCGCCAGGGAACGAAGGGGACGCTATAGGAAGCGCGCGGCCACATGCTGGCCCTTCTGCAAGAAGGACAAAGACTGGGGATATAGGCAGCCTCGCCCTGGCGGGAACGACAGGCGGGAGACCTCGACACCTGCAGACAAACACTGTGGGCCTGCCCAGCTTCGAGGGAGTCCTCGACAGGAGGACTAGAGGGAAGCGGTTACCTTGACAGCTTCTCACCACGAGCCCGCCATCTTGTTTCAATCCGGGTCCCACGAAACAGCGCCGCGCACGCCCTCCCGGCCGCGGGGCATTCTGGGAAATGTAGTCTCCGTGGGAAAGCGGCCCGGACGCAGAGGGAAAGCGGAGTCGTTGCTATGCACGCTTGCCTTTATTTGTAGCAGCATGGCCGCAACGTTATCAAGGTGCCCAGAAAAACAAAATCACTGCCCCACACACATACCCTTAGAAAGTAACAAGCATTTTTTTTTTTTTTTGTGAGGCAGTCTCATTCTGTCACCCAGACTGGAGTGCAATGGCTCCATTACGGCTCACTGCAGCCTCTACCTCCTGGGCCCAAGAGATCCTCCCACCTCAGCGTCCTGAGTAGCTGGTACTACAGGCGCACACCACCACACCTGGCTAATTTTTTAATATTTTTGTAGAGACGGGGTCTTGCTATGTTGCCCACGCTGGTCTCAAGCAATCTTCCCATCTCGACCCCCCAAAGTGCTGAAATCACAGGCCTGAGCCACCATGCAAGCCTACAAGTACTTTTTAAAAAAATTATGTTAATATTCAAAGAAATCGTAGATTGCCCTTTAGTAAATGAGTTAAAGTTTCTCAGGGGAAGAGACATTCCAGAGAAGCCCTGAAATGTCGAGGTTAGGAATTGGACGTTTGGAATCAGAACCTGAAGAGGCCCTCCGCTCAGAGAACCTGGCACTGTGCCCTCAGAACTGTGCTGGCTACCTATTATGGGAGGAAGTAAATATGCAGAATCTTGGACCTTGCCTTCCATCTTAGGAGGAAGGAAAGTCCCCTGGGCCTTTGCACTCTCTGTTCCCATTGCCAACAATGCGCTTCTCTCACCTCTTCTCTTGACCTTACTGTATACAGGCCTTTCTCAAATACCATCTTAGAAAGGACCACACCATTAAAATAGCCTCACCCACCCTTATTCCACACCCCCACTTTATTTTCCTTCAGAACATTTACCATTACCTGACTTTATATTGATTATTTGTTTGCTCGTTTAATGTCTCTCTTTTTTTTTTTTGAGGCAGAGTCTCACTCTGTCGCCCAGGCTGGAGTGCAGTGGCATGATCTTGGCTCACTGCAACCTCCGCCTCTCAGCTTCAAGCGATTCTCCTTCCTCAGCCTCCTGAGTAGCTGGGATTACAGTTGCCCACCACCACATCCAGCTAATTTTTGTATTTTTAGTAGGGATGGGGCTTTGCCATGTTCGCCGGACTGATCTTGAACTCCTTACCTCAGGTGATCTGCCCGCCTCCGCCTCCCAAAGTGCTGGGATTACAGGTGTGCGCCACTGCACCCAGCCTCGTTTAATGTCTCTTATGCTGGGTAATGTAAGCTCCGTGAAGGCAGGGACATATGTCTATCTTGTTCTTCACCATATGCAAACCCAGCATCTCAGACTATGCTTGGCCTCATTATAGGTCTCCAGTAAGTGTTTGCTGAACAAATGAAAAGACTAGATAGTGTTGCAAGTATCCAAGACAGCAGATGATTGGCTGGTAAAGGAGAAGTTGTTGCCTAGAAATTCCCTTTTCCTATGATTTGCAAAATTTTGCTTTTGTATATTTTGCTAAGAAAGAATCTATAGCTTTTAGTATGTATTCCAGGGAATTGATAAACCTCCTAACAAGTTAAGAACCATATTCGTGAAGTGACAAGTATTGAAAGTAAGTGAAAGATCACATAGTAAAGAAAACTGAATATGGGCTGTGTAGTATGTTTCCGCATTTCCCAGGGAACATCAGGAGGCTAATCTTTGCTCTTGTAGAAGCCCACAGAGGGCCCATCTGTGTCCTTTCCAATCATGTCCATCCTCCAAAGCTACCCATGAAGTCTTTCTGGACTATGCAATAGGAAGGGAGAGAGAGGAGAAACAGATTTGAATGAGCAGTCAACTGGACTGGTTGAACATTCCCTGCGTAAAGTGTAAGAAGAATGGATCAAAGATGATTCCAGATGTCAAGTCTTGATGGCTGTGAGCAGAGTGGGACCAGTCCCCAATAGGGAGACTCACTTAGTGGGACCAGGGAAGGTCTCACAAAGCTGAGACCGGAAAAGAAACCAACATTTTTGGGGGAAGAAAGAGGAGAGACAAGTTTAGGCTAAGTGAGGGAACAACTTACACAAAAACTTTAATGTGGTGGAAATAGCTTACCATATACTGGAGTAGGGTGGACAGTGTGGAGAAGAGTGGCAGGAGATGAGGAGAGTTGGAGCCAGGTCATGTTGGGCTTCATAAGCCTTGGAGGGGTTAACATGGAGTTAGGACACAGGACATATGTAGAGATTAAATGGAGTAGGTGGTGCTGTGTGCCTGTAGTCCTAGCTACCCTGGGAGTAGGAGGCTGAAGTGGGAGGATTGCTTGGCCCAAGAGGTCAAGGTGGCAGTGAGCTATGATCGTGCCGTGCACTCCCGCCTGGGTGACAGAGTGAGCCCCTGTCTCTTGAGATTTTTACACAAAAGAAGTGACATAATTTGATTTCTATTTTTAAAAGGTTACTCTGGCTGCCCTGGGAGGAGTGGTTTGGAGAGTGGCAAGACCGCAGGCAAGTCTAGCAAGGAAGCTAGAGCAGTTCTGCAGTCAATAAATCATGTGATGGAGGGTGGTGGCAGTGGAGATGGAGAGAGAGAAAGAGTCCAGATGTATTTTAAAATTGGAAGTAATGACTTAACTTGCTGATGGACTGATTGAGAGAGAGGAAGACACTTCAGGTGATGCTTTGATGACTAGCTTGACAATGGCGCCATTCATAAGACAAGGAAGACTGAGAGAGGAACAGGTTTGGGGAGTCTGATGAGGGCGGAAATGCATACTTCTGTTTGGGAGTTGTTGAGTTTGAGATGGCTCTGAGACACTCCAGTGGAGATACAAAACGAGGCAGCAGCCTGGGCAACACAGTGAGTGAGGCCTTGTCTCTACAAAAAATCCACAAAATTAGTCAGGCTGATGGTGCACACCTGTGATCCCAGCTACTAAGGAGGCTGAGGTAGGAGGATCATTTGAGCCCTGGAGGTTGAGGCTGCAGTGAGCTGTGGTCATGCCACTGCACTCCAGCCTGAGTAACAGAGTGAGACCCCCATCCCCCAAAAAACAAAAAACAAAAGGCAGGTACTTGAAGAGGTGTGTTTGGAGAGTAGAGGTTGGACTAGGTATAGAAAAAAAGATAAAGGGCCTGGAAGCTGGCCCCAGGGAATTCCAACACTTAGAAATCAGATGGAGGAGGATAACCTTGAGCAAGGGTCTCCCAAGAGTGGCAGTAAGAAAGGTAGAAGGAAAACAAATACAATGATGTCAGAGTAGTTAAGAGAGGCCACGTCACAAAGTGTTCCTAACTTAAGAGTTCAGTGCTAGCAACTTATAAAGTATAATTTCCAAAATACAAACTTGAAATACCAGCAAATAACTTATACTGACCTACGTAAAAGTGCTTTATTTTATTTATTTATTTATGTATTTATGTATTTATTTATTTATTTATTTTGAGACGGAGTCTCGCTCTGTCGCCCAGGCTGGAGTGCAGTGGCCGGATCTCAGCTCACTGCAAGCTCCGCCTCCCGGGTTTACGCCATTCTCCTGCCTCAGCCTCCCCAGTAGCTGGGACTACAGGCGCCCGCCACCTCGCCCGGCTAATTTTTTGTATTTTTTTAGTAGAGACGGGGTTTCACCGGGTTAGCCAGGATGGTCTCGATCTCCTGACCTCGTGATCCGCCCGTCTCAGCCTCCCAAACTGCTGGAATTACAGGCTTCAGCCACTGTGCCCAGCCTTTATTTATTTATTTTTTTTAAGACAGTGTCCCGCTCTGTCACCCAGGCTGGAGTGCAGTGATGTTATCTTGGCTCACTGCAACCTCCACCTCCTGGGTACAAGTGACTCTTCTGCCTCAGCCTCCTGAGTAGCTGGGATTACAGGTGCCCGCCACAATGCCCAGCTAATTTTTGAATTTTAGTAGAGACAGAGTTTCACCATGTTGGCCAGACTGGTCTTGAACTCCTGACCTAAAGTGATCCGCCCACCTCAACCTTCCAAAGTGCTGGAATTATAGGCGTGAGCCACTGTGCTCAGCTACAAATACTTTGAATTCATGCTAGTAAAATGACAAAACAGACAAAATTCTAGGACTTTGGAATTGGCATCAAATGACTTCCGTTTAAAAGGGGATTGCCTTTTCTTCTGTAACTTCCCAGAAAAAAAAGTCGGTCTTTGTATCAATCAGAGAGCAAAGATTCCAGAGCAATCTTACAACCAAACTATTAGAATGATCTTTCTGGCCAGGTGCAGTGGCTCACGCCTGTAATCCCAACACTTTGGGAGGCCAAGGCAGGCGGATCACGAGGTCAGGAGTTCCAGACCAGCCTGACCAACATGGTGAAACCCCGTCTCTACTAAAAATACAAAAATTAGCTGGGCATGTTGGTACATGCCTGTAATTCTAGGTACTCAGGAGGCTGAGGCAGGAGTATCGCTTGTACCTGGGAGGTAGAGGTTGCAGTGAACTGAGATCACACCACTGCACTCCAGCCTGGGCAACAGAGTAAAACTCTGTCTCAAAAAAAAAGAAAAAAAAAAAGATCTTTCTAAACACTTAATTATTGTGACTGTCATTTTACAAACAGAAGTGACAGAGGCACAGAGAGGTTAACAACTTGTTCAAAGTCACACAGGTTACTGTGCTTTGAACCCAGGAACTACTATTACCAGTGCTCATGAACCTAACCTCTGTGTTAGACTGAACCATGCTTATTTCAAAATACAAAATATAGATGAGACTAGGTGCTGTGGAGTGCACCTGCAATCCCAGGTACTCAAGAGACTGAGCGGGGAGGATGGACTGAGCCAATGAGTTCAAAACCAGCCTGAGCAACACAGCAAGATCCCATCTCAACAACAAATAAAACAGATTTTTAAAAAATGAATGCACATTTAAAAAACAAAACCCAAGAGATAATCACTGCTAACATTTTGATGTATAACTTTTCACTTGACATTTCTTTTCTTCTTTTTCTTTGAGACAGGGTCTTGCTGTAGTGCCCAGGTTGGTCTGAAACTCCTGGCCTCAAGCAATCCTTCTGCCTCATCCTCCTGAGTAATTGGGATTACAGGCTTGAGCCACAGAACCTAGCTGTCTTCTTATATCTATATTATGACAATAGCTAGCATTTATCGAGCACATTATGTGTACTATTCTAAAGTTCTATGGCAAGTAAATGGTGGAGCTGAGATATGAACTGGATAGCCTTATTCTCCTTCAGTCTCCCTTTCTTTCACACGAACACATTATTTTTTAGGTTTTCTCCTATTACTGTTAATATGAATATATAAATAAGTATACATACACATGGATGCACATATTTTTTTCCTATGAACACGCTTAATATTGTCAGTGTAGAACTACAAGTCTCCTAGAGATCATCAGGACTTAAAGGGTTATTTTGATTATTAAAGATCTTTGCATTGGTTATGATGGCTCATGCCTGTAATCCCAGCACTATCAGAGGCCAAGGCAGGAAGATCTCTTGAGCCCAGGAGTTTAAGACCAGGGTGGGCCACACAGTGAGACCCTAAAACTTAAAATTTTGTTTTTTAAAAATGAAGTCTGGCCGGGCACGGTGGCTCAAGCCTGTAATCCCAGCACTTTGGGAGGCCGAGACGGGCGGATCACGAGGTCAGGAGATCGAGACCATCCTGGCTAACACGGTGAAACCCCGTCTCTACTAAAAATACAAAAAACTAGCCTAGCGGGCGAGGTGGCGGCGCCTGTAGTCCCAGCTACTTGGGAGGCTGAGGCAGGAGAATGGCGTGAACCCGGGAGGCGGAGCTTGCAGTGAGCTGAGATCCGGCCACTGCACTCCAGCCTAGGTGACAGAGCGAGACTCCGTCTCAAAAAAAAAAAAAAAAAATGAAGTCTGGGGCCAGGTGCGGTGGCTTATGCCTGTAATCCCAGCACTTTGGGAGGCCAAAGCAGGCAGATCATGAGGTCAGGAGTTCAAGACCAGCCTGGCCAACGTGGTGAAACCTCGTCTCTACTAAAAATACAAAATTAGCTGGGCATGGTGGCGGGTGCCTGTAATCCCAGATACTCGGGAGGCTGAGGCAGGAGAATCATTTGAAGCTGGAAGGTGGAGATTGCAGTGAGCCGAGATTGTGACATCTCACTCCAGCCTGGGTGACAGGGCGAGACTCCATCTCAAAAAAACAAACAAACAAAAAAAGAAATCCGGAAGTCTGGGTATGGTGGCTCACACCTGTAATCCCAGCACTTTGGGAGGCCAAGGCAGGAGAATTGCTTGAGCCCAGGAGTTCGAGACCAGCCTGGGTGACATAGTGAGGCCCCTATTTCTACAAAAAAATTTTTAAAAATTAGCCAGGTGTGGTGGCATATGCCTCTAGTCCCACCTACTCAGGAGGCTGAGGTGGGAGGATCACTTGAGCCCAGAAGGTTGAGGCTGCAGTGAGTCATGATTGCGCCACTGCACTCCAGCTTGGGCAACATAGCGAGAACTTGTCAAAAAAAAAAAAAAAAAGAAAGAGAGAGAAATCCTTACAATGTAACTCTCATCTTTTTTTCTGAGATGGGATCTTGTTGTTTCGCCCAGCCTGGACTCAAACTCCTGGGCTCAAGCGATTCTCTTTCCTCAGCCTCCCAAGATGACAGTTTTCATTTTAAAGTTAATTCATTGTTAGGTGCTTTCCTGCAACTCCTAGATTTTTAATTTATTCTAATTCATTTATTTATCTAATAAATATTTATTGAGGACCTATTATATGTACCAGACACCAGAGCAGCAGTTTGTCTTCACAGATTATATCGTCAGAGGGTGACAGATACTAAATATATACTGATGGGATTAATTATTGTATGACAATTTTGTTGAGTGTCTCAGAGGAAAGGGATGTCAGGGAGCATATACCAGGAACATTTGACTAGTGTACTCAGGACAGGAAAGGCTTTCCTGAGGAAGTGAATTTAAGTGGAAATGTGAAGGAAGAGGAGAAGTTAGGTAGAGGAAGAGGGCCGGAGGGAGCAGCCTGTGTGAAGGCGCTGAAATAGGAAGTAGTATGATTCTTCTAAGAAACAAAAGAGCCGGAGTGGTGGCTCAACCTGTAATCCCAGCAACTGGTGGTAGGGGTGGGGGCATGGTAAGGCAGGAGGATCGCTTAAAACCAGGAGTTCGAGACCAGCCTAGGAAGCACAGCAAGACCCTGTCTCTAAATAAATAAATAAATAAATAAATAAATAAATAAATAAATAAGGCCTATGTGACTAGAATATAGGGTGCTAGCAAAAGCAATGAGGCTGACGGCAAATTTATTTTCATGTTATTCCTGACAGCCAACACTTAAAAACTGGCTGGTTCAAGTGCAACGGGGTTTACAACTCATTGATCATAACCAGTTACAGATTTCTTTGTTCCTTCTCCACTCCCGCTGCTTCACTTGACTGGCCTAAAAAAATAAATAACAAATAAAGCTTTCTAGGAGACCACATCATTTCAAACTTAACCAAAATCAAGACCCTGTTTTTCTAGTAAGCACTAAGTGTTCTCTTTAAGAAGTGCTTGCTTTTTCTTGTTACGATAAATGTTATACCTAAAATCATAGGGATTAATGTTCCCACTACAAACTGAGAAATCTGTAGCAGAAACTGCAAGCTATCCCCTAACAGATGTTTCTCCCCTTCCTCTGTATTAACAGAACCCCTAATTCAGGGGTATGTGGTTACTCACAATTATAAAATTCACACTTTTTTTTTTTTTTTTACAAAAAATTAGCCTGGCATGGTGGCACGTGCCTGTAATTCCAGCTACTCAGGAGGCTGAGGCACAAGAACTGCCTGAATCTGCAAGGCAGAGGTTTGGCAGTGAGCCAAAATTGTGCCACTGCACTCCAGCCCAGGTGATAGACCAAGAGACTGTCTCAAAAAAAAAAAAAAAAAAAAAAAAATTTACATTTTTCAGCTTCCCTTGCAATCCTAGATGTGGTCATGTGACTTCCTTAAAGCCAACTGGTATGCACCCTTTGCTCCCTACTTCATCCTTCCTCTTGGAAGGTGGATTTAATGGTCATTATTGTAGAATCCCAGGACGGCCTTGACCTTGGAATGATGGAGCAGTCAGCTGGAAAGAGTCTGGATTTTTGATGACTTTGTAGACAAGGTTCCTGAGATTTTTACAAAAGAGAGAAGTAAACTTTTATCTTGTTTAAGCTGCTGTTACAGTGATTGCGGTTTTTGCCATTTACAGTAATGGCAAAAGTTAGTGCAAAAGTAATTGCACCAATTTTCGCCAGACACCAGAGCAGCAGTCTTCACAGATTACATAGTCAGAGGGTGACAGATATTAAATATATAATGATGGGATTAATTATTTTATGACAATTGTGTTGAGTGTCTCAGAGGAAAGGGATGTCATGGAGCACATACCAGGAACATCAGACTAGTGTACTCAGGACAGGAAAGGCTTTCCTGAGGAAATGAATATAATTTGCCATATAATCTGTGAAGACAAACTACTGCTCTGTTAGTAAAAGACAAAGTATTAGCCTGCTGCGCAGCAACCTAATACTTTGTCTTTTACTAACAGTGGAAACTAATCCTAACTGAAATGACAGAATCAAAATAATTCAAATCAGAAATAATTCAAGAAAAATATCTATAAAGGATTAGTAATGATAAAAATGTAAGGCCCTTTATTCCACTGAGTACAATACAGATCACAAGTTACAAACTACTTTTCCTTCAAGAGTTTTCTTATGAACATTCTAAACAAGTTTTACACTTAACGTCTTCTCTATCCTTAAGATCTTAAAGGGCTCCCCATGTGTAGGACCATCTTATTTCTTTTTTTAATAGGATTTTTTTAAATTATTGTTTTTTAAATTTTCGAGACAGGGTCCTGTGCTGTCACTCAGGCTGGAATGCATTGGTGCGATTTCAGCTCACTGCAACCTCTGCTTCCTAAGCTTAAGCAATCCTCCCACCTCAGCCTCCCTAGTGGCTGGGACTACAGGAACAAACCACCACCCCTGGCTAATTTTTTGTACTTTTTGTAAAGACTGAGTTTCGTCATGTTGCCCAGGCTGGTCTCAAACTCCTTGCCTCAAGTGATCCACCCACCTCGCCTCTCAGAGTGCTTGGATTACAGGTATGAGCCACTGTGCCCAGCCAGGACCATCTTAATCATTTTCTTTATAGTTCCTGGAGGCTCAACATAATGTTAGGTAGGCAGTAGAGTACAGAGGTTAAGAAATGGAGTCTGAGAATCTAGCTGCCTAAATTTGAATCTCCCCTTCCTTCTTAATTATGTTATTTGGGGTAATTTAATTACTTAATATTTTTGAGTCGCAGTTTATCCTTTGTAAAAGTAGGATACTACGTTTTCTGGCTGGGTGCGGTGGTTCACACCTGTAATCTACTTTATAGAATTGTTGAGTGGAATAAATAACAGAAAGTGAGCAAAAAGCTTAGCAAAGTACCTAGCAGGTAGTAAGCACTCAATCAAAGCTAACCATAATCATATCTTATAGATGCTTAACAAAATCTTGTCTATTAACTTTTGTGAAAATCTATACCAAGGAGATGACTTATTTCTTAGGCATTAAAATAAAAGCCTTCCCTTTTGACTACCAAGAATAATCTAATGAATGTAACTAAAAATGAAAAAATAAATCTGGTCTAAAATGAACAATAATGGCCAGGCACAGTGGCTCATTCCTGTAATTTCAGCACTTTAGGAGGCTGAGGCGGGTGGATCACCCGAGGTCAGGAGTTGGAGACCAGCCTGACCAACATGGCAAAATCCCATCTCTACTACAAATACAAAAATTAGCTGGGTGTGGTGGCACGCACCTATAGTCCCAGCTACTTGGGAGGCTGAAGCAGGAGAATCGCTTGAATCCAGGAGGTGGAGGTTGCAATGAGCCAAGATTATGCCATTGCACTCCAGTCTGGGCAACAGAGGGAGACTCTGTCTAAACAAAAATAAAAACAAAAAGATTGCTATATCTGTTAGGGTCCCAGAAGAAAACAGTTGACTTACTCAAATTGGGATGGTTTCAGGAGGGTTTGTTTACAGAAGGTGTCTTCACAGAAGTGTGAGTGGTATGTAGGGGAATCACAGGATCACAGGTAGTAGCAGTAATAGTAGTAGTAGTAGTAGTAGTAGTAGTAGTAGTAGTAGTAGTAGTAGCAGCAGCAGTGGTAGCAGAAGAAGAAGAATTTAGGCTTAGTAAAACTGGCTGTTCCTTCATGCCCCTCCAGGCCTGAAGGTACAAAGAGAGGGAGCAGTTATCAGAGCCCAGAAAAAGAGAGTCCTGCAGCAGCTACCCTGAGAGGGGCAGTAACCTTAAAATGAAGGGCATAGCCAGCCTGAGGTAACCTTGAAGGAGTAACCCAGAGTAATAATTACCCTGACCTCTCCATCTTTCCCATCTCCCATGGGTTAAAGGCCCAGTCTCATAAGACACAAGACTGTCCCCTGCCACTGCAGATGCCAATCTGTGATGTAGACATGCGTGTGTGTGTGTGCTTGTGCGTGTATACTGGAAAATAGCACTCTAGGTGGATCTGGTTTATTTCACTACAGATATATATGTGTGTGTGTATATATGTCTGTGTGTAAATATATGTGTACACATCATATATAATATATGGTATGCACATATATACACATCATATATTACTATATATATGATTTGTGTGTATGTATTCTATATGTAAGTCCTTAGAACATATTAGATTCACTTTGTGGCCTATTAGTTTATCTTTGTAATTCTGATTTTTTTTTCAGATGGGGTCTCACTCTGTCATCCAGGGTGGAGGGCAGTGGTACCATCACGGCTCACTGCAGCCTTGACATTCTGGACTCAAGTGATTCCCCCATCTCAGCCTCCCAAGTAGCTGGAACCACAGGTGCACCATCATGCAAAGCTATTTTTTTTAATGTATATATGGGGGTCTCACCATGTTGCTCAGGCTTGTCTCAAACTCCTGGGTTCAAGACATCCTCCCACCTTATTCTCCCCAAATGCTGAGAGTACAGGTATGAGCCACTGTGCCTGACCTATGATTCTAATTTTTAAAGACTTATTACAGAAAATTTCAGACATATTCAAAATTAGAAAGAATAGTATAGTAAACTACCAGATAACTCTCATTCTGCTTCAACAATGATAACTCATGGCCAATTTTATTTCATCTGTACTCCTACCTTGTACCTTCTCCTATACTATTTTGAAGCAAATCACACATAGCCTGTAATTTCATCTATAACTATCTCAGTAAGAAACACTAGTAGGTAATAACTCCTTTCTTCTAACATAACCATATGTAATTATACAATTTTTAAAAATTGACATGGATTATTTAACATTCTCAAATATCCAGTGAATATACAGCTTTCCAGATGGTTCATAAATGTCGTATTTTAAATTTGCTTTGCTTGTTTGAATCAGAATCCAAATTAGATCCATGCATTTTAACTGTTTAATATCACTTTTAAGTTTCTTTAATTTACAAGTTCCTCCTCAATTCGTCTCTCTCTCCTTTTTTTTTTTTTCCTTGCATTTATTTGTCAAATAAACCAGGTTGTTTGCCCTGAAGAGATTCTTACAGTCTGGACTTTGCTGAGTGCATCCTTGGGGCAAACTTTAACATGTTCCCAGGTCCTTTGTATCTTCTGTAATTTGTGATCCCAATTTAAAAAAAAAATGATTTCCTTAGAAATCATTACATTAAAAAGGACAGTTGCACTCATATGTTTATCACAGCACTAGTCACAATAGCAAAGTCATGAAACCAACTTAAGTGTGTATCAACAGTTGGCTGGATAAAGAAAATGTGAGATAGATACATAGATAGATAGATAGATAGATAGATAGATAGATAGATAGATAGATAATCTCGTGGAACACTATGCAGCCATAAAAAAGAATGAAATCATGTCCTTTGCAGCAACATGGATAGGGCTGGAGACTATTATTCTAAGTGATCTAATTCAGAAACAGGAAATCAAATACCCCATGTTCTCACTTATAAGTGGTAGCTTGACAATGGCATACATGGACATAAAGATGGAAATAATAGCCACCCAAGGGAGGAAGGTTGCAGGGTACTAGGGTTCAAAAATTACCTATCAGGTACAATGTTCACTATTTGGATAAGGATACACTAGAACCCCAATCCATCCCCACCAATATGAAATACAGTCATGTAGCAGACATACACATGTACTCCTTGAATCTAAAACTGAATTCAATTTTAAATAAATTTTAAAAATTTATCTTCAGGTAGCTAACTTAGACTTGTAAGTCTATGTAGGAGGGTGTAAAAAATTGTATTGGGTTTGGAAGCGTTATTAGAGTATTTAATAGGTGAGTTGCCATATTCAGTTTTTTTTAATTTATGAGAATTATTTCAGTACTTGAGAATATTTAGCAGCCAGAAAATTGAAGGGCTGGAAAAGAATATCATATATGCTAGATTTATGAATGCAATTTTAAATGTTTAAATGACCAGGCATGGTGACTCATGCCTATAATCCCAGCACATTGGGAGGCTAACACAGGAAGATCGCTTGAGCCCAGGAGTTCACGACCAGCCTAGGTAACATGGTGAGACCCTGTCTTAAAAAAAAGAAAAAAAATTAATATTTAAATGTATTTAACTTACTCAAGTATTATTTTAGCTGCTAGTCTATAAATAGAATAGTAAGAACTATTACAGCCATAAAAAAGAATGAGTTCATGTCCTTTGCAGGTACATGGATGAAGCTTGAAGCCATCATTCTCAGCAAACTAACACAGAAACAGAAAACCACACACCTTATGTTCTCACTCATAAGTGGGAGTTGGACATTGAGAACACAGGGACACAGGGAGGGGAACATCACACACAGGGGCTTATCGGGGGTCGGGGGAAAGGGGAGGGAGAGCATTAGGAAATACCTAATGCATGTGGGGTGTAAAACCTAGAGGACCAGCTGATAGGTGCTGCAAACCACAATGGCACATGTATTCCTATGTAACAAACCTGCGCATTCTATATATGCATACCAGAACTTAAAGTTAAAAAAAAAAAAAGAATAATAAGAACTATAAATCAAACTTGAAAGTTTGAGGAAAAACTATACTTCACTGTTACTTCAATCAATTTAATGTTAATTTTTTAAATCTGTGAATGACCAGGCATGGTGGCTCACGCCTGTAATCCCAGCACTTTGAGAGGCTGAGGCAGGCAGATCACCTGAGGTCAAAAGTTCAAGATCAGCCTGGCCCACATGGTGAAACCCCATCTCTACTAAAAATATAAAAATTAGGGCAGGCACAGTGGCTCGTGCCTATAATCCCAGCACTTCGGGAGGGCAAGGCTGGTGGATCATTTGAGGTTGGGAGTTCCAGACCAGCCTGGCCAACATGGTGAAACCCCATCTCTACTAAAAATTAGCCTGGCATGGTGGCAGATTCCTGTAATCCCAGCTACTCAGGAGGCTGAGGCAGGAGAATCGTTTCAATCTGGGAACGTGGGAGGCGAAGATTGCAGTGAGCTGAGACTATGCCACTGCACTGGGTGACAGAGTGAGACCCCGACTCAAAAAAAAAAAATTCTGTGAATAATCTTGTGCCTTAAAGACAACAAAATACATCAACTTAAAGATGTTTTTGCCCCCATCTCTCAAAAATCACACCCAAACAACAATGAGAACAAAAATGGAAGCCAACAGAAGCAGGAATACCTGACTTGGTAGAGCAAAGTCAAGCATGCAAGTTGCACCAAGGCTCAGGAATTGGTGGTATCAAATATTTAGGAAGGCAGGAGGAGCCTAGTCTGCAGCCTTTCCTGTGATCATGTGAACCTCCCCATGTCCTCCCAGTGAATTCCTCTTCTGTTTTAAGTCAGCCTAAGTCAGTTTCCTTGCCTATAACCACGAACCCTGACTAACATAATATTTTGCACTTACTTGGTGACAATTCTATTAACATTATGTTTCCACCCCCCATAAACCCATAAGGGTAGTTTATTTTCCTGCAACCTCTGCCTCCCGGGTTTCAGCGATTCTTATGCCTCAGCCTCCTGAGTAGCTGGGATTACAAGCATATGGCCAGCTCGTTTTTGTATTTTAAGTAGAGATGGGGTTTCACTGTGTTGGCCAGGCTGGTCTTGAACTCCTGACTTAAAGTAATTCACCTGTCTCGGCCTCCCAAAGTGCTGGGATTACAGGCGTGAGTCACCATGCCTAGCCCCATAAGAGTAGTTCTTCATCTGATTTTGCTAATAATTTTACTTGCAGAGTCTAGCATAGTGTCCGGCACTTAGTGGGCACTAACCAATTAAATGTTTTGGTTTGTTTTTTTGTTATTTTTTGTTTTTTTGAGACAGAGTCTCGCTCTGTCACCTAAGCCAGAGTGCAATGATGTGATCTCGGCTTACTGCAACTTCCCACTCCTGGAGTCAAGCAATTCTCCTATCTCAGCCTCCTGAGTAGCTGGGATTACAGGCGCCTGCCACCATGCCTGGCTAATTTTTGTGTTTTCAGTAGAAACAGGGTTTCACTATGTTGGTCAGACTGGTCTTGAACTCCTGACCTCTGGAGATCCACCCGCCTCAGCCTCCCAAAGTGCTGGGGTTACAGGTGTGAGCCACCGAGGCTGGGATAAATGTTTATTGAATAACTGAATGGATGAAGAAGCCTTCTCTGTGTCTTCTATATACTCCTCATTGCACCTTCTATATCTCAGTTTGACAACTTGTCACGTCAAATTATATTAGTTTTTTAATGTCTGTTTCATCTATTAGAATGTAAGTTCAAGCCAGGTGCAGTAGCTCACACCTGTAATCCCAGCACTTTGGGAAGCTGAGGCAGGCAGATCACCTGAGGTCAGGAGTTTGAGACCAGCCTGACCAACATGGTGAAACCCTGTCTCTACTGAAAATACAAAATTAGCCAGGTGTGGTGGTGCATGCCTATAATCCCAGCTACTTGGGAGGCTAAGGCAGGAGAATTGCTTGAGCCTGGGAGGCGGAGGTTGCAGTGAGCCGAGATCGCACTATCACACTCCAGCCTGAGCAACAAGGGCAAAACCCCATCTCAAAAAAAAAAAAAAAAAAAAGTAAATTCAAGATCAGAGAGCCTACCTTGTTCATTAAAAAAAACTACTTCCTAGGCCAGGTGTGGTGACTCATGCCTGTGAACCCAGCACTTTGGGAGGTCAAGGCCAGAGGATTGCTTGAGCTTGGGAGTTTGAGACCAGCCTGGGCAACACAGTAAGACCCCTCCCTATCTTGAAAAAAAAATTTTTTTTAAATTTAGTTCCTAAACCAGGTGTGGTGGCTGGTGGCTCAAAAAACAAAAACAAAAACAAAAACAAAAATTAACCAGTTATGGTGGTATGTGCCTATGGTTTCAGCTACTCAGGAGGCTGAGGCTGAGGTGGGAAGACAGCTTGAACCCAGGAAGTCGGGGTTGCAGTGAACCACAATGGCACCACTTTGCTCCAGTCTGGGCAGCAAGGTGAGACCCTATCTCAAAAAAAAAAAAAGTTCCTATAGATGATCTAGTATAATACATCACAGGCAGAAAATGAGCAAAGGCAGGAAGGAGGGAATGTGTGCAGCCATTATGTTACTGCTGAACACATAACAAAGAAGAATATGGTGCTCCCCGCCCTAAAGGGGTGCACAATGTGGTGAGGGAGACAGGAAAACAGATTATTACAAGTGACCATTGTTAGAACATGATGAACAAGGTGTTTTGGAGAACATGGAGAAAACTTCATTGTAGAAAGTAAAAAGCTTCCTCTTCAAAGTTTCTCTTCTTGTTAAAGAATAAATCATAAGTGTTAGAAATAATAATTTATTTTAAAGACTAACTTCCTTCAAGCCTCCTTGCTTTGTGCTGATAACTGTTTGTTAAGCCCTATCCTATGTAGCTGTTAGACATGCTCACAGGCACACAGTACATTCTATGTCCTTGTACTTTAACCAAGATATTTGTGCTGGACGTGCTCACAGGCATATCCCAGCTCGCAACCTATGCCCCTTCCTTGTTTGGGAATATTATTACTTTTCTAAGTCCTTTGGTAAGCAACTTCCTCTTTTACTCTGTTCTCCATTGCTTTTACCTATTTAAAGTTTTTAAGCTGTTAGCCAATCCGGTGCAGTTTAGACTGTGAGGTCTGGCTCCAGTCAATGGAGACAGGACACAATAGCAAGGACAAGCTGCGTAAGGAATAAAAATTGCTTACCTCCTTTGTTCAGATGTGCTCTTGCCATTGTTCCGTCTGTGAGGAGCAGCCTTTCTGCAGAAAGTAAAACTGCCTTGTTGAGAGAACTTTTTGTCTGAATGCTAATTTTTCCTTGCAGTACCAAGGAACAAGCATTCTGTTTTTAAATAAGCATTTTACATATAACATTCATGGAGGAGGGCAAGAAACCATCAAGCAGATGGAGTGGAGACTCACTTGTGAAATGGCAACCAGATGAGAAAATTATGGTGTCAGAGGGAGTGCAAGTATGATCCATTATAGGACATTCAAAGCAACGATGAGATTGCCCAGGTTGTGATCTGGGGTTGCTTTCAGGGAGTTGTCATAGAAACTGGCATGTTGTTCTCTATTAACAACATGTTGCCTAGCCTGGTCTTGAACACATAACATCTTTCTTATGCTTCTGCTTACTTTTTGTTGTTGTGGTTAATAGGGATGTTACAACAGCATCTCTATCAACAACAACAACAACAAAAAGTAAGCAGAAGCATAAGAAAAAGTCAAGTGGTTTTGGGATTACAAGAGGAATAAGTTTTCTGATTGGTGAATTTAAAACTAATGAACTCAGTCTGCTCAGCCTTTTATCTTCCTCTCCTCCCGTTTTTTCTCTCTCCTTTTTTTTTTTTTTTTTGTCCCTGCCTCTGGCCTCATGCATTCCCATTTGCTGTCTTGGGTTAAGGAGCTTGCAGTTGTCTAGCCGTGCTAAGTGACTATGGAGCTATAATTGCAATTATGGGGCTAGTGGGGGAACATGAGTAAGCCCAACTGGTTGCTGATTTAGAGCTATATTCTTCAATCAGATTTATTAATAATGAAAGCAATATTTTAATTTCCATCTGTTGTGTTTTTCAACTGGTTATAATTTCAGGAGTGGAAAGCCGGCTGTGGTAGCTCACGCCTGTAATCCCAGAACTTTGGGAGGCCGAGGCGGGCAGATCATGAGGTCAGGAGATCAAGACCATCTTGGCCAACATGGTGAAACCCTGTCTCTACTGAAAATACAAAAATTAGCTGGGCGTGGTGGTGTGTGCCTGTAGTCCCAGCTACTCGGGAGGCTGAGGCAGGAGAATTGCTTGAACCAGGGAGGCAGAGGCTGCAGCGAGCTGAGATTGCACCATTGCACTCCAGCCCGGGCAACAGAGCGAGACTCTGTCTCAAAAAATAATAATAATTCAGGAGTGGAAAGAGGTGAACAATACTGAACATCCAAAACCCAACAATCTGGACTACTGAACACCTGGGGTCAACTTAAACTTCGACAATCTGAAATATCTCACACTTGAACCAAAAGAATTTGAATAGGCAGAAGGAAAGATACAGGTATTGGATCAGAAGAGTTTAGAAAAACAGGAGTAAGTAAATTATAAGTCAAGGTTCCTGTTGCAACTGTTTTGCTTTTCTTGAAAAGATCACATAATATGACATTGACTCTCAAGCTTTAGACCCTTCAGTGGTCCTTAGGGAGCTTGTTAAACACACAGAGACATGGGGACTATGACTTGAACTTAGAAGACCTTGGGCAGGGCCCCTTCACCGGTATGTTCAACTAGCCTCTGAGGTGAGCAAGCAGTCCAAAGTGTGGAAACATCTGTTCCAGGGTATATCGGATCCCAAATCATTGTACTCAGAAGAAAAACAATTTCAAAAACATTTCTAATCATACTAGAAGCAGGTGAGCAGTTTTTTGCAGATAGCAAGTGACATAATAGAGAAACATAGGAGAAATCAATCAGACTTGAGACAGACAGGTGATGGTGAAGGAGGAAGGAGGATGGTGAAGGTGATGGGAGTGAATTGAAAAGAAACTTGGGTGGGGCACATCAGGTGGGAGGAAATGGGAGAACAGTTTAGGCTGGGTAGGGGTAGGGGCTGAGTATGCAGTCACTGGCAGAGTTACGAAGCGACTGAAGCCCAAGGACGTGGAAAGCAAACAATTCTCCTGGGAACCTAAAAGGGTGGCACACAGGCGGAGAAGTGAGCCTTACTTTGCAGAGTTCCTGTTCCAGCCAGGCTTCTGGCCAAATGTCTTGAGTCACCAACCTCTGGAATCCTGTTTCCACTGGGAACTGGCTCAGAGAAAGGAGATGAATATATGTGTGGAACACTCCCCTCCATCCACTTTTATTTGAGACAGAGTCTTGCTCTGTCACCTAGACTGGAGTGCAGTGGCGTGATCTTGGCTCACTGCAACCTCCACCTCCTGCGTTCAAGCGGTTCTCCTGCCTCAGCCTCCCAAGTAGCTGGGATTACAGGCACATACCACTACGCCCAGCTAATTTTTTTTTTCTTGTATTTTTAGTAGAAATGGGGTTTCATCATGTTGGCCAGGCTGGTCTCGAACTCCTGACCTCAAGTGATCCGCCTGCCTCAGCCTCCCAAACTGCTGGGATTACAGGCATGAGCCACCCCGCCCGGCTCCATTTACTTTTATAGGAACATTGCAGAATCAATGATGGGTCCTACAAAATCACTCTAGTGGTGCATGCACTTAAAGGTACTCAAAGCTGTCACTGGGTGAGATAACATTCAGAAACACTTTGTAAAGCATAAAACACTAAACAAAGTAAAACTGTATTACTCTGATTCTTCTGGGTCTCGTGTTTCCCAGGGTCTTTCACGTGAGATAGCACTCCTTAGGGATTGCCTGTGACCCTGGAAGATTCCACTCGGGTCCTTCTTGTGGTCTGGTCTTGTGTTGGTTAACAGTTTATAAGTGCTCAATGTCTTATGTGAAGGCATGAATATAAGCCATCAAGCAATTTTTCTTCCTTTTCTAAAATCAGTGAGCAGTCTTTTCCTCCCACACCCCCACCCCACCCACTGCCTGTTTGAGTCAGTGTTCATGAACCCTCCTCTCACAAATTCTTCTATCTTGTTCACCCACGAAACAGTTTCCCTATGCTGCAAGAAACAATAAGGGAACTTGCAAACAAATACTTCTGCCTAATGACAATTATATGTGAATTGAAATAGGACCTCTATTAAAGGTGACTGATACACCATTTTCCAAACTGAACGACTCTATTCTTTTTCTGCAAAGCATCAGTTTGTAGAAAAACTCTGTTGCTCTCCAGGAAGTCAAGTTGAAAGGTTTAGAGATTAACATAAACATCCTGTGCTTTCTGTAAGTGTTCACTTATGGATCATGAATCTATGGCAACCATTCTCAAACAGGTGTTTATATTCAGCCTGCACTGGTTGATTTATTCCCTTGACAAGTATTTTTTGAGAGCACACATGTAGCAGTCCCTGCACTTAGGCCCAGGATACAGTGGTGATCAAGACAGAGAAGATCCCTGACTCTGAGAAGATCAGGCACATATGTCCTAAGTTATTGCCTATAGGGTAAATAGCACTTAGGTCTCTGCCATTACAAGACCAAAGTAGAAAACCTGGAACATTTGGGGGTGGGTAATGAGGAAGCAGCAAGGGGTAGTAAAATATTGTTTGGGGGAGTAAGAGTTTCTCATACAATGGGACTCCTTTAACGCCTCCAACATAGCATTCATTCTTGCTTGCTTGTGCCCTGTAAGATAATGCAAAGGCACTTGCACTTTGAGTCCCAGAAGGAGCACAGACTAGAAAGAAACAAGGAGAAGAGTGCAGCCTGACAAAGAACCAATAAAAGGCTAATTAGCTAAGAGTTCTGGTCCAGGCGTAGTGGCTCATGTCTGTAATCTCAGCACTTTGGGAGGCTGAGGTGGGCGGATCACCTGAGGTCATGAGTTCGAAACCAGCCTGACCAGCATGGTGAAACCCCCATCTATACTAAAAAATACAAAAATTAGCCAGGTATGGTGACGTGTGCCTGTAGTCCCAGCTACTCGGGAGGTTGAGGCAGGAGAATTGCCTGAACCCAAAAGGCAAAGGTTGCAGTGAGCTGTGATCGCACCACTGCACTCCAGCCTGGGCAACAAAGCGAGAGACTCTGTCTCAAAAAAGAAAAGAAAAAGAAAAAGAAAGCCTGGGTGACAGAGTGAGACTCTGTCTCAAAAAAAAAAAAAAGAAAAGAAAAAGGGAAAAGTGTTCTGTGCCAGACGTGGTGGCTCACACCTGTAAGTCCAGCGTTTTGGGAGGCAGAGGCAGACTAATTTCTCGAGGCCAGGAGCTTGATACCAGCCTGCACAACATAGCCAGACCCAGTCTCTACAAAAAAATTAAAAATTACCCAGGCATGGTGAAGGCTGAGTGGGGAGGAGTTGGAGTTTATAGTGAATTATGACTGCGCCACTTCACTCCAGCCTGGGGCAACAGAGTGAGACCCTGTCTCTTAAAAAAAAAAAAAAAATTCAAAAAAAGAGATATGGCTAGCACTGCTCAGCTTAGTGAAGCTATCTGCCACTGTCATCATTTATTCAGTACCATGGACCTGGACCAGCATCTTTTTGCTGAGTTTTGAGTGTATTATATAATTCCTGCTCAGCACTGTTACAGCTTTCAATACCTCTTGAGCAATCTATTGAAATTAGTGAACTGAATATATATTTCACATTTTGAATAGGTAAAACATTCACATGGTTCATAATTCAAATGGTATAAGAGTATACAGTAAAAAGCCTCCCTTTTACATTTGTTCTCTAGCCGCTAAATATCCCACCTCTGAAGGAATCCAATTAATTTTTTTAAAAAAAGTCTTGCGGGTACATAGTAAGTATATATATTTATGAGGTACATGATCAGTTAGGTTTTTAGATATCTTATTTTATCCATATTTTATGGGTATAGTAAGTAGGATTTTTACAAATAAGTTTTGGCCAGGAATGGTGGCTCACACCTGTAATCCAGCACTTCAGAAGGCTGACGTGGGAGGGGTTGCTTAAGTCCAGGAGATCGTGACCATTCTAGGCACGTGGTGAAACCCTGTTTCTAAAAAAATTTAAAAATTAGCCGGGCATGGTGGTGTGCATCTGTAGTCCCAACTTCTTGGGAGGTTGAGGCTGAGGCTGCAGTAAGCCATGTTTGTACCATTGTACTCCAGCCTGGGCAACAAGTGAGACTCTGCCTCAAAAAAAATTTAATTAATTAATTATTTATTTATTTATTTTGAGACAGAGTTTAGCTCTTGTTGTCCAGGCTGGAGTGCAATGGTGCCATCTCGGCTCACTGCAAACTCTGCCTCCCGGGTTCAAGTGATTCTCCTGTCTCAGTCTCCTAAGTAGCTGAGATTACAGACATGCTCCACCACACCCAGCTAATTTTGTATTTTTAGTAGAGACAGGGTTTCACCATGTTGGTCAGGCTGGTCTCGAACTCCTGACCTCGAGTGATCCACCTGCCTCAGCCTCCCAAAGTGCTGGAATTATAGGGGTGAGCTACTGCACCTGGCCAAACAAAATTATTTTATTGTGTATACTGAAGGTATACAACATGATGTTATGGAATACGTCATGTATCAATAGTAAACAGGTTACTCTTGTGAAGCAAATTAACATACCCATCATCTCACATAGTTACCTATGTTTTTGTGACAACAGTAGCTAAAATCTACTTATTTAGCATGAATCTCGTACACAGTGTAAACTTATTACCTATAGCTCTCATGTACATTAGCTCTCTAGACTTGTCCTAAATATCTGCTACTTTGTATCCTTTGATCTACATCTCTGATTCTCCATCACTCCACCCCACAACCTGCTCTGGGTAACCACTGTTTTGCTCTCTATCTCTGTATTAGATATAGAAATAGGATTCTTAACTAGCCTTCTAATTTGAGAACCATATCTCAGCCCTGTGACAACCTGTTCTTCTAGAATGTATCCTGTTCCACAGGCTTTATATGAATCAGAAGTTCAGATTTTCGTTTCCAGATGAGTATAGTGTGAGCTGTCCTCAAGAGGGAAAAGAACAGAAAAAACAATTCGGAGAGACAGGAAAAATGTGTATGTTAAAATGTTAATACTCTCAGATAGATTTATGCCAACAATCCAATCTCTACCAAACAAGGTTATACTATCAAGTTTTAAAAATATGGTTTCCTAAAGAAAAATGCACATGGTTCTATCAAATTACAAAAAAATAAGTGATTGCTAAGTGCTGTGTACTGTTCTAAGTACCATATACAAATTACATAATTTAAACTTCACAACAACCACATGAAGGTAAGTATATTTAATAGGTGAAGAAAACAAAGGACAGAGAAATTAAGCAAAGTGTGTTTTCAAACCCAGACTGGGGGCTCCAGAGCTCTCACTCTTAACCTGAATGATACTTATTGTCTGTTGTGACAGAAAATAGACAAAAGAAGGCCGGGTGGAGTGGCTCACACCTGTAATCCCAGAATTTTGGGAGGCCAAGGCAGGCAGATGACTTGAGGCCAGGAATTCGAGACCAGCTTAGCCAACATGGTGAAACTCCACCTCTACTAAAAATACAAAAATTAGCGGGGGGCAATGGCACACATCTGTAATCTCAGCTACTCTGGAGACTGAGGCAGAAGAACTGCTTGAACCTTGGAGGGAGAGGTTGCAGTGAGCCAAGATCATGTCACTGCACTCCAGCCTGGTTGACAGAGTGAGAGACTCTGTCTCAAAAAATTAAAAAAACACAGCACCCGGCACCTCTTTTTGCTTTGCTTATCGTTTTTTGTTCTCGTTTGTTCAGAATTTTTTGCCGTTAAGTGTTAGTATCTATCAAAATTACCCCTGATTTTAAATGCAGATTCCCAGGTCTCAGCACTGACCTAGAGAATTAGAATACCTGGGAGAAGGGTTCCAGCTGCAGGAATGCTTTTTTTAAAAAAAAAAACAAAAAACAGTGCCCTAGGTGATTCCAAGGCGGCTAGGAGTGGCAGTTTCTTCCCAAAATTGGCCACAACCATACTTTCCATCACATATATGCTGCTAGTTTCTAGAGTCTTGCAGCTCCCCTTTCAAGAGGTGGTGTTCATGTCCCCTGCCCTTGAGACGGGGGGGTTTTGTGGCTGGCTGACTGATGGATTATGGTTATGGTGGTGCCATGTGACTTCCACGAAGCCATGTGATTTCCATGGCTGGGTCAAAAAAGGAGATTTAGTGCCCATTTTAGCTTGCTAGAACACTTACTCTTGGAGCCCAGCCACCATGCAATGGGGGAAGCCCAAGATGCCCCGGGGAGAGGCCCACTTGGAGTAAAACTAACAGCCAGCACCAACTTGCCGGCCCTGTGAACCATCATGGAAGCCAATCTTCTGGTTGCACAGAATGATGCAGCACAAGCAGAGTGCCCCTTCCTGCCAAGCCCTGCCCAGACTGCAGACCTACACACTCCCAACACAATAGCACTCTGCCTTTCTGCCTACCAGCATGAATTATCCTGGGTCCTCTATAAAATATTCTGAAAAGTATCTTTGTCCAGTTTCATTTACTTTTGCAGATTCTTCTAGTCACAGAACCACCTATTGCAGACTTCTGGTTATTTGAAATTCTCATTATTACCTCTGAACCTTGGCTTCTCATCTAAAACGTTCTGTTAATAATAGAGCCTACCTCATCTGTTTTATAATTAAATGATGTATTAAATTTATGTAATCATTTAGCATCGCGCCAGCACAAAATATTTCTTATGTTCTTAGTTGGTTTCTTGTATTCAGAGTTCCAGTTTCTTTAGTGCACTATTTTTTCTTTCTCATAGCTCAATGCCATTTCACAGGCCATTTCCTATGCTTGGCATACTCTTCCCTACAAGGTCAGATAGGTTCTTACTCATCATTTAGGACTCCACTTATTTAAGAAGGCTTCCCTGAGTTCTCAAGCAGTTAATGCCTCTGCTAAAATAGCACCTGGGAGGAACCTCTACTACAGCCCTTAACACATTGGATTGTAACTAATTGTTTACTGGTCTCTCTTCTCCATTGGAATCTAAGTTCCTGGAAGGCATGGTCAGTCCCTTCTTCATTTATTCACCATCTACTGTCAGTGTGCTAGGAAACACTGTGGTTAAGTAGTTAAGGGCCAGGTCTCGGCAGATCTGCCTGGGGACAAAACAGCTCCTCGGAAAAAGTTAACTCTCTAAGCCTCATTTGTAAAATGGAAACACCTCCTCCATACTATTGCTGTGAAGGTGAAGCAAAATGCTTGCAAACAGTCCATCACACAGCAAGCCATCCGTCATCAGCATAAAATGCTTCCCCAACAATTCAATTTTCGGGCACCCCCATTCTAATTCTCTCGTAGGACCTCGCAATCTATGGGTAATCTCTGGTTTACAGATTACTCTGGGTTCTTTAAACCCCTCCTTGGTCATTCTTTTTGTTAACAATTCTGAGTCTTAACCGTTAGGTCTAGGTCTTACCGCCTCCAGCTGGCTCCAAACCCTTTTCCTTCAGTCCACCCTGGGCCTACAGGGCGTGTCAGAGGCCTGATTTATACAATTTAAACAACAAAACTCCCCAACAGGGTGTGAGTAACTGGAAAGACCCCCAGTCAGGGCTTTGCCACTGAGTTTCGGTTTTGCCCTCCCTTTGAGGAAGGAGCAAGACGGTCAGCCCCACCGCAGTCGTTCACTGCAGAGCCAGCAGGGAACGCGCACAATGCAGGATGACCTGAATGAACGAACGCGTGAATGAATGGGCTACGTCGTAGGCCAGGCCTCTGTTACGTCGTCCACCGGCGCGGGCGTGGCCACGGTTAAGAGAGCGCGCGCGCGAATCGCGCGGTACTACCGTCGCCCGCAGGTTCGGCCACAAGCCCCGGAGCCCCGCCCCTTCCCGCGAGGCGTCTCCAAAGTCCCTGCCCCGCCGCGGAGCGTCACTTCCGCCATCCCCGGCCGGGGTTGGGGCGGGGCGCGCCGGGGAGGGGGCCAGGTCGGCGGGAAGCTCGCCCGTGCCGGAGCCCGCGCCTGAACAGGGACTACATTTCCCGAGGGGCCTAGGCGGCGGCTGCGGCGACGGGCGCGGCAACGTCCCCCGGAAGTGGAGCCTGGGACTTCCACTCGTGCGTGAGGCGAGCGGAGCCGGAGACGAGACTAGAGGCCGAACTCGGGTTCTGACAAGATGGCCGGGCTGCCCCGCAGGATTATCAAGGTAACCGCCCAGGCCAGCCTCCAGCTCTTCGCTGGACTCTCGTCGGCTCAGCTGGGCAGGCAGCGCGGCCTCTCGCCGCCTTCGGCCGCCGGCCCGCGCTGGGAGGCCCGAGGCGGCGCGGAGAGGGCTTGGCCTCGGCGGCTAGGGAAGTCGGGTGCTGGGGAGGGGGCGCCGGGGAGACTTCCGGCCGCGGCGGGGCAGCAGGACAGCGGGGACCCGGGGCTTCCAGGCGCGCCCGTCGGGCTAGGGAGTCCTGGCCAGCGCCCCGGCGGAGGGTGGGGCGGCAAGGTTGCGGGTCTCTGGGCTTGGGCGCTGGCCTCCGTAGCTTCTGAGACCACCCCCCGCCGGAGGCTGCGGGCGCGCGGGAATCGCGGCGGGGCTCGGACTCCTGGCGGGGGTTGTGGCCTGACAAGGTCCCTTGGCAGCCGAGTCCCTCTTCTCGGCGCCGACGGGGGCGCGGAGGTGCGGCAGCCGCGAGTACAGAATGAATGAACCCGGAGGGTCAGGCCGGGCGGGGCCCTGCGCCCCGGGAAGTGGCTCTGGGAGGCCCGCGCGTCTTGCCGCGGTCAGCACATGCTCGCCCCTGGTTGCCGCGGCTGTCTGAGTCCGGGGACGGGTCCGCGCCCCGCTGCCCTTGCTTCCGCGGTCTCTCTCTTCTAAATACGTTTCCGCTCGTTTATCTCTGCGAAGTGATTTTACTCTGGTTGGCAAACTCTTTCAGAGCTGTTCCGAGGAAATAGTTCTAACACAAGGCTGGGGGAGGGCCGCAGTTATGGGGGATTCTCTCTCTCTTCTCTCCTCTCCTTTTCGTAACATGAGGCCCTCCTGCTATAGTGCCCAGGCGGATCTCATAACTCCTGGCTTCAGAGATCTTCCTACCTTGGCCTCTATGGGGGATCTCGTGAAATCTTTTGCCTCTCAATTTTGTGTGTTTTAATTATTAATTGGCTACTTATGAATACTGTGCTTTGACAAGTGTATACGGAACCATGACATTTTCGATTCTTTGATTTTGTAAAGTCTTCACCAAATATCGACAAGTCTTCCGATGTGAGATATTCCTTGTCATCCACAACAACTACACCTTAAATTTTTGTGTCAGTTTTTATGAAGGAAAGTAGTTGAACATTTATGTGGCTAAATGCGCCAGTTAAAGTGACTCAATTGCAGCATCATTTTGCTTAATATAACCTGGTGAACGTGTATGTTAATCTTGTTCATTCTTGTAAAATCTATGAGGAGGTGCATACTAAGTGGAAGACTTTCAATTGGATGATGTACTGTATACTGCTTCATCCAATTGCATTTAAATATATCTGAGGTGAGGGTGATGTCACTGACCTAAGGGTGCTTGAAGCAGAGAAGTAAGACGTTTTTGTATGGTAGAAATTATTAGAAATGACAGAAGTGTAACAGATTGTTGTCAGGGAGCCCTGGAGTCTAATAATGTGAACCTTCATAGTCCGAAATTTGTTGTGTGTGGATTTATCTAGGATTCTGTCCAAGGAGTTTTAATTGTCATATGTATTGGCAGGTCCTAACAATGTGATTTTAGTTATAATGCAGTCACATGGTCCCCACAGATCATGTTTATTGAGGCCCCAGTTGAAAAATGAATAGGGAGTGATAGAACCATTTACCAAATATCCTTGTTTTTGTTGTTACTTAGGTGATTAAGTACATAATGCAAGTTGACATTCATGATAATTCTCTAAATACATAGTGAACTAAACATTTAACATGCATTTTTCTATTTTTGATTATGAAGATATGCCCGGTAATATGAAAGCCTTGGATGAAAAAATAAATTCTGTGGAACCTTGTTTATAAATTTACAGAAATGGTTTAAGGCAATAAGATGAAGTCCTCATGATTCAATTCATTTGGCACACAGTAATTTAATTTGTACTGGGCATTTACATTTTGCTGTTCAAACTAAGTAGTAACTCATACTGTGATATATAATCTTAATTTTACGATATCTTGTTGAGAACATCTATCTAATGAATGGTACCTTGATTTGGGTTTTATCTTGTTAGTTTAATGTCATTTATAGCTTAACAGGATGGTTTTCTCCAATCCTTACGGAAGACTAAAATACTAGATTTTCAAACGTGTCCATGCTTGTGTTACGTAGGTTGTTCCATAATCAGTGACAATGCTTTAAAAAAAATCAGAATTTATTTTTAAAAGTTGCCTGTTTTCTGTCAATCACTATACAAAGTTCTATGTGGTGGATGGGGGTAGCAGTATTGTCCTGAGGCAATAGGGACATGACTTTGTTGATTGAACTGTTAATTTGTTTTATTTCTGGATGATCTTTGACTTTCTCTTTTCTTTTCTCTTTTCTCTTTTCTTTTCTCTTATCTTTTCTCTTCTCCTCTCTTCTCTTTTTTTGAGACTCATCTCGCTCGGCTCCCAGGCTGCAGTGCGGTGGTAGGATCTTGGCTCACCACAGCCTTGATCTCCTGGTCTTAGATGATCCTCCCAGTTAAGCTTCTTGAATAGCTGGGACTGCAAGATGCATGCCACCACACCCAGCTAATTTTTGTAGAGACGGGGTTTCGCCATGTTGCCCAGGCTGATCTCAAACTCTCGACCTCGAACAATCCACCCACCTCAGCCTCCCAACGTGCTGGGATCACAGGCAGGAGCCACTGTGTCCCGCCTGACCTTTGACTTTCAAAGGATGAAATTTAGCGTTGATTATAACATCAGTGTTTACCATTCTCATCTAATGAAAATATTAAAATAAGATGGTTTGATTTGCATGACTGTTAATACGATGTTTTCTAACTTATAATGATCATTATTTACATTTGTAGATTTCTTAACCATTTGGTTCTTACAGACATTTTTGTGAATGTATTTTGCAGTCTAGAAACTGACTTAAATGACTTTCCTAAGGTAAAGCTGGTAAGAGGCAGAATTTGGATCTTGATTGGTTTAACATTCCCCTGTCTCTTGTTAACTGTAAAATGACTAACTCTACAAATACAAGATGATTTTCTGGACTATTATTCACCGAGTTGCTCTCTCATTTAGATTCCTGTATCTAATCCAGTAGCAAATTCTGCAGGTTCTGCTTTCAATATATATACTAAATCAGACACTCTTCCCTCCGTCTCTTTCAAACCTCTGTTCACTTCCATCACTTACTGCCTGGCCTGCTGTATTAGCCTACTTTGGAGCAACAGTGTTATCTTCTTAAAATACAGACCATGTTACTCCCCTGCTAAAAACTCTGTAGAGGTTCTCCATCACACTTGCAGTAGAATCTTGCCTTTTCCCTCCATTAGCTATAAGGCCATACATTCATCTGGAATCTGCCTACTTCTGAGTGCATCTGCGCTTCTCTCCTTGGGTCAGTCCACTGTAGCCACACTGTTGCTTTGGTGTGTCCTGAACAATAAATGGTTGAGCTTATTCCAGTCACAGGACTTTCCTCCTGTTTGTTGCATTGCTTGCTTTGTCCACTTGTTCCGTTCTTAGCTCATATGTCATACCCTCTACCTAACCTGTCCCGTGTAAACCAGTTCTCCTTTTCCTTCCCCCTCAATTTTATCCTCCTATCTCCCTTTCTTCTGTGTAAGTGCTTATTACTGTTCAAAGTTATGTTATTTACTGTTTATTTTTCTCTATTCCCCATTAAACCTTCATGAAGTTAGGGACTCTTGGATGTCCCACATATTGCTCATTCATGCCTAGACCAATCCTTGACACATAGTAGATACTGAAATATTAATAGACTAACTGAATAGATGAGCCTTAATCTCAATGAGCAATAATTTGACATTGTTACTGCTTAGTATATTCTATCTGAACCAATGTCTGAACTAAAAGTTAAAGCTAGTCTCATTTTCCACCCATAAGCTCATTTAAAAACAAGACATATGAGTCTTTTACATTATTTCTTTTTTGTGAGGCTACTGTCCTTATGTATTTTTTGTTATTAACTAGGAAACGCACGTAGAGCATATTTGAAAGGCTCTGAAGGATACATAGAGAATCCCTCATCTGTCCTTCAGCATTCCAGTTCTCCTGCTTAGACAACCACTGTTTTTGTTTGTTTCTTTGTTTGTTTGTTTTTTGAGATGGAGTCTCCCCGTGTTGCCCAGGCTGGAGTGCAGTGGTACAGTCTTGGCTCACTGCAAACTCCACCTTCCAAGTTCAAGCGATTCACCTGCCTCAGTCTCCTAAGTAGCTGGGACTACAGGCACGTGCCACCACGCCTGGCTAATTTTTAGTAGAGATGGGGTTTCACCATGTTGCCCATACTGGTCTCAAACTCTTCTCCTCAAGTGATCCACCTGCCTCAGCCTCCCAAAGTGCTGGGATTACAGGTGTGAGCCACTGCTCCTGACTTCAACCACTATTTTTATTGTGTATCCTTACAAAAGACCAGAGCAACTTTCTGCTCTAAGTTAGGCGTCTTCTCCTTCTCATGCAAATACCTTGATTCCCTTCTCTTCCCCTCTAACCACCTGTGTATCTTCAAGTTGACTCTTTTTTTTTTCTTTTCTTTTTAAGAGACAGATTGTCACTTGGTTGCCCAGGCTGGAGTGCAGTGGCTTTTCACAGGTGTTATCATAGTACACTATATACATACAGCCTCAAATTCCTGGTATCAGGTGATCCTCTACCTTCAGCCTCCAGTATCTGGGATTACAGGCGTGCACCATAGTGTCCTGCTTTGGCTCATTTTTTTTTTTCCAAAGGACTGTTTAATGGAACCTTCTGGTTGGACTTTATTTTTTAAATTTTTTTTTAAATTTTGGAAATTTAATACTTTTTAAATAGAGATGGGGTCTTTTCATGTTGCCTAGGCTGTTCCCGAGCTCCTAGGCTTAAGTGATTCTTCCACCTTGGCCTCCCAAAGTGCTAGGGTTACAGGCATGAACCACCGTGCCTGGCCTAGACTTTATTGTAACTAATTGCTTATTCATAACTTTCAGATTGTTTCCTAAATTGTGCTGTATAAACAATGCTGTAATGAAGTTTTGTATGTATGGCATTTTGCACAAGTGTGAATAATACTGAGTCTTGATAGTTCTGTTTTAAGCTAGAATTTTTAGTTTGGTTTTTCTGCCTTATCTCCTGGACCAAGCTCTTTTAGCCAATAAAAGTGACTGAAGCTGGACACGGCGGCTCACACCTGTAATAACAGCTCTTTGGGAGACTGAGGCCCAAGGATTGCTTGAAGCCATGTGTTGAGACCGGCCTGAGGAACATAGTGAGATCTCCATCTCCACCAAAAAAAAAAAAAAACAGTTAAAAGCTTAAAGTTATAAAGGTTAAGAGGTACCTAAAAAAAAAAAAATAAAGTTATAAAGGTTAAGAGGTACCTAAAAAAAAAAAACCCTCTCAAATGAGAGGTTCTCCAAGTGAGAAGGATCACTTTCGGGAACCAATAAATGAGATCTATAGTTATGGCCTTGGTCAAAACCAAATCTGTTTCAGCTTTACATGTTAAATTGATATAGTGACTGGCATTCCTTTAATCGTCTTTTCAAAATGAATCATGAGCACTGGGCACTGTGACTCATGCCTGTAATCTCAGTACTTTGGGAGGCTGAGGCGAGAGGATCCCTTGATTCCAAGGTTTCAAGACTGTCCTGTGCAATATAGTGAGACCTTGTCTCTACAAAAAATAAAGTGAAAATTAGCTAGGTGTTGTGGCACATATCTGTAGTCCCAGTTACTCAGGAGACGGAGGTGGGAGGATTGGTTTGGCCTAGGAAGTTGAGGCTGCAGTGAGCCTAGATCATGCCACTGCACTCCAGCCTGGGTGACAGAGTGAAACCCTGTCTCAAAATAGTAATAATAATAATATTGAAAATGACAAAATACAGTCTTGGGAAAAAGTAGTTAACTTACCCTGGGGGTTGACTTATTTGATTAAAACCTAGTTTTAATCAAATAAAATTAGAATTTTACCAGTCTTTCCCAAAATTTACTTTATGTCTCCCTTCCCCACCGGTCCCTTTTCTATGGTGCTGAAAAATTTTACTTTTAAAAAAATACATTTAATTAATTTTTCTCACTCTGTCACCCAGGCTGAAGTGCAGTGGAAAAATTTACTTTTCTATTTAGTGTGATTTAGCCTCAAATTCTTAAAAATCAGATACAGTCTGATTTTACATTGAGACTTGAGTTTACTTTTTTAATAATTAGGATTTTTTTTTTAAGTACACGCATTATTTTTTCCTCTTACTGTTTAAAAGCCACTCATCTGATAGGTATTCTAGTGCATAAGGTATTTTTTTTTGTAAGAAAAGTGATTTAGAAAACTCACCTTTTTAAAAATTTATTTATCTATTTATTTTATTTTATTTATTTTTTTTGAGATGGAAGTCTTGCCTATTGCCCAGTCTGGAGTGCAATGGCATGATCTCGGCTTACTGCAACCTTTGCCTCCCGGGTTCAAGCAGTTCTCCTGCCTCAGCCTCCAGAGTAGCTTTCCTCACTGCCCCACCACTCTGTCTTGGGCTTTTTGTTTTTTTTGAGATGAAGTTTTGCTCTTGTTGCTCAGGCTGGAGTGCCATGGCGTGATCTCAGCTCACTGCAACCTCCGCCCCCTGGGTTCAAGTGATTCTCTTGCCTCAGCCTCCCTAGTAGCTGGTATTACAGGTGCGTGCCACCACACCCATCTAATTTTTGTATTTTTAGTAGAGGCAGGGTTTCACCATGTTGGTCAGGTTGGTCTCGAACTCCTGACCTCTAGTGATCTGCCACCTCGACCTCCCAAAGTGCTGGGACTGCAGGTGTGAGCCACCGTGCCCAGCCTACCTATTATTTTAAGCTCTGAAAAAACTTGTCTGATAATGTATTTTTCCAGCTAAAAAAAGGCATGGAAAAGTTACCATGATGTTTCAGAAATATATCTACCTCCGGGTGGGGGCAGAGGAACTTAGCCACGTATGGTGGTTCGTGCAGTAATCCTAATAGGAGACCGAGGCAGGAGGATCCCTTGAATCCAGGAGGCCGAGGCTGCAGTGAGCTATTAGTGGCACCATCGCAACCCAGCCTGGGTAATAGAGGCAAGACCCTGTCTTTAAAAAAAAAAATTTTTTTTAAATGATGAAGATGGATTTGTTATAAATTGTAATTAAAATCACCTTTGGAATTTAAAAAAAGCTCATATAGTAAAAATTTGACCAGGAACAGTGGTTCTTTAGTTCTTTCAGTTGTCTCATTTAAGAATTTTTCTGACCTCTTCCTAGGAAAAAAGCTACTTTTTTAATGTATGACTTCTGGGGATTCAGATTCTTGCCAAGTTTATTTGTGGATTCCCTAGGTCTCCATGTGCTCCATGTTAAGAATCCCTGGACTGCTTTTGGTAGTGATTAAACTTTCAGGCTCTAAAGATACTGTTTTAATATACTATCTAATGTTTTGATTATGAAATGTGAGCATAACTGAAAGTAAGTTAAAAATAGCAGTCAGTTCAGTATTCTTTTTTAAGCTCCTCTGTGTCAAGCAGTTCCTTTAGTCCAGATTGATCAACTTCTGCACAATTGAAATTAAGTTTTGTCAAATTATCAAGCACTTTAGTACTCACTGTGCTAAATGACTGTGACTAGAAATGTTACGCATTTGCTTTGCTGAAGTTTAGAATTTTTTCCACACGTGTTAATGACCACCCTTAAAACCAGAGGTTTTTTTTTGAGATGGAGTCCCGCTCTGTCGTCAGGCTGGAGTGCAGTGTCATGATCTTGGTGATTTTTTTATTGCTGTATAACTTTCTTAAGATTCCTTTATAGCTTATACTGAGGAAAATGTTAGTAAGTAGCTGGTTTGTGTGTGTGTGTGTGTGTGTGTGACTCTTAAAGACAACTAGATTACCATCTTAGTATAAGGCAGGGACAAAGTGGTTTTAGTAATATAGGGTGATCCCAAGGCCAAATATCAGTTTTCTGTAACATTGTGGTTTGTCTGTCTCTTTATTATCCATTCATAAGATGTATTTCAGTTCAATTAATGGGGCATTCATTGAATGCATAATATGTATTTACCAGTAAGCCAGGTGAACAAGAAAAGCATCCCCGTGTAATGGAAAACACAGTTATGAAACAAGAAATTACAGTAAGGTGTGTTATAAAAGAGGAAATACACAGGATTTACCATAGTCTAAGGATGAAGGAAAGGTATCTGTTGAGGAAGTGAGGAAGTGTTTTTTGTTTTGTTTTGTTTGTTTATTTGTTTTTGAGACGGAGTCTCTCTCTGTGGCCCAGGCTGGAATGCAGTGGTGCAATCATCTTGGCTCACTGTAACCTCTGCCTCCCAGGTTCAAGCAATTCTCCTGCCTCAAGCTCCTGAGTAGCTGGGATTACAGGTGCACGCCACCACACCCTGCTAATTTTGGTAATTTTAGTAGAGATAGGGTTTCACCATGTTGGTCGGGCTGGTCTTGAACTCCTGACCTGGTGATCTGCCTGTCTCGGCCTCCTGAAGCGCTGGGATTACAGGCATGAGCCACTGCGCCCAGCCGAGGAAATGTTTTTAAACTTGAAGAGTAGAGTTGGCCAGGCCAAGAGAAGGAGGGAGTTTTGGGCACATGGGGCAGCAGATATGAAAGCTGGAAGGAGAGACAGAAAGCATGGCATCTATCTAAAGATATAGTATGTGATGGATAATAGAATCAGGGTCTCATCAAAAGTAATTATTACTGTTTAATAACTGTGTTCAAAAAGTTGGCATCAAGAATTGTTAGGCAAACAAAGTGTTTCTAATTGTGAAATTCATACTTAGTCTGTGAACTATTCATCAGCGTGCAGTGTGGCAACTGTTCCTGAAGTGAGGTTGGTCATACAGTTTTTATTATGTAAAAATAGATACCTTTCATTGGCATTGTGTACCAGGCACTGTTCTGAGCATATTTCATGCATTAATTTACTTAGTTCTAATTGCAGTTTTATGATGTATGGATATTAGTATTATTCCAGTTTTATAGCTATGGGAACCTGCACAGAGGGATTTACTAATTTGTAGAGCTGTGATTTGAACCCAGGTAGTCTGATTCTGTAGACTGTGGGTACTGAAGATAGAATACGCCAGAACATATCTATTCCTAGATAATAACTGGCAGTGCATGAGTTTTTATACTGTATCATTTGAAGTGGAAACATGTTTAAGAACAGGATCTAAGTGCTTAGCTTACTTGTTTTGGGGTTGTGTTTTTTGTTTGTTTGGTTGGTTGGGTGGGTGGGTTTTTTTGAGATGGGGTTTTGCTCTTGTTGCCCAGGCTGGAGTGCAATAGCACAATCTTGGCTCACTGCAATCTTCACCTCCCAGGTTCAAGCAATTCTCCTGCCTCAGCCTCCTGAGTAGCTGGGATTACAGGTGACCACCACCATGCTCGGCTAATTTTTGTATTTTTAGTAGAGATGGGGTTTCACCATGTTGGCCAGGCTGGTCTTGAACTCCTGACCTCATGATTTGCCCGCCTTGGCCTCCTAAAGTGCTGGGATTACAGGCATGAGCCACTGCACCCGGCCGTGTTTTTTGTTTTTTTCTTTTAAGATAGGGTCTCACTGTGTTGCCCAGGCATGATCATGGCTCACTGCAGCCTCAGCCTCCCGAGTAGCTGGGATCACAGGCATGCACTACCATCCCCAACTAATTTAAAAAGTATTTATATATATGTAAATATAATATATAATATATATTACGTAGAGATAAGGTCTCCCTATGTTGCCCAGGCTGGTTTTGAACTCCTAGGCTCAAGTGATCATCCTGTCTCAGCCTTCCACAGTGTTGGGATTACAGGCATGAGCCACTGAACCTGCCGCGTTGTTTTTTTTTTTTTTTCTTTTTTTTAATCAGAAGTCTCTTTATTGTAATTTAATTAGAGACTTTCCTACAAACATGAGACCCTGTTTAGTAACATAGTTCACCTTAAGATGGAATGCCTCGGCCGGGCGCGGTGGCTCAAGCCTGTAATCCCAGCACTTTGGGAGGCCAAGATGGGAGGATCACGAGGTCAGCAGATCGAGACCATCCTGGCTAACACAGTGAAACCCCGTCTCTACTAAAAAATACAAAATCTAGCCGGGTAAGGTGGCGGGGGCCTGTAGTCCCAGCTACTCGGGAGGCTGAGGCAGGAGAATGGTGTAAACCCGGGAGGGGGAGCTTGCAGTGAGCTGAGATCCGGCCACTGCACTCCAGCCTGGGCGACAGAGCGAGACTCCGTCTCAAAAAAAAAAAAAAAAAAAAGATGGAATGCCTCTGGTCTGGATAGCATATTCTTTTCCTCCCGCTCCCCACCCAGCCAGTCCTGGATTTGAGGAAGTTTGTGGTTCTGGTGAAGAGAGACTCTTTGCTACTCTTTCTTACCAGGAAAATATACAGTCTTGAATCACTTAACAATGAAGATACTTTCTGAGAAATGCACCATAGGCAATGTCATCATTGTGTGAACATCATAGAGTGTATTTATACAAACCTAGATAGTGTAGCCTGCTACCCACCTAGGCTATATGGTATAGTCTTGATCCTAGGCTACAAACCTGTATAGCATGTTACTCTACTGAATATTGTAGGCAGTTGTAATGCAGTGGAAAGTATGTGTGTATCAAAATAGGAAAGGTATAGTAAAAATCTGATATAAAAGATAAAAAATGGTATACCTGTACAGGGCACTTACCATGAAGGAAGCTTGCAGTACTGGAAGTTGCCCTGTGTGAGTGAGTGGTAGTGGATTTGAAGGGCTAGGACATTACTGTACACTACGATAGACTTTATAAGCATTGTACACTTAGGCTATACCAAAAAATTATTTTTTTAGATGTTTCTTCAATAATAAGCCTTGGCTTACTGTAACTTTTATTTTATAAACTTATATGTTTAAACTTTTGATTCTTTTGTATGAACATTTAGCTTAAAACACATACAGCTGTGCAAAAATATTTTTTCTTTATATCCTATAAGCTTTTTTCTCTGTTACAATCTTTTTTAAAAAAACTTTTTTGTGAAAAACTAAGACACATACACACATATTAGGCCTATTCAGTATCATCAGTATCACTGTCTTCCAGCTCCTCTTGTCCTACTTGAAAGTCTTCAGGTGCAGTAACACACATGGAGCTGTCATCTCCTATGACAACAATGCCTTCTGGAATACCTCCTGAAGGACCTGCCTGAACCTGTTTTATAGTCAACTTTTTTTTTTTTTTATAAGCAGAAGGAGTACACTCTAAAATAATCATTAAAAGTATAGTATAGTAAATACTAGGCAATAGGAATTTTTCAGTTCCATTACAATCTTAGGGGACCACTGTCTTTCTTGCAGTTCATCATTGACTGAAACTCATACAGCTCATGACTGTATTTAAAGTACCACTGAATCAGATGAATTTTAAACAATAATTTTTTTTCTCAGTAAGCCTAAAAATATATTGGAATTATCTTGCATGCATTTATATATCAAGTTGAGTTTTGTGTTTTCTTTCTTTCTTTCTTTCTTTTGAGACAGAGTCTCCCTCTGTCTCTCAGGCTGGAGTGCAATTGCGCAATCGTGGCTCACTGCAACCTCTGCCTCCTGGGTTCAAGGAGCTCTACTTCCTCAGCCTCCTGAGTAGCTGGGATTACAGGCATGCACCACTACGCCTAGCTAATTTTGGTATTTTTAGTAGAGACAGGGTTTCACCATGTTGGTCAGGCTGATCTCAAACTCCTGACCTCGTGATCTGCCCGCCTTGGCCTCCCAAAGTGCTGGGATAACAGGCATGAGCCACCGTGCCCAGCCTCTACTTTTTCAAATAAAGCACACTGTCTAGGACCCTGTCTTTATTGTTGTGGTTCAGGTAAGGGTTAAACTAAAAAGTGCTGCAAGCTCTATTCAGGGGCCAGCACCGACTGTGATTAGAGAAGTACTTGGCTAGACCTTGCCTATTTCTTCTCCTAGTTTAATTGGCAGGGCTGCTGATGTATTGACAAGGATGCCAAGACAAGAATGTACTGGCTGTTTTCTCTGAACTCTTGTTTCTAGTCTGAATACTTAGTTCATGGTTTTGCATCGGAATTATCTGGGGATGTTTGTAAATATAACATTGCCAGCCCAACGTATTTTTGTTGTTTTAAGAGCTCCTGATGATTTTAGTGTACACTTTGCAGAAACACTGGTCATATGTGTGCTTGGCTTCAATGCAAAGATGGGTAGAATGGGAGACAAAAGTAAAATCATACAGCTAGCGCTGCTCTGTATATAGAATACAAAGGCATCAATGGGAACACCAAAGAAGTGACAGGCTGGCCTGGAAAACCCTCAACATTGGTTTAGGGAAAGGTTTTTAGAGGATGATACTGGAGCTGAATTTTGAAGCATAAGTAGAAAAGTAGAGTAGGGGGAGTAGAATGTCATTCTAGGTTAGACATACCTTACCCAGGAGATATTTGAACTAAGACTGTGTAACTTGAGTCAGCATATCTATGCTTGGATCACAGATACTTAACTTCAAAAGTAATCTTTTAATTTGAAGTTTCTTTTCTTCAGAAGTGTAGTTCATGAATATATATTCATTACTAAAAATTCTGTTGGCTGGGTGCGGTGGCTCATGTCTGTGATTCCAACACTTTGGGAGGCTGAGGCAGGTAGGTTGCTTGAGCCCAAGAATTCGAGAACAGCCTGGGCAACATGGAGAAACCCCATCTCGACAAAAAAATACAAAAATTAGCCAGGTGTGGTGGCACACGTCTGTAGTCCTAGCTACTAGTTGGGAGGGTGAAATGGGAGGATCACTTGAGCCTGGGAGGTTGAGGTGGCAGTGAGCCAAGATTATGCCACTATAGCCTGGGTGACAAAGCAAGATCCTGTCTCAAAAACCTGAAAACTCTGTTAATATGCTGTAAATATGTTATATACTAAATAGCCAAATAATAGATATTAATAAATTATTTCCCCTTCACTTACTTTTACTATTCCAATCTCTAATTCATCTGTAAGATTCCAAAATTTCACTGAATATTGAAGGAAAACTCAAATGCTTCATTTATTTTTTTTGAGGTGTAATTCTCATACCATAAAATTGAGTCACTCAGGGTGTACAGTTTAGTGATTTTTCATATATTCACACAGTAGTACAGCATCATCACTTGCTAATTCCAGAAGATTTTTGTCACCCCAAAAAGAAAAACCCTGTACCCATTAGCAGTCACTCTACCTCCAACCCCTGGCAACCATTTATCTGCTTTCCGATTCTATGGATTTATATAAATGGATTTATATAAATTCTATGGATTTATATAAATTCATATAAATGGAATTATATAATATGTGGCCTTTTCTTTCTGGTTTCTTTCATTTAGCATGTTCTCAAGGTTCATATATATTGTAGCATGTATTAGTACTTCATTCCTTCGTAAATATTTTAGCCAAGTGTTTTCTAAATAAAATCTTTTAAAAAGTGACAGTGCTGAAGGGAAGCAAGGTAGAATTTTTAGGAAATAGGTAATCTCTATTGGCTCTCATAAAACTAGTCACATTTGAAGCCTGCATTGCTTTAGAACAGGGATTTTCAACCTTTTGGCTTCCCTGGGCCACACTGGAATAAGAATTGTCTCATGGCTGGGCACGGTGGCTCACGCTTTTAATCCCAGCCCTTTGGGAGTCTGAGGCGGGCTGATGCCTTGAGGTCAGGAGCTTGAGACCAGCCTGACCAACATGGTGAAACCCTGTCTCTACTAAAAATACAAAAATTAGCTGGGTGTGGTGGCGCCCGCCTGTAATCCCAGCCACTTGGGAGGCTGAGGTGGGAGAATTGCTTCAACCTGGGAAGCAGAGGCTGCAGTGAGCCAAGATCATGCCACTGCCCTCCAGCCTGGGCAACAGAAGAAAAAAAAAAAAAGAATTAGGCCACATATAAAATACACTAACACTAATGATAGATGATGAGCTTAAAAAAAAAAAAAATCTGCTGATGCACCCATGAGAGGGGAGACAGCACTGTTCTCTCTTGCAGTTTTCCCTTAGCAGCCCCTTATCTGCAGACTTAAACTAGGAGCCCCTGGCAGAGTCCCACCTCCAGCATCATCAAGTGTAGAAGGAAAGTAAGAGACATTGATTGACTTTATGTCTGATTTACTAGTTTCCTAAGGCAGAGATTTTAAAGATAGAAAACTGCCTGGCCTGGCCCACCCCATGATAGATAGGGATGGGTAAGAAGCTCCTGAGATGTGGCAGTATGTGACCTGACTTCAGACTTGTCAGATTAGAGGTTTTATAGGGTTTTTTGCTCTTGTTTTGATTAAGCTTGTTTGACGTGCAGGGTGTCTCCTACCTGTGTTCCAGCCACCTGATTTCCTTCCTCAAAAAAACTAATGTTTACTTACACTATTTAAATTAGTTATTCCCAGGGCTACTTTTATGACTTTTTTTTTTGGATGCAGTTTCACATAATACATGGCAGGCTCGTGTTGCTAGGAAAAACTGATTCCAGCATTTAGACTCTTTGAATGTATTGTTGCATTCTTTCGGAGGCTCAAGCTGTCCACATGAAGTAGATGAATTTGACTCAGTATTATTGTCCATGGGTACTCTAGTGTAGCACATCAGCCCTAGTATGAAAGTTTGTGCTTATTTCAGTTACATTAAAATCTGAGTTGTCTGGATCATTTCCTCCTCTGGCTTAGTAGTGCAGGACAAGATAATCTGAAATCACAGAAGAATAAAAAATCTGCTGAGTTATTTACTCCAGCTGGATCTCTTAAGACTGTTCAAATTTCAGACCTAATTGGTAATCTGTGAAATATTAAAGTCTCTAGGCCGGGCGCGGTGGCTCAAGCCTGTAATTCCAGCACTTTGGGAGGCCGAGGTGGGTGGATCACAAGGTCAGGAGATCGAGACCATCCTGGCTAACACGGTGAAACCCCGTCTCTACTAAAAATATAAAAAAATTAGCCGGGCGTGGTGGCGGGCGCTTGTAGTCCCAGCTACTCGGGAGGCTGAGGCAGGAGAATGGCGTGAACCCGGGAGGTGGAGTTTGCAGTGAGCTGAGATCGCGCCACTGCACTCCAGGCTGGGCAACAGAGCGAGACTCTGCCTCAAAAAATAAAAAAATAAAAAAAATAAAGTCTCTAACTAAGCTGTTTCATTTCAGATTCTTCCCAAAACCTTGAGATAAGGGGAAAGAATCATCTTTAATGTGTCAACTCATGATTGAGGCAATGATCATTTTTTAAATCAAGGAAAATGCTTATTAGATTGTTGAAGCTGCTTAGAGGGGCAAAAGAAACGATAAGGCTGGTATCTCTGGTGCTTCGTATTTGGTTCATTTAAGTGTATGACCTGTAGGGATAGTGTCAAAGCTAAGGCTTTTGGACAGAAGTGTGAAATAGTTTGTAAAGATTGGGTTTGGAGTTTTGCAAGTCTTTTTTCCTGCATACTCCTGCTCTTTACAGTCACCGCCTGGCTAGGCCTACCAGTTTTGGAAATTCTTGAATTTCCTTTTTACGCAGTCAGTAATTTTCTTTACTCTGTGGGGTTGGTCTCAGGTAGTTCTGCAGTTCATCTGTTCATTAACTGGTAAGAAATGCGAGACACACTGTGGTGTCCAGCATTAGGTCTGCAAATGTTAGACACAGGCGTTGATCTCTAGGAACTAGTTTAGTTAGAGAGACAGTAAGGTAGGAAAGTGTGTAAGGGATGGCTTACAGATGGTTAATTCCTACTGTTGTCTATTGCTGACCTCTTAATTGACAATTGACTTTCAAGATGGTGGAAATGCTGCTTTTCATGACTAAAATGTTTTATGGCTCAGAGAGCCTTATTTCCTAATTCTCCAGCGTAAAACACTGATTTAGGGAATACGAAATGTATGTTTATGTATGGCAGGAGCAAAGAATCTGAGGCCAGACTCTTAAGTTTGATTTCTAGCTCTGCCAAATAATAGCTTGGGTAACCTCATTTGACCTGTCTGCTTCTTTATCTGCTTAATATACTAATCTAGCTCTGTGGTAGTTGGAAGGATTAGAGTGTAAAGAACAGATCCTAACATAATGCTGAGCTTTATGTAGTGTTGGTTATTACTGTTTTCTGACTTGGCAAAGATGCTGCTTCACCATAAACATAAAAAGACTGAATGTCTTCCTAGTGTGTGGGAAAATGGTTTGTTCATTTATGTATTTGTTTCACAAAATAGATAACATTAAATATAACTCTGAAGTGAGGCATAGATTTTGTGAAAGCACAGTGAATGTTCATTTACCAACCGTGAATAGCAAAATCAGATGTTTTGAGTAAATAACATTTTGATTTTATTAAAATTATATATGTAATCCATTTTCTGTGGGTTAGGTAATAATAAAGTTTATCTTTGCAACTGCTAAATTGAAGTTTTATTTTTTAATCCAAAGTATTTAGGCCCTTTCACTGTATGACTTCAAGAGGCGCCATTTATGCAGGCTGTCATATGAATGGTCCTCTCCTGAAAGCTGTGCGCTATGGTTAGCCCTGCCAGAGGATGCTTACTGGGAGGGAGACAGCCCTCCAATATCTGCATGCTTCCATGCTTCCTAATTTATCTCAAAGTTAGTATGCAGAGTGTGAGAGACTATTTTAATTTTTCTTTCCTGATGGTTTGGATTTTATACAAAATTATGTTACTGGCACAATTGGATTGAGAATGCAAATCTGAGCGAAATGTAACTTGTTTTTTGTTTGCTTCGCTGAAAAGTTCATCTGCTCTGCTTCCATCTGTTCTTGTCTTGCCTTACCTATTACGGAGTCCTCAGGCATTAAATTTTGTTGTGATTGCTGCATTTGAAACCAGAAGTAGCCTGAAGAAAAAGGGTCAAGTAAGTAAATACATGGTAGCTATACTAGTATAGTCACTAGCTTGTAGGCCATGAAAAGTACCTGTTTATGCCCTATGGTTTTTAAAGAATGTTGATTTGTCTGTAAATCAACCAGCCTTGAGGAAAGCAGGCTACAGTAACACAGGAGTGAAAAAATGTGGACATATTAAACTGTTTTTAAGGGCTTTTGTCTTTATCAGAACAAAAATATAAACATTCTAGAATGTTAATTGGATTTTGGTTATTAGGAGAATGGTTAATTTTATTTAGATTAATTTTTTGTATTTCTTTAATGAGCAAGTGAAAAAAACAACTTGGGAAAAAAGCAGGTGCCCTTAGCAACAAATTTTCTCTTTATTTAGATATTGAACGTTGGCATAAATACCAGGATTACAGTTCATAATACCCTTCTCCTTCAGCAGGGAAGACTAGAACAGTAATTATAGGCCTAAAGAATATTATTACAAAAGGGGACCTTCCAGTAGAAAGAAGCATATAGCAATAAGATTTAACTCATTCTAATAATAATAAAGTGTTCAGTCAATTTTAGTGCTAGAGAGAACCTTTTAAATGTTCAAGGGGCGTTTTAGAAGGCTGGAGAGGTAAATGATTTGTCTGTGGTCACGTATCACATTGGTACAATTAAAATTGGAATTAAATTCAGATGTGCTAACTCTTGAGCGCCCCCACCCGTCCGCCCTGCCCTGCACTAGGTACACCAAGCTCTGCTTAGTTGAATTTAACTGTCTAGTGTGAAATTAGCTCCTCCTTCACAAGCTCTTAAATAGAAGTTCTTTGATAAAGAGATTAGTTGACTTACATGCTCTCCTCTTTTGACTTCATTTAATCCCAAAGAGATATTTAGCTTCTTAACTTCTTTACCAGCCCCCAAACCCCTTCCTGCCCTGGTCTGTTAACTCTTACCTTTTCTTCACTTCCTTTCCTATTGAGTTTAGACTTTATTTTTAGCAACCAACAGAAGCCAGCTTGGCTAGTTTAAGCAGAAATGATACTAAGAATTATTAGGTACCTCACACATTCTTCAGGAGGGCCAAAGAAAAGAGGGAGCCAGGAACAAACTTCAGAATCACATCACGGTGATTTCACTGCTTACACTGTGTGCAACACATTCTACAGTGTGTGCGGTATGATTGTTGATGTCAAGCACAGAATGCTACCACTAGAACTCTGTTGCTATCTTAGTGGTAACTACTGCAGTTCTCTCCAGAATGGATTATTTCTTTGCTTGTGATACGCAGGGAGTGCTGCATGCATACTACCAACCTCATTTTGCCCTAAATGCTTCCAGGCAGTCCTTTTGTGTGACCGCAGGTAAATTTTTCTTTTTCTACAAGTTACTTTAAATTTTTACAATTTTCTAAATCTCCCAGCTCCAACATTATACTAAGGAGTGGGAGCTAAAGGAACATATGAATGAGTGGGGGAATTTTTTAATAGTTAACATAGACAGATGACTAAAACTACACATAAGGGCCTGAAATGAATTACCAACTTGAAAAACCAAGTAAAATTTTATGAAAGAAGAAAGCCCACAATCTACATCATTTTTTACATAAAATGGATTAAAGAAAAAAACAAGTTCATTAGTTTTTGCTAATAAATCTTATGATTTTAGTGTTCGCCACATAAAACAAGCTTTTAAAAATTTTCCCTAATTTTAATCAGGATGAATACAGAAGAACATTTCCTACCTCACCTGCTGAGTTATATACCCACTCCCAGAACCTAAAATATGCAATGGGTTTGTTAATAGTGCCTTGAGGACCATGGCACACAGCAATCCCAGTGAACTGTGTTACTAAGCTAGGTCCTTTCTTTTCATTCAGCATTCTGAGACATCTCTGTCAAATCATTCCTGAGATACAGAGTTCATTAAGATAGCTACATTATTTAAATCACTAAAGTCTTGTTTTTATTTTTTGAGCCGGTGCTAAAAAAAAAAAGTTCAGGCAATGAAGTGTTATGTCATTCATCAAATCAGGAACCATAGAAAATGGAGAAGCTTAACTGCCATGAGTCTACTAATTATAGTGCTGAATATTCAAAGGACATTTTTACCACCAAGAACTTCATGAGTGTCTTATGAAGGAATAGTTGACACCCTCTTTAGCTGTGATGCCAATATTTGGAAATCTTTGAAAAAACAAAGAGGAAAAAAAGATGGAGACAAGGTTTTTAATCTTTCCAGAAAACTCAAAAAATAACTTTAGAAATAAACAAGAACATAATAGCCCTGTAATCTGGCTCTGCTCTTCATATGTTAATAGTATCCTAACTCACACCTCCAGTACCTTCTCTTAAGACCTTGACTGCTCAGACAATGAAATAAACTGCTGGATGCCAAGAAGTTTTGCTCTTCCTTCCGTTAGTACCACAGTGCCATGAACAAAATAAGCAGTGAATAAACATTTGTAAGTAAATTCATATTTCAGAATCACGAAACATTTTAGAGCATGTTGATTTCATGCAGTATCAAAGATGGGCAAAATGGTTTACCATCTAATAGATAATTCCAGGTCAAAATAGTTTACACCAATTTTTCAATCAAAGCAGTTTTTTTCTATGTTTATCTTAATAAGACTATACTTTTCTGGTTGCCAGTTCAAAAAGGAAAAAAAATTAATGACATTATGGCTTAAATTTACCTTTTTCATGAAGCACCGCTTCACAATTATGAAGGATTGAAAATAGCCATTTTAACTCCTGTGCTGTTTACTGTCCCTGCCGAACATTTGACATTTACTCCTTATGTAGTAAGCCGGGCCTGATGGCTCACGCCTGTAATCCCAGCACTTTGGGAGGCCGAGGCGGGCGGATCATGAGGTCAGGAGATCGAGACTATCCTGGCTAACATGGTGAAATACTGTCTCTACTAAAAATATAAAAAATTAGCTGGGCAAGGTGGTGTGTGCCTGTAGTCCCAGCTACTCGGGAGGCTGAGGCAGGAGAACGGGGTGAACCTGGGAGGTGGAGCTTGCAGTGAGCTGAGATTGGGCCACTGCCCTCTAGTCTCCAGCGAGACTCTGTCTCCCCCCACCAAAAAAAAAAAAAAAAAAGATTAAGAAACAGACTCTGAAGCCAGACTGAATGGAGCCCAACAGCTTGGATTTGAATCTTGGCTCTGTTGTTCACTAGCTTTGGTTGATTACTCTTTGTTCCTCATTTGTAAAATGAGTATGAGGATTAAATGAGCTAATACATCTATAGCACTTAAGTCAGTATTTGGCATGGTTTGTTTTTAATTGTTACCCGAGATTTTTATTGATTCTTTGCATATCTGGAGCAGTGCTTGATAACTGCATGTGTTCCCTGCTTTTATGGGGCTTACAGACTGGTAGGTAGGAAAATATCCACAGACTGCAATACAACCTAATGTGTTTAGTGGGCAAAAGAATTGGGGAGGGAGGTAACAGACAAGAAATAAAGGAATTCAGCTTAACAGTTTTTCTTCTTGCTGGGATAGTTTGTTAGTAGGATTATTCTGATTTTTGTTCATTGTCATTGTCAGTGATTGAAATAATCCTTTTTTGTTTTGTTTTTTTGTTTTTTTTGAGATGGAGTCTAGCTCTGTCGCCCGGGCTAGAGTGCAGTGGCCAGATCTCCGCTCACTGCAAGCTCAGCCCCCCGGGTTTACGCCATTCTCCGGCCTCAGCCTCCCGAGTAGCTGGGAACAAGCGCCTGCCACCTTGCCCGGCTCGTTTTTTGTATTTTTTTTTAGTAGAGACAGGGTTTCACCGTGTTCACCAGGATGGTCTCGATCTCCTGACCTCGTGATCCGCCCGTCTCGGCCTACCAAAGTGCTGGGATTACAGGCTTGAGCCACCACGTTCGGCCCTGAAATAATCTTAAATGCTGTTCCTGAGATGGAATTTACTGACCGATGAACACAGCAGATAGAGTATTCCTCATAAGCTCTGTGTGGTACCTAACCATTGCATGTTTGTTGACTGAACAAGCATTTATTTAGAATTTACCACCATTTACTAGCTGGGGTTCCCCTCTTCAAATAGTTGAGGGTCTGAGAAGTAAATCAGCAGTTACTGGGCGTAGTTACAGTAAGTGGAGAGGTAGTAATGAACAGGAAACTAGAAGTACAAGGGAGAAACTTTCAGACTAATTCAGACCTGAGATACATTCTGATGTATCTCAGATTATATATACTTTGCCTTCCAGAAGTCCCTCCAGCTCCCAAGTCTCCATTCCTTTTCACTGAACTTCACAGAAATATTGATCTGGTCTTGGGTTGAGGAAAAAAACTAGGATGTAGAGATTTCTAGCCCAAGTCATCTGGCCCCATGTATTCTTTATTACTTCAAGTGGAATAGAGAGTACTTACCTATTTGTTACCTAGCAACTCATAAATAAAGCTTTTCCCAAAAAAGGAATACTCTGGTCTAAAGTACTCTGAGATTTAGTCTTTGGTACCCAGAGTCTTAGAAATAGCTTCTTCCTTTTTTCCTTCTCTGAATCTGTCACCTAAGAAATTGTGAGATTTAAGTATGTGGGAGTAGAGGAGAAAAGAAAGAACAAGGGAGGCGCATGTCTTGAGAACCATTATTCTCCATTGGACTTTAGGATAGGCATTTTCAGGAAGTTCTCATGGACCCAGTTAGCTTATCTGGGGGAGTCTAAGTGGTTAGGAGCAAGATAGGCACAAGAGGGAAAAGCAGAAAGGGAATATAAAATTGTCTTAGCTTTGCTTGGTTTGCTTTTATTAAGTTTTCTTAAGCTATTTTAATTTTATTTACTGTTGGAATCTATAGGTCTTTTCCAAGGACATGTTTAGGTGGGTGCTAACCTTGCTTTGGTAAAACCAAAAGCAAGGAGTGATCATATAATGTAAGTTTAAAAAACTTAGCAAACTTAGGTACAATAACTTTTAAGAGCATCAGTTTTTTCATTTGCAAAGGAAAGGTGGTGAAATAAGTAGATGATGTCTTATGTCCACTAGGGGGTAGTGTGTACTGTCATAATTAAAATAGTTCCTTAGTGAACTCTTCATCACGCAGTTAGCTTGTTTGAATTGATTTTAGTTCATTTAATTTTTTTGACACAAATTGTTTTTTTCAAACACAATCTTGTGACTGTAGCAAACAGTAACTCTTGTTACGTGTATTCCTGTTATTAGTGATGTCAAATGTTCTGACAATACTTTTATATAGAATTTTTTGAGGGGAAAACAGTGATGCTTTACAGTTTCTGTACAAAATTTTACCCATTATGTGAAATAAGTTAAATTCTTAATGACCAGGCAGTAACATTATAACGTGATTGTCTTGTGTTTCACTGTCCAGACTACTATGGGAGCTACTAATCACTGCATGTGGCTGTTAAGTGGTTGAAGTATGGCTAAATTAACATGTGGTACAAGTGTAAATTGCACAGTGGGCATTGAAGGCAATGAAAAAAGATAAAATACATCATTAATTTCATGTTGAAATAAAAAAAAGAAATAATATTTTGAATACATTTTTAGATAAAATATATTAAAATTAATTTTACCTGTTTTTACTTTTTTATGTGGCTACTAGAAAATTTTAAAATACTTATGTGGCTTGCGTTATATTTCTGTTAGACAGCAGTGCTGTAGAAAAAAGTCCTCATCAACCATTTTTATCTTAGTGTATCTCTAGGTGGCCTTATGATTTGTAAAGTAGTAGTGTAGTGGGGAGCTTACGCAAAACTTTGGTTCTGTTTCTAATCCCAGCTAGAAAATAGGCAGTCAGTTTTACTATAATGAGATGTTATATGTTCCTAATAATGTTATATGTTATACAAAGTCATGTAAAATTCACAGGACTTACAGATAAAATGAACCAAGGAGTATGCACTTGAAAATGTCCATTGATGATAATTAACTTTTTTTTTTTTTTTTTTAAGAGACGAGGTCTCACTATCACCCACGCTGGGGTGCAGTGGTATGATCACAGCTAACTGTAACCTCGAACTCCTGGGCTCACGCTGTCCTCCCACCTCAGCCTCCCAAGTATGCTAGGACTACAGGTGTATGCCAGCATGCCCAGCTAATATTTTTAGTTTTTTTGGTTTGGAGAGATGGGGTCTTACTGTGTTGCCCAGGCTGGTGGTAACATTTTTTAAACGCTCACTTATGGGTCCAAGTGCAGTGGCTCACGCCTGTCATCCCATTGCTTTGGGAGGCCAAGGCGGGAAGATTGCTTAAGGCCAGGACTTCGAGACTAGCCTGGGCAACATAGAGAAACCCATCTCTACGAAAAAAAGTGATAAATAAAAATGTCCACTTGCATATAGAGGGTGAACTTGCAGATTTTCATAAGTAATTTAGAGTTGTGTACGTAATGAAGAATTGACTTGCTTTATTAGTGATCCCAAAAAAGGAGCCCTGTTTGTTTTATTTTTTAAATTTTTCATAATTTGTTTTTTCTTTATTATATATTTTTTTCTATAACACACAACTTTGCCCAGAACCCTATTTGTTAATATTTTAGAGTCACTTAAAGATGTAGTGACAGGTTGGAGTTTACAGAGTAGGTATCATTGAGGCATCACCCAGTTTTTTAACACTTATTTTTCATGAATGAAATTGGCAGTTACTGAGTTATCAGACAGCTCTTGTTTGAGATGAGCTAAAAGATATACAGTTGATACTACTGGTCATACATTGCAGTTTGTGTTTCAGAGAATATTCTAAAAAACCTAATCATTGTAGACAGGATGCACTGGCATATAGATAGTTACTAACTGTACCAACTTTTCTCATACACAAATTAGTACTCTTTCTAAGAATACTGTTTATTATCCAAAAATTTTACTGTATATAATGTAATCATTGCCTTAGAGAAGAAATCTAAGACCTGATACTGCTTCGTACTGAGCACAAATTATTTTTCAACTTAAAAATAAGAGTCCTGGTTAATAGAGATTGGTTGACAGAATGTCAATTGTTATAATTTACTAACTACAGTATAGTTTACTGTAGTTTTCAGTCTAGGTTTTGCTCTTCAGGTCCCAGTAGATCTATTGATAATTAGATATTTGATTCCTTTTAAAAATATTTGTAGGCCGGGCATGGTGGCTCACGCCTGTAATCCCAGTACTTTGGGAGGCCGAGGCTGGCGGATCACGAGGTCAGGAGATCGAGACCATCCTGGCTAACATGGTGAAACCCCGTCTCTACTAAAAATACAAGAAAAATTAGCCGGGCATGGTGGCAGGCACCTGTAGTCCCAGCTACTTGGGAGACTGAGGCAGGAGAATGGCGTGAACCCGGGAGGCGGAGCTTACAGTGAGCTGAGATGCGCCATTGCACTCCAGCCTGGGCAACAGAGCAAGATTCCATCTCAAAAAAAAAAATTTCTAGTATTACCTATTGTATGCATTCTATAGATACCTTCCTTTAGACTTAATTTTATTGCCATTTAAATCCATACCCTACTCCTTTACCAACTTCCTTGTCTTATTTTAGTAACTAATTTCCTGAACATAGTCTAGTGTACTTTCTGTTATGTATGGCCCTAAACTCACTTCTATTTGGGATTCACTCTTTGGACTGCTTTTAAACATAACAGAATCACAAAATGCATTTAAGGGTTTTTCTGTTTTTCTGTAAAGAACTATGGCCTTCCTATGTGATCTCATTTGTCAACTCTTTTTTTTTTTTTTAATCTTTGTAGAGATGGGGTCTCACTAATGCTTGCCCAGGCTGGTCTGGAACTCCTAGCCTCAAGTCATTCCCCTGCCTGCCTTAGCCACCCAAAGTGCAGGGATTGCAGGCATGAACCATGGCGTCCCACCTGCAATGTAAATTACTTATGCCAAAAGATAGATAAGGCTGGGCGTGGTGGCTCATGCTTGTAATCCCAGCACTTTGGGAGGCTGAGGCAGGCAGATCACTTTAAATCAGGAGTTCGAGACCTGCCTGGGCAACATGGTGAAACCCCGTCTCTGCTAAAAATACAAAAATTAGCCAGACCTGCTCGCTTGAACTGAGGCTGAGATTGCAGTGAGCTGAGATGGTGCCACTGCACTGCAGCCTGGGCAACAGAGCGAGACTTGTCTCAAAAAAAAAAAAAAAAGATAAGTGAAATAGCAGGAAGTTTAGCCCTTTACTTCTTCACTTAAAGAAATCATACTGTACTCTGTCTTTCCACCAAAGAATATTGTAAAACCAGAAGGTATTTTAGTTAGTCATGTGTTGAATAGTGGCCGGAAAGACTTTATTTCCTAGCCGGTTTTTACCTTTTTAGGAAAAAAATTGACATCAGTTTCTGTGGTTGAGACTTTTTCAGATGCTGCCATTTGAGACTTGTTTCATTTGGTTTGGATTTTATTCCTTTTTTCCCTCCCACAATTTATGCTGTGAGTTTGTTAGGGAAACCAACACAGTTTAGTGAAATAATTAGGCATGTTTTTGTGTCAGTCCATTAGAACTTGAGAGCAGCATATATTATAAGAACTATTTCAAAATGTTTTCTACATGCAAAAGCTTATTTTAGAATGTGTTCCGATTAAATCTAGGCTTGATCAGGTCACGTGATGTGCTTAATATGTACATTCTTGACAAAGAATATCTGATTTTGAGGGTGAACTGAAGATGAGAAAGTAAATGCCATATCTGTCTCTGCCACTGTGCACTGAGAGTGATTTTGAAGCTATTTTGGGATATGCTTTTGGAGGCCCTTCTGTAGCTTTTTATAGTAGATATAGAGCTGCTACTACTTTGTGTAACTAGTGAGTAGTGGATTGGGACTCCTGGGCCCTGGCTTTCTTTTTTTTCCAGTCAACCAATTTATGGCTTTCTAAAGACATAAAGATCTGGGGTAAAATTAAAGGATGGAGGTGAGGAGAGCCCAGAATTCAAGGAATTTTACCATCCAGTTATTTTCTCATTCTTCTACTCCTGCTGTTCATCCCTAATATCTTAACTTTTTCCTAAAAAATGAAGACCAGCCTCTTTTGTTCTGGTCACAATGTTAAAGGACTTCCCAAGGTCAGAGGCTTCATTTTTGCCTCTTGAGCTTTCTAATGCTCTAAAAATGTTTTAGTTTGAACCTAAAGAACGTGTCAGTTTCTCACTTGCTCTTATATTACCATGATCAAAACAAAAAACTAGTCTTAAAATACCAGAGACATTACCTAAAATGGCCATGGGTTTAATTAACACATTTTGGGGAAGCATTTGATTTGTATTTACATATTATGACTATTTCAGTATATTACTGTGCTGAGAGAGAAGTTGTTTGTTGTTGTTGTTGTTTTTAACATACGCCCTGTAGCTTGTGGAATGAAACAGTTTAAGATGTATTATTTTTCTTAGGTGAAGGCAGTGTAAATAAAATATTCTCATGTATTGTTTTTCATACCTAAAAGCTTATTTAAGTATGATTATTTTTCTGGTTAAAAATAAATGTAAGTAGAAATTAGACTATTTTTCCCCATATTTGAGTGGCTCCTTTTGTTTTCCTTCCATAATGTGCACATCCTGCCCTGAAAATAACCCTGCTTTAATGATGTTAACGATGAAATTCTGATAGTTTATTTTCCTCTCTTTATAACATCAAAGAGATTCAGAATTCAGTAAATATTAATTGAATTATCTATTGTGCCAGGCAGTGATCTAAATGCTGAGGATATAGCAGTCCATAAAACAGACTCAAATCCGTCCTCTCATGGAGCTTAAATTCTGAACAAAATAAGTAGAAATGAGATTTGTTAGTAGTGCTGTGGAGATAAAGCTGAGGAGTGGGGATAGGGAGTGTGCAGGATAGGGTGGAATGGGGTTTGCAATTTCAGTTATGAGGGCTTCACTGAGAAAACATGAAGATCTTAGGAGCTGAAGGAGCAAGCCATATGGATATTTTGGGGAAGAAGAGCAAGTGCAAAGCCCTTGAGGTGAGAGGATGCCTGGCAGGTTAAAGAACTACAAGGAAGCTAATTTTTGTTTGGAACAGAGAAGGTAGGGGATGGAGGCAGAATAGCTGAAGATGAGTCAGAGAGGTAGGTGGAGTGAGGGCATCATATAGAGCCTCTTTTGGGGGCCCATTACAAGGACTATGACTTTTTTTTTCTGAGACGGAGTTTCGGTCTTGTTGCCCAAGCTGGAGTGCAATGACATGATCTATGCTCACTGCAACCTCCGCCTCTCCGGTTCAAGCGATTATCCTGCCTCAGCCTCCTGAGTAGCTGGGATTATGGGCATGCGCCACCACCACGCCTAGCTAATTTTCTGTTTTTATTAGAGACGGGATTTCTCCATGTTGATCAGACTGGTCTCGAACTCCTGACCTGAGGCGATCCACCCGCCTCGGTCTCCCAAATTGCTGGGTTTACAAGTGTGAGCCACTGCACCGGCTCAGGACTATGACTTTTAAAGGGTCTGTGGGTAATAGACCTGTGAGGGAGGTAGTGAGGTCAGAAGCAGGAAGAACAGGTTAGGAGGGTGTTGTAGTATGCCAGGTGAGAGCTGATGGTTGCTTGGATCAGAAGTGTAGCAGTGGAAGGGTGAGAAACAGTCCTATCATGGGTAGAATTTGAGGTATTTAAAAAAAAATTTTTTTTGCCAATCAGGCTAGATGTGTGTGGCATATGAAGGAAAAGGTGGATCATGTGGAAAGATGAGTTTGCCAATAACTGACATGGGGAAGTCTTTATGGGAGGAGCAAAGGTTGTGGGTAGGGAGATCATGTTAAGTTTGGGATGCTTATTAGACATTCAAGAGCATATATCGAGCAGGGAGTTACAGAGGCAAGAGGCACGATCAGGGGAGAGGTCTGGGCTGGATATGAATTAGGGGAGGCTTCAGCTTATAGAGTCTATTTAGTGTTTAAATTCATTGCATTACATGAGATCACTGTGGAAATGTATAAACAGAGAGGAAGCCCTGGGACAGAGCCCCAGGTGCACTTCATTGTTGCCATGGTGGGAGATAGGAAGAAACCAACAAGGAAACTAAAGGAAGCTGCTGCCAGACAAGGAGGAAGACAGCCATGAGAATGTGGTGATAGGAAGTTAGATAAAGCTTTGCAAAGAGGAAGGAGACCAGCTGGATAAGATGTTGCATTTAGGTCAAGTAAGATAAAGATTAAGCACTGGACATTTGATTTAACCTTGTGGAAATCATTGGTGACCTTAACAAACAAGTTTTGGTGACCTTAACAAACAAGTTAGTGATAACTACAGCTTGATTGAAGGGTGTGTTCAAGACAGAAGAGGAGGAGAGAAATTGGAGATGAGCAATTACAGATCTCTTCAAAGAGGAGCAAAGCAAGGGGCAGTAGCAGTAGCTGTTTGGGTGAGTGGGGGTAAGTTTAGTTTTCTCCTTTTATGGGAACATAACAGAAAGTTTGTGTAGTTTGGGGAAAGATCCAGTAAAGAAGGGAGAACTGATGATTCAGAAGAGGAAAGAGATGCTATTCAGTGTCCTTGAATAGTTGAGAAGGACGTGTAAAACGTAAAGTAGGGCCGGGCACGGTGGCTCACACCTGTAATCCCAGCACTGTGGGAGGCCAAGGCGGGCGGATCACGAGGTCAGGAGATCGAGACCATCCTGGCTAACATGGTGAAACCCCGTCTCTACTAAAAATACAAAAACTTAGCTGAGCGCGGTGGCGGGCGCCTGTAGTCCCAGCTACTCAGGAGGCGGAGGCAGGAGAATGGCGTGAACCCAGGAGGCGGAGCTTGCAGTGAGCGGAGATTGCGCCACTGCACTCCAGCCTGGGCCAAAGAGCGAGACTCCGTCTCAAAAAAAAAAAAAAAAAAAAGCAAAGTAGGGGTTCCTCTTCAAAGACTTTCCTCCCCATCTAATTAGGAATAAATAGTAACTTATCTTAGAAGCAAAATTTATTCAAAGACCTGTGCTAGCATTCTTAAATCTGCTAACCATAATAAAGAAATCAATATACTTTATGTTCTTAGCTCTCACGATTTAGCCTAAATATTTGCCCTGGCATGCTTATACTGCTGCAAGCAAGCAGTAGGTCATAGCCTGTTCCTCTTCCTTTTTACCTTTCTCAGCATTCCACAAGTTACTTCCTCCTTCCTGTGTTCCCCTCTACCTTTACTTCTTTTAAAAGTTCTAAGTTGCTAGCCAATCAGGATAAATATAGAATGTGAGGTCCCATTCGAGCCAATGGAAACCGGACACAGCAGTAGGGTGGACGAGTCAGGTTATAAATGACCCTGTCTCCTTTGTTCAGTGTACTCTTGTGGCAAAATTCCTGGCGAGTGTACCCTTTCTGCAGGAAGTAAAAATGGCCTAAGTAAATTTATGTTCAAGTGCTATTTCTTTATGGCACCGAGGAACAAACATTTCGAACAGAGATAAGTAAAATCTAGTGCTCAAGAAGGCCGATTGGCCCTAGCTAAGAGTACGTGGCATTTCATCTATACAGGAGAAAAGCCAGAGCGTATAGGTGCAGATGCAGGGAAATGTCCAAATGCTACAGTGGGAACTGATGGAAGTATCTAACTTGTCCTGAAATAGGAAGCAGAACATCAGCCACAAGTGAGGATGGGGATGGAGATGCTGGAGGTTTGAAGAGAGAAGAGAAAGAATAATATAGTTATTTAGGAGAGAGGGAGAATGATGAGACAACTAATGATATGTTTGTTGGGAGTATTAAGGGTTCCTCTGAAGTTAATTGTCAATTTTAGACTAATCAGCATTGTTAAATATATTTCTTTAGCCCTGTTCAGGTACCTGGGCCTCTTATCTCCTTTCTTTAGTCCATTACATTTTTCAGAGGGGAAGTTTTCAGTGGGTTTAAAAACTAATTTTTGGCTGGGTGTGTTGGCCTATACCTGCAATCCCAGCACTTTGGGAAGCCAAGGCAGGCAGATCACTTGAGGCCAAGAGGCCAGCAGGGTGATACCGTCTTTACTAAAAATACAAAAATTAGCTGGGCGTGGTGGTGCATACCTGTAATCCCAGCTATTCCAGAGGCCGAGTTGGGAGGATCACCTGGGTCCAGGGAGGTCGAGGCTACAGTGAGCCAAGATCTTGCCACTGCACTCCAGCCTGAGTGACAGAGTGAGACCCTGTCTCAAAAACAAACAATAAAACATCACCAAAAAAATCTAATTTTACTTTTTAAATTTAAATAGCTTGGTTTTGGTTGAGTTTAGAGCAAGTTGCCTTACCTATGTAATCCTAATGTTACTTTATTTTACTTGAGTAAAATATCAGTTTTATTAACCTAATTTTATTATCAACATATTTGTAGACATTTGTAGCCAAAATGTATGACAGCATCATTGGTATTTGCTTGCAGTTGCATTCAGCTGGTTGTAATTATTTAAATGGTAATTTTTTTGAATTTTGCATTTTATAAACTAAATAAATCCTGTTGGAAGATTGGAGATGTTCTGTTATGCCTATTTCCAAGAGATGAACTTTCTAATTTTACTTTTGCTGTCTAGTAAAATGACATTTGTTTCACAAATGTGTTTGTTTTTCTGTTGTAGGAAACCCAGCGTTTGCTGGCAGAACCAGTTCCTGGCATCAAAGCAGAACCAGATGAGAGCAACGCCCGTTATTTTCATGTGGTCATTGCTGGCCCTCAAGATTCCCCCTTTGAGGGAGGGACTTTTAAACTTGAACTATTCCTTCCTGAAGAATACCCAATGGCAGCCCCTAAAGTACGTTTCATGACCAAAATTTATCATCCTAATGTAGACAAGTTGGGAAGAATATGTTTAGATATTTTGAAAGGTAAGTGTTATCTTTATCAGCATATGCTATTATTAAGCTTTCTCCTTTTTCTCTTAAGCATTCCATGTTTAGAATGTAAATATACAAAGACCAGAGAGGTCTGCGGGAGGGAAGTGAAGCAGTTCTGGGCCTGTTTTTTCATGCTTCATCATACTGGGCCTGTTGCCTTCATAGATAAGTGGTCCCCAGCACTGCAGATCCGCACAGTTCTGCTATCGATCCAGGCCTTGTTAAGTGCTCCCAATCCAGATGATCCATTAGCAAATGATGTAGCGGAGCAGTGGAAGACCAACGAAGCCCAAGCCATAGAAACAGGTATCTAATATTTATTCTCCTTCACACCACTTCCACTTTTACAAACAAATTTGTATTGCCACTTAAATTTCTCTAAAGTTTCTCTTGGCAAGGAAAAGAAATAGAAAAAAAAATATTGTAATGAGTGAGATCCTGCTTATAGTATGTAAATCTCTTATAACAAAATGGCCTGCTATGGGAACCCCCCAAATTTAAAGACAACCAATTAAAATTGGGAGATCTTGGAGTGTCTTGTAACTACACCTGGTTTAACAAATAATGAGTGCGTACCATTTATCTAGTTATATGTAAAGAACACTGGAAAACTTTTGAACTGTTTTTGTAACCCATTTGATGAAAGTATTCAGCTGTTTATGGCTAGAGAATTTGGAGTCAAGAAGCTTCTGCTACAGATTTTAAGAAAATTAGTGGGGAGAATTGTGTATCCAGAAATGGACAACTTGGTTCATCCTCTTGAGTTTTCTAGAACTTCTGAATTTTACTGTAGTGTTTTGGTAATTGGACGTATACAAAATCTTTCAGTCCTGATCCAATTTATAGAAAAAGGCATGAATTTAAGAGATTACAGCATGACATTTCCATAATTAACTTAATAGTGTTTGTTTGCCATTTATAGTTTGGAAAGTAACATATTGAACTAAGTAAAATAATAATCGTGCATTTGTTTCTGTCTACAGCTAGAGCATGGACTAGGCTATATGCCATGAATAATATTTAAATTGATCCGATCATCAAGTGTGCATCACTTCTCCTGTTCTGCCAAGACTTCCTCCTTTTTGTTTGCATTTAATGGACACAGTCTTAGAAACATTACAGAATAAAAAAGCCCAGACATCTTCAGTCCTTTGGTGATTAAATGCACATTAGCAAATCTATGTCTTGTCCTGATTCACTGTCATAAAGCATGAACAGAGGCTAGAAGTATCATCTGGATTGTTGTGAAACGTTTAAAAGCAGTGGCCCCTCCCTGCTTTTATTCATTTCCCCCATCCTGGTTTAAGTATAAAGCACTGTGAATGAAGGTAGTTGTCAGGTTAGCTGCAGGGGTGTGGGTGTTTTTCTTTATTTTTATTTTTTTTTGAGGGGGGAGGTAGTTTTATTTTTAATTTTATGGGCTCCTTTCCCCCTTTTTTGGTGATCTAATTGCATTGGTTAAAAGCAGCTAACCAGGTCTTTAGAATATGCTCTCTAGCCAAGTCTAACTTTATTTAGACGCTGTAGATGGACAAGCTTGATTGTTTGAACCAAAATGGGAACATTAAACAAACATCACAGCCCTCACTAATAACATTGCTGTCAAGTGTAGATTCCCCCCTTCAAAAAAAGCTTGTGACCATTTTGTATGGCTTGTCTGGAAACTTCTGTAAATCTTATGTTTTAGTAAAATATTTTTTGTTATTCTACTTTGCCTTTGTACAGTTTATTTTACTGTGTTTATTTCATTTTCCCAATGTGACAATCGTATTTTAAAATTAAAACTATGGAACATTCTGTCTTGGTCTTCACCATCTGACAAATTGAATGGCAAGAGGTGGATTTCGCCTGTTTCTTTTCACTGATGCGGATTTGTGTTAAGATAGTACTGAATGGAGTATTTATAAACTGGCCCTGAGCATGCATAAAGCATCAGTATCTGACCTTTTTTTAACCTCCTAGGAATTTGAAATAAATGTGTTTGTGTTGTCTGATTAGACGATCATTGGTGTCTTGCCACAATGTTTAAAAATTACTGTACAGGAAAGTCACAGCAAAGATAGCAGTTGTGACTGACATGTAGGACTTTCACAGTTGTGCCACATTTTTGCCTAAAATTTGGGTTATGACGTTTTTCTTGGTTCTTGTCTGAAAATTTCATCTGTAACCTTTCATGTGTGTTATTAAGAAACACTGATCTGATAATCATTTGGGATTTGCTGAGGCATTTGTGAGTCTTCCTTATAAACCTGATGAGCAGATCTCAAGCATCCAGCTTGCGTGTCATCAGAAAGGTTTATTCCTTTGAGAGTAGCAAGTCCTCCATTAATGATTCTTGCTTTCATCCCTCTAGTATTTGCTATGGGAGCTCCTTTTATTCTTTAATTTGGAATTCAGTAATTGTTCTTCTTTATTGACAGAATTCCTCCCTTCACAAAACTGTTCTTTCCCACTTCTCTCCATATCTAATTCCTGATTCTTGTAATTTTTAAGTCATAAATGTAGCCAGTCATAAATACATAAATGTGTTAACCTTTGGGTTGGAACCTTGTCTCTTGCAGTTTAAGGTAATGGATATTGTAGCCCATCTGAATTTTCTTCACTCTTTTTCTCGTAATTCTGGAGTTTCTTCAGATTGTGGTGTATTTTATTGTGCTCCTATGTAAGATGAAGAATTAACTATTAAAATTACATTTTCAACATACAAAAGCTTTTGATGACTGGTAACTGGTATCCTTCCAAATAAGTGCATTGCTTGGTAACAAATGTTAGCTTAATGCAGACTAAAATTGTTAACAACCCTAATATTGTAAAATTTGAAATAATAACAGCAGTTGTCATAACAGTTCTTGGGTTGTTTAAAGGGTGCATTTGACTATAGCTAAGGAAACTGAATCTCACTTTAAAAATGAACCACACAAAAGCTTCAAGAAACGAAATAGAAATCAACATTTACTGCCTGTAGTATCGCTCATGGTTATAGCTAGTATCACGTAGTGATTTACAAACCATGAAATTCCAGATTTAAATCTGTTGCACTACAAAAATATGGCTAAATGATGTCTGCTAAATTTGTGAGTTACAGAAGTACAGAAATAAGCCATTTCCATTTCAAATGCCGTGAATTTCTAATTTCATGGTATCACATTTTTTTCCTTTGCAGTTTTGGTAAGAATCCCCCATTGCTTTGATAAGCAACCAGTGGGATGAAACAACTGCCAGTATGTTCACTGAGCCGCCTTAGGACTTAAGGGGCTCTGGGAGAGGCCAAGGCAGCAGTTGAAAACTGCAGCTTCACCTGGCCTTTGGGCCTGTTTTCCCTGGCCCACACAGTGTGGCTGGTTAAAACATTCTGAATTTGATGCTGACATTTTTAAAAATTGGGAGATTTACATGAAAATGCAGGATTCTGGTAACTTTCGAATGAGCTGAAGATCTGGCAACAGTAAACCTGACCCACCTTCGTGCATGGGACTTAACTGAGAGGATCTGAGTAGCAAACACCGTAAGAGCATGTCATGTCTTCTTACCAGCTACTCTCCAGTTGGCTAGAGTCTCCTCCAAGCACACCTGCTAGTCCTTCCCCCTTGTAAGCCTTTGACTTTGTAATCCCTGGGCTAAAGGAAACATTATTCAACAAAAGTGCTTCATGTTTGCCCACTAGTTGTTGGGGATCATTAGGTGGTGAGTTAATGGCATGGAGCTTTCCTTTGGGACCTTTTACTCTAATAGGGAAGGGGGACAGACAAATAGTTGTAACTCTGTCATGGAAAAGGGAAGTGACTTGGACAGACTTTTGGATTCAGGCCAGAGGAACATCTCCAGGCAGAGGGAACAGCAGCATCTGCAGAGTTCTGGGAGAGAAGAAAAGAATCTGAACATTAATAAGCAGCTTCCTGAAAATCGACTGCCCAGGCCAGGCACAGTGGCTCACACCTGTGATCCCCAGCACTTTAGGAGGCCGAGGCAGAAGGATCACTTGAGTCCAGGAGTTTGTGACCAGCCTGGGTAATATAGTGGGACCCAGTCTCTATTTAAAATTGCCTGTTAAGAGGCTTTTCTAAAATCTTGAGGTGTTGATAGGAGCTTTATGTTTTTTGACTTTTTTGATTTGTTGTAGTCTACTTTGCTGTGATTTGCTTGTGCTCTAGTTACCCTTAGTCCTCTCAAAGGCTGTCTAGCAAGATATTAGGTCTAAAGTAAAGTCATCTCTTGGTATTTGTCTGGAACTGGTTCTAGGACTTCCCTTGGAAATCCAAATCCACAGATGCTCAAGTCTCTGGAATAAAATGATACAGTACTTGCATACAATCTACACAAATCCTCCTGCATACTTTAATATTTAGGTTACTTATAATACCTATTATAACGTAAGTGCTATGTAAATAGTTACACTATTGTTTAAGGAGTAATGACAAAAATATACATGTTGACTACAATGTTTTTTGGAATATTTTCTATCTGGTTGTTTGAATCTATGGAAGTGGACCCATGGATATGGAGGGCCGACTGTATATAGAACCTTACTCTACACCAAGAATGTACTTGTAAAACAATTTCAAAGAAGCACTTACAAATAAGATTAAATACAAACCAGTAGATAAAAGCGACAGGTGCTATGGTGGTTTTGTGGAGAATGGGGAAGGAAATCTATCCTACAAGACATTATAAACACAGTGACCTAAGTGGAGCTAAATGGGATTATGGAAATGATAGGAATAGGCTTTATTTTTCTGTTAAATGATTCAGGAACCTTTTTTTTGCTGCTCCCCCCCCCCCCCCCCCCTTTTCTTTTCTTTTCTTTTTTTTTTTTTTTGAGACAGTCTCGCTCTGTAGTTTAGGCTGGAGTGCAGTGGCACAATCTCGGCTCACTGCAGCCTCTGCCTTCTACATTCAAGCGATTCTCCTGCCTCAGCCTCCCGAGTAGCTGGGACTACAGACACCTGCCACCACGCCCGGCCAATTTTTTGTATTTTTTAGTAGAGATGGGGTTTCACCATGTTGGGCCAGGATGGTCTCCATCTCCTGACATCATGATCTGCCCGCCTCGGCCTCCCAAAGTGCTGGGATTACAGGCGTGAGCTACTGCACCCGGCCCTGCCACATCTTTTTTGTTAGTTGCAGTAGCAATACCACCTTATCTAGAAAAGCTGGCCAAAAAAAGAAAATACTATAATAGGGTACCTAAATTATTGCTTTATATAAGAAAAATGTAATATTCGAATAAGTACTTTTGGGCTGGGATGATATTTCATTTAGCTACTTGGTATGCCATCCATCTTAGGGAATTATATGAAGGTTTATATTTTAAATAACATAAAAAGCAAAACATGCTGAATGTAATAATTTGAGAGACGTGTAAATAATAAAAATCTGTAATCTACCACCTGGACTGGTAATATGTTGTTTGTTTTCTTAACTATACACTCACCACTGCACTAGTCTCCATTTTATCATGGAAATTAGGTCTATTCCAAGAGTTGGCTTTATGGTACTAACTGGGTAACTTGCCATTAGCTGCCATGCTGGGAGCTGGACTAAAATTTTCCTGTTAAGTGTGGAACCGAATATTAAGAGTTCGGGTCTCCCCAGCCCTCTCCCAGTTTCATCTTTGTCACCCTTGAGCTGATCTCATTTCATGTATCTTGTATGGCCCTGTTGGGTGGCACTCCTAAGTGTATGAACATAGACTTGATACCAAGCTGTGCCTCTACTACTGAATTGATCACATGATTTTTTTCAGTTTCTTGTGGATTGTAGAAACATAATAACTGCCTGAATGTTTAAAGCTCCTTGCAGCAGAGTATTTTATAGTGATCATTAAGGAACTTTTTCTTTCTGCCAATCACCTTATCTATGGGGACAGAATGTTTTAGCAATTAAAAAAGATTTAACCCCATGTTACCAACTAGTAATAGCATATTTCCTTTTTTTTTTTAAGACTCCTGATCCATCTCACCATATGAGACTGCTTTTGACATAGTTCCATGATCTATTAGTAAATATCGATAGTGCTTAAGTTTTATTATAACCTAGTAAGTTTACAAAGTCTTCTGGCTTAAGGTCAGGAGTAGATACCAGATCTGGCAAAAGCAGCTTAGATGTGATAGGTTGGTTGCACTAGATTGAACTTGGCCCTGTTTCCCTTAGGTTTTTAGCAGGATGCATTAGGACTGAGCAACCAAGTAGGGCCAAGTTCTTGTAATTCATGTTGTTTTCTTCTAAAACAGTAAATATTTTGGCCTTTGTGGGCCATAGGTCTGTCTCAACTACTGAATTCTGCCATTGTAGTGAGAAAGCACCCATAGATGATTTGTAAACAAATGGGCATAGTGTGCTTTGTAGTTTTTTTTTAACCACCTAAAACATTAAAAAAACATTTTAACTTGAAGGCCATACAAACAGGCAGTGGGGTGGGGTTTGGCCTGTAGGTTGTAGCTCTCTGCCCTGCTCTTCTGGCACCGATTACTCACTGCTCATGTCTATTTCCCAAAACATTTTTTAAACCATACAGGCCTTTAAAAACAAAATCTAAAATCTGTACAACCTCATTTTAAGTGACTAAGCTTTTTCAGTGTATGCAAATGCGTGCATAAAACAGGTAGTTCTGTCTAGTGTTCTGCCTTTTTCAATCACTATTGAAAGGATTCTCCTTGTGGCAGCACATAGCTCTTTGGTAACCACGAAGTATCCATTAAATAGATTGCCATGACTTAATGCCATTTGAATATTAAATTGGTACCAGTTTCATAAGTCCAACCACACACATATCTGACCATAGTTTGGTTGTGCAACTTGTGCATTTGTTGACTAGATTCCCGTAAGTGGAACTGTTGGGTGAAAGGGTATGTATGCAGCTGTGATAAATACTACTCAGTAGCTCTCCGACAGGGTGTATCAGTTTCCACACTCAGATCCTTACCCGAATGTCATTTCTAATGACTATAATATCTAATGACTATAACATTCCACTATATGGAAATTAACCATTACAATCCCTTTGCTGCTGAGCATTTTATTTTCATGGCTTTCCACTCTGGTGCCTTGTCTTGGTATGTAAGTCTTTGTCCACATTCCTGTAGATAAGTTGAATTCCTAGTATATTTACTTGGTCAATAGACATGTTTCTTAAGGTTGATAAATGATGATGGCCAAATGAAAGTATTTTACTAACTTAAGGAATGAATTTGAGTAAAAGCCAAGAAACGCAGAAAAATTTACTTTCATTGTCTGATACTGATTAGTATCAGGAGAGTGGCAGTCTACATACTGGGAGATGTTTGTCAAATGTTACAAAAATGTATTAATAATCAGGTATCATAATTTGTTGAAATCATATCAAGGTGGAAGAATTAAAGAATAGTTCCCTGGCTAAAAGACATTGAACCTTTTGAGTGTTTAGGTCTTTGCTATAATGTCTTGCTAAAATAGGCCTTAATGGCCCTCTCATCTTACTGCTCGAATTTAGCCAGTGGCACCAGTCAGGAAGGTGTTAAAGTAGCACCAGAGAGAGATTACTTTTCATCCTGACTTTTGTCCTACAGCTCCATAAAATGTTACGCATTTCGTGGAAGAAATCACATCTACAAATAAAACTGTATTGCTTTTGAAGATGATACAAGCCTACATATAAAAAGCTGTAAAACCTTGAAAAATACTAAAGGATGTAAGGCCGGGCGCGGTGGCTCAAGCCTGTAATCCCAGCACTTTGGGAGGCTGAGGCGGGCGGATCACAAGGTCAGGAGATCGAGACCATCCTGGCTAACACGGTGAAACCCCGTCTCTACTAAATACAAAAAACTAGCCGGGCGAGGTGGCGGGTGCCTGCAGTCCCAGCTACTCCGGAGGCTGAGGCAGGAGAATGACGTGAACCCGGGAGGCGGAGCTTGCATGAGCTGAGATCTGGCCACTGCACTCCAGCCTGGGCAACAGAGCGATGTCGCCCGTCTCAAAAAATATATATATATATAAAGGACGTAAAAACACCAAGAGAAGCCGGGCATGGTGGCTCATGCCCATAATCCCAGCAGTTTGGGAGGCTGAGGCAGGCGGATCACAAGGTCAGGAGTTTGAGACCATCCTGGCCAGCAAGGTGAAACGCCGTCTCTACTAAAAATACAAAAAAATTAGCCCGGCGTGGTGGCAAGCACCTGTAATCCCAGCTACTAGGGAGGCTGAGGCAGGAGAATCGCTTGAACCCGGGAGGTGGAGGTTGCAGTGAGCCGAGACTGTGCCACAGCCTGGGCGACAGTGCGAGACTGTCTCAAAAAACCAAAACAAAACAAAACCACACCAAGGTAAATCACTTATCTCTACCCCACTAGAATATAAACTCTTTGAGATCAGAAACTTGTTTTTTGCTCTTATCACAAATACTAGGCATAAAGATGCTTGTTATCGAACAGCAAATGCTTTAAAAGACCTGTAGGCCAGATGAGGTGGCTCATGTCAATTATCCTAGCACTTTTGAGAGGGCTGAGGCTGGAGGACTGCTTAAGCCTGGGAGTTTGAGACCAGCCTGGGCAACACAGCCAGACCCCATCTCTACCAAAAAAAGTAAAGAGTCCTGTAGAGAATTATTATCCTCCAAAGTGAAGACAACATTGCAAAGGGCCAAGTTTCTCATCCCCTCCAACTATTAAAACCCTAATAAAAAATAAATGACACTTGAACAAGACTTTTACATGAAGATTCTACAGTTGGTCTTGGATAGCAGTTTTAAGAAATGTAATGCCGGTGGGGATAGGGAGTGCCTTAGCCACTTATGCTTTTAAATGGAACTGCAATAATAAAAGTGATAGTAGTGCAAAAAGTATCTGTAATGTATTAGAATTCTAGAGTGAATCAAGCTCATATTCATTAAAATAATGACACAACTCCATGGGGGTGGGGAGAACAGCAATAAAGCAACCACATACTCTACTATTAGACTGGCAACATTAAGATGGAGAATATCCATCAGGAGAATACTGATTATCTTAGTGGTAAGCAGTTCCTTTTAACCCAGTAATTCCACTAGTAAGGATCATACAAATGTACCACTAGGAAGAGAGAATGTATATGATCATCAATGGGAGAACAGTAAAGGTGTTACTGTGGAATTCCCGACCGGCTTCCACTTGGAGGGGGAATACTTGACCACAGTTTAAACAACCCATGGTGAGCATATAATGCACTATGCCCTGAAAGGTATACATTTCCACTGGGTGTTTATACATTTCAAAGTTAAAAGCATGCACCTTACCCAAAGTTTCAGAAAGCTGGTTTGCAAATCTGAGTTCATGTGTGTGTGTTTTGTTTTGTTTTGTTTTGTTTTCAAAAAGCCATGATCATTTTTTCCATTTTTATTTGATGTTTCCAAATATAAAAAAGTCAAGATTCTTACACCAATTATCTCAAATGAGACCATGCAAAGCAATTCAGTGTGTACAACAATCATTTTTCCCCTTCAGTTCTGCTGCTTTATACAACAGTGTGATTGACAGAAAATTGGATGACATGTGCTTGGTTGGAAAATGTCATCCATTTACAAAATAACAACATCATGCAGGACAGTTCCTACTTTGTCTGCAAGTCAATTCACAAAAAACTACTTATTTTCTGTTTTTTATTTGGGAGGCACATGGAACTGAAAAATTTAACTGCCCAATTTTATTCAACTCCCCCATCAAAAAGAAATCACAAATGACAGTCCCAACGCTGCAAAGGTTGGAGGGTTGAGATAGTAGACACTATTTGTTATACTCAGTAGAGTTAACTATATATAACAGAAATAAATCTCCCTAGGGCCTTTCCTCTAATTTTGCTAGACTGGGTTCCAGGAGAATCGTGAAGAACCCCCTCATGTAAAATTTGAAGTGTGAAAACTGTATTGTTGCATTATGCAGATTTTTGCTAGTTGCATAGACTAAATAGACAGTTGGTTTACTAAATGGCACTGAAAATCCTTAGCGAGTGTCACTATTCAGTCCAAATGTTTCTGACCAAAGAAAATTATACAACAATATTTATAGGCTAACTTTAAAGAGATGGTTGACATTAATACTGTACATATTTTACATGTCAAATACATAGTCCAAGAGTTTATAAAACAAGTTCATGCATTATTACCTTATTACCTCTAAGAATATCATGTACAAGATAGGCACTCCCCTACCCCCCAGTACTTATGACAGCATTTCAGGTGGAAGCAGTCTTATATACAAAAACAATCCAGTTTCTCTGCTATATTAAGTATATAATTTAAGGAAATTTCAGAGATTACTGACCAAAAAAATCTTTGAAGATAGAAAGCGTCAATTTGTGGGATTTAAAATGTTTCCTTTATAAAAGAACACCCAGAATATGTAACCTCTGTACAAAGAAAAAATATAAAAATTCTGGATGATCATGTTTGATCACACTACATACTTTAGAATGAAATGCTGCTGGTTAAAAGTTTTTCTGCTTTACTCATTCCTTTGACAGCATTAATTTGTGAACATTTATATTTAGTTCAGCTGTATTTATGGCACGAGATCTCATTTTCAAAATGGCACTAATTTTCCTTAAGTGTAACAGCACTCTATTTTTAGCAGTAATTTTATTTTTAAAGGTTAATTTATAGAACAAATGTTTTAACTATACTTTCTTCTACTCTATACTCCCCAGTTACAATATTTACAAAGGGCTGAAGTCTATATAAAAAAAGATCTTTGGCTGGGTGCGGTGGCTCATGCCTGCAATCCCAGCACTTTGGGAGGTCAAAGTGGGCGGATCACGAGGTTAGGAGTTTGAGACCAGCCTGACCAACATGAAGAAACCCCATCTCTACTAAAAATACAAAATTAGCTGGGCCTAGTGGGAGGTGCCTGTAATTCCAGCTACTCGAGAGGCTGAGGCAGGAGAATCGCTTGAACCCGGGAGGGAGAGGTTGCAGTGAGTCGAGATCATGCCATTGCACTCTAGCCTGGGCAACAAAGGGAGTCTCAAAAAAAAAAAAAAAATCTTTTACTTTCCCCCATCCCTCATTTTAGTCAAACTTCTCCCACCTCATTTCTGCCCTGGTTGGGGAAGTGCAAGAGTTTCAGATAAGGTATCTACTATGTGTTTTAGATGGGATTCTGGATTTTAAATGAGTATAAAGTAAAAGATTTAATTCTTAGTTCAGGTATGTTCCAGTGCCTCGAAAGTTAGTTATGTGACAAACAGTACCTGTTGACAACCTAGAAAAGATGAGACATTCTAAGGGGCCCTAACAATCTTCAGTCTCCAACAGCTGAACAGGAAGGCCATTTCACTCAACTGTGATGCAGTCATCACTGACTGGCATTTAGAGTTAGATTTTAAGACTCCACTCCTGTGGGGGGCCACTAGATTAAATAACTGAATACATTTTAAGAGCAATGTACACTGAGGGAAAGACGGTTCTAAGGTATTATGCGTAGAAAGAGTATCGATAATGGGAACTGGCAACTGAGCATGCTGAACCAAATTCCATGAATACAGTTTTCATGTCTTTACTACATGCATTTTGCTAATATTTCCCTAAAATATTCACCAACTCTATAGAGTTATACTTTGTGTTAAGGTACTATTGAGTTATAAGGGAAATAGGCATATCAGTCAGGTAGCTAGTGACATAATACCAGTTGTGAAAATTCAGACAAATGAGTCAACAAATCCCCAAAAATGGCATAAGCCCCGTGACAAAATAAGTTAGTGGCTCATACAGAAATAGCCCAAATCTGGAAATTTTGAATTAAAATTGTAATCCTGTAAAACAAGTTTTGGGGTGCATGGATTTCTTTAATACCAATAATATTTTTCATTGCCACCACAGATGGATTTGCTGAATATGCTAATGCTGCGAATGAGAAAACAATTTTGGGGGAAGTATACTCACAAGTAATCTGATGACAAAATAAATCACAGACTGATGTCAAATGGACAAAAAATTGAAAATATGCTGTGAGAAATAGATAACCAAAATATAATATAGGCGTTTGCGGGGTGTGGCACAGTTAAGGCATCTAAACAAAAATTCCACATGGCTTTGGCTTATTAAAATATTTTACACTATTTTTTTTTTTTAAAAAAAGATTTGAAAGCATCTGAAAAACATGCAAATTGTTTGAAAACCTTGCGTGGCAAATTCAGACAGTTTGCAAGCGTCATTCAGATGTTTGATGAGGAAAACAAAGAAGCCTCTCCCCATGAGACTGCACATGGTGGGAGAGGCCTACCCAGTTCTCTCTATCTTATACTAGATGGCAACCCAGAGGTCTGTGCAGCAGTTACAAACAAGGCATTATTATCTGGAAGGGAAGGGACCGTAGAATTTCCGTTGGCTGGGGAACAACCCAGCTTTAGCTTTTCCAGATACTCTGCATGTACAGGTTTATGACACTGGAGAACTTTGATAGCATCTTCTACTTTGAACCACTCTCTCTTCCTTCCTAGAGAAAAGAATGACATTGGTTACAAGACAGTCTATTTTAAAAAGTAAACCATGTAAGTAATGTCCACTTACTCCCTGACAAATGACTGGGACAACAACATGTTGGGGAAGAACTAAGATGAATGTGCATCTCTACATTTCAGTTACCTTCCCTGCTCTAAATGAAGTGACCAGAAATAATCTAAGATGGAAACTGGACACAGAAATATAGCATCTGACTTAAGAGTATTCAGATAACAAAAGGGAACTTACTTATATTAACAGAATCTTCCCAACCTTCTGTTAGAATAGAGTATTCAGATATCAAAAGGGAACTTACCAATATTAACAGAATCTTCCCAATCTTCTAATATTTCAGTGACTGTTAGAACATAAACATATGTTCTATGCTTTCGGTCTTGGTTCTGCTTGAATATAAAAAGCAAATGCATTTTAATCTACAGGAGCTAGCCACTGACACATTTTCCAAGGGAAAAAATTAGTCTGCCTTACTGCTGATTAGTATAGCATATTTCCCAGCACAAACAAATATATTCAGTTGTACAGTCCAGCACGAAAGTGATTTTATATAAGACAAAACATTTAAAAGTTAAAAAGATAGAAGACTAGAACTAGAGCGTCATCACTACTGGTGGTGAAATTGGCTCTCCATACTACTATTTTTGTAGAAGTCTGAAGATGTTGCCCAGGCTGCTCCACTCCTGCCCTCAAGGGAACCTCCTGCTTTGGCCTTCCCAAAAACTGAGCTTACAGGTATGAGGACCCAGCCTCCAGTACTAAACTTTTAACACTGATTTCTGAATATCTGATGTTATTTTCTTTTTTTTTGTTTTGAGATAGGGAGTCTCACTCTGTTGCCCAGGCTGGAGTGCAGTGGCGCGATCTCAGCTCACCATAATCTCTGCCTCCTGGGTTCAAGTGATTCTCCTGCCTTAGCCTCCTGAGTAGCTGGGATTACAGGTGTGCACCACCACGCCTGGCTAATTTTTGTATTTTTAGTAGAGATGGGGTTTCACCATGTTGGTAAGGCTGGTTCTCAGACCCTGACCTCATGATCTGCCCGCCTTGGCCTGCCAAAGTGCTGGGATTACAGGTGTGAGCCACTGTGCCCAGCCGATCTGATGTTATTTTCATAAAGAAAATCTTAAGAATTGAATGGAATCTTATTAAAATAATAGACCTGCATACCCATAGTTTTTATCCTATCCCCTCTTCCCTGGGGCTAATCATGACAACCTTTCAATGCCATGGGAAACTGCTTCCTTTAGGACCTTTGTAAGAGCAAACAGCACCAGTTCCTTTAAGCACTTCTCCTATAGGCCTGTCAAGGTACACATAAACAACAGTCCATGGCCTGGCGCAGTCGCTCACGTCTGTAATCCCAGTACTTTGGGAGGTCAAGGCGGGCGGATCACTTGAGGTCAGGAGGTCGAGCCCAGCCTGTCCAACATGGTGAAACCCCGTCTCTACTAAAAAAAACAAAAATATTAGCTGGGCGTGGTGGCGCATGCCTGTAATCCCAGCTACTCGGGAGGCTGAAGTGGAAGGATCTCTTGAGCCCAGAAAGCGGACGTGGCAATGAGCCCAGATCATGCCACTGCACTCCAGCCTGGATGACAGAATGATACCCCATCTCAAAAAAAAAAAAAACCATAAATAAATAAAACAGGCACCCACTTGTTTCTAGGTTAAAAATTAAACAAGTTGGCCTTCCTTCATCCTGATTAAAGTTAGCCTTCTTTGCCATAGTCCACAACTTTAGATACTTGTCCTGATTTTGGCCACAAACAACCTGAATAATCTACTCAAAACAGTGGGTTTTTATAGTTGGGAAGGATTATATTTTTATATCTGAGAAGGAATAAAAACAATAAATTAGAGGCAAATGTCACTTAACACATCATGATTTTTAAGCATCAGTTGTTTTATTTCTATGTCTGACAAATGAATACATTTATTATGCTACATTCACAAATTCATTAAAATCACTGGGATGAATGGGCAGGGCAATCCAATTTTCCCTTATACTTTCTAAGGGGAAAGGTATTTTTTGATTGACATGTCCTGGTAAACAGTATTTGTAAAGCACTTAATACTGTTACCTTCCCATATTATTTAAGCTTTATTTATTTATTTTATTTCTTTTTTTTTTTTTGAGACGGAGTCTCGCTCTGTCGCCCAGGCTGGAGTGCAGTGGCTGGATCTCAGCTCACTGCAAGCTCCGCCTCCCGGGTTCACGCTATTCTCCTGCCTCAGCCTCCTGAGTAGCTGGGACTACAGGCGCCCGCCACCGCGCCTGGCTAATTTTTTGTATTTTTAGTAGAGATGGGGTTTCACTGTTGTCTCCATCTCCTGACTTTGTGATCCGCCCGCCTCGGCCTCCCAAAGTGCTGGGATTACAGGCGTGAGCCACCGCGCCCAGCCTTTAAGCTTTATTTATAATGTGAGATGTTTTCTTCAAAAACCTTGTCAGCTTACTGACAAATGTGTTATTTGTAAAAACCTCAATATGTTTTTCAATTTAACCAGGAGATGGTGCTATTTAACTGGATGAAGCAACTGCTGAATTCTGGAAAAGACTGAATTCTACCTGAATGACTTTCCTCTTTCTCTTTTTTTTTTTTTTTTTGAGACGGAGTCTCACTCTGCAACTTCCACCTCCCAGGTTCAAGCAATTCTTCTGCCTCAGCCTCCCAAGTAGCTGGGACTACAGGCACACATCACCACGCCCGCCTAATTTTTGTATTTATTTAGTAGAGACAGGGTTTCACCATATTAGCCAAGCTGGTCTTGAATTCCTGACCTCGTGATCTGCCTGCCTTGGCCTCCCCAAAGTGCTGGGATTACAGGCAGGAGCCACCACACCCGGTCAACTTTACTCTTAATAATTACTGTATTCTGGTAAAAGTCATCAATTCTACCAAGTGCTATAGAATCGGAATTTTTTTCTGATTTCCTAAGGCTTAAAAATAAAATGTATATGGTTCATAGTACTATAAAGACTTAACTAAGCTATAAATAGTACTCTGAAAAAAAGGAAAGTGACCATGTTCCTGGTATACTATGTATCTAGGTCTGAATCTTGGATGAAAATACATCTGGACCTCCTTTTTCCCTGGCTTCCAAAGAGCGCCGATCACATTCAAATTCCCTCCCTGAAAATTCTATTCTGCCCTCAGTAATAAGAGAATATATGAAAGAGAATTCTGTTCTTTTAGCATCTGTTCTATGTACCTGAGATTTATATTTTCATACAATCCTTTACGTCACTATGTATATCATACAATATTATTTGCTAAGGGCAATGGGGACATTTCCAGATAAATACATGAGACCTAAGCCTTTAGGTCATACTAAAAATATTGTACCTCCTAAAATATCTATACCCTAAATAGTCTACAGTGGATTAAGAGAAACATTTCAGTATCAGCTCCACTGTATTGTCAAACAGAAGTAATCACTACATAATAATGCTGTATAAAAGTCATGTCAGCTGGGTGCCGTGGCTCACGCCTGTAATCCCAGCACTTTGGGAGGCCGAGGCAAGCGGATCATGAGGTCAAGAGATGGAGACCATCCTGGCCAACATGATGAAACCCCGTCTCTACTAAAAATACAAAACTTAGCTGGGCGTGGTGGCGCGTGCCTGTAGTCCCAGCTACTCAGGAGGCTGAGACAGAAGAATCACTTGAATCCGGGAGGCAGAGGTTGCAGTGACCCAAGATTGTGCCACTGCACTCCAGCCTGGCAACAGAGTGAGACTGTGTCTTAAAGAAAATAAAAAATATAAGTAAATAAACAAACGTGATGGCATATGAAAAAGTGGCTTTTACTTCCCTCCCTCCCTAATCCTGGACTGATGCCTACTGCTAGTCTGACAGAAATGTCTGGTTCAGGCTGCTGCCACATTATTTGGTTGGTTAGGAAGAAATCATTAATTCTATTATCAGCAAAGTGAAGATTACTTTTTAACTCACCTCAAATATGCCCAGCAGTCTGCCTAGTTTTCCTTTGACTCCAGCCTATTAAAAAAAGATAAAATATAAAATGTTTACCTTTTTATAACAAAATACAACTTATACTCAGCTATTAAATCTAAATACAATACCTCTCCCCATACCAACTCACTATCTTCCTGCTTCTGTGAAGTTTTTATTGTCATTTACTTCATGAGTAGCAAGGACTGATCAAAAATTAGTATTTCTGGCTGGGTACTATGGCTCATGCCTGTAATCCCAGCACTTTGGGAGGCCGAGGTGGAAGGATCACTTGAGGTCAGGAGTTTGAGACCAGCCTGGCCAACATGGTGAAACCCTGACCCTACTAAAAATACAAAAATTAAGGCCAGGTGTAGTGGCTCATGCCTATAATCCCCAGCACTTTCGGAGGCTGGGGCGGGTGGATCACCTGAGGTCAGGAGTTCGAGACCAGTCTGGCCAACATGGTGAAACCCTGTCTCTACTAAAAATACAAAAATTAGCTAGACACGGTGGCACGTGCCTGTAATCGCAGCTACACGGGAGGCTGGAGAATCACTTGAACTTGGGAGGCAGAGGTGACAGTGAGCCAAGATCGTGCCACTGAACCCCAGCCTAGCAACAGAGCAAGACTCCATCTCAAAAAAAAAAAAAAAAATTAAAATTAAAGTTGCGTCAGGCAACAAAAAGCACTGCTGCACCCATTTCCTTGTCTTAGTGTTATGTAGCAAAGGGCCTTGTTTTTAAAACTCCGAAACAGAATTTGTGTGAAAGAACATCTCACCTCCTCATAAACTTCCCTCACGGCTGCACCGCCAGGTTCCTCCTCGGGTTCCATTCCTCCTCCTGGGACAATCCACTGGTCTGGGTACCGGCTGCTACTCACCAGCAGCACCTGTAAGGTGAACCGCAGCTGTATACTTCTAGCCTGAGAAACACTTCATATATAAACAACATTCTCAAACCTCTGCAAGGTTGTAACTCTACTCTAGATTAATCCATTTTAAAATTGAATTAAAATTATTAGGGGTACGCATTATACCACAAAAATGCAATTAACAATCTTTGTTAAACACCATCTCTCTGAAATCAGAATTAACATTAACATGGTCACACTACCAAATCACTTGTATCTAATAAAATAAACTACCAGATTCAATTAGTAAAACTCTTGAATTATTGGATACTAACAAAGGATAAAAACAGAAACTTGGCTTATTAGCCAGAGTTGTATGCACTGAGATCTATGGTCACATAAGTTTCTTTAGTTATGGAATATTCCAAATTTAAGGACATAACCATAGGTAGGTTTCCTTGTTTCCTCACCTAGAAAATAAGAATACTAAGAAGAAAACAGATTTAGGAGAAAGAAATGGGGAAATGCACCTAAAGTCGATTCTTGATACACAGTGCTTGTTACTGTTATGATTAGGTGGCAAGAAGCATCCTTCCTATTTTAAACCGGCATACAAGGGCCAAAGTCACTTCATTCTGCTAACAGGCAGCTATCATTTATGATCTAGAACAGGACTGGCAATCTGCAGTTCACCACCTGTTTTTGTACAGTCTGCGAGCCAAAAGTATTTTTACATTTTAAAATTATGTGAGGCCGGGCGCGGTGGCTCAAGCCTGTAATCCCAGCACTTTGGGAGGCCGAGACGGGCGGATCACGAGGTCAGGAGATCGAGACTATCCTGGCTAACACGGTGAAACCCCGTCTCTACTAAAAAATACAAAAAACTAGCTGGGCGAGGTGGCGGGCGCCTGTAGTCCCAGCTACTCGGGAGGCTGAGGCAGGAGAATGGCGTAAACCCGTGAGGCGGAGCTTGCAGTGAGCTGAGATCCGGCCACTGCACTCCAGCCTGGGCGACAGAGCGAGACTCCGTCTCAAAAAAAATAAATAAATAAAATAAAATAAAATTATGTGAAATTCAAATTTCAGTGTCCACAGATGGAATTATTAGAATCGAGTCACACTTACTCATTTTTACATGTTGTCTATGGTTGTTTTAGTGATGAAACAGCAGAGTCAAAGTAGTTGTTACAGAGACTGTGTGGCCCTCAAAGCTTAAAATGTTTATCTGGCGCTTAATTTGGAAAAGTCTATGGACCCCTTACCAAGAATAGTATTAAGACTGAAATGTGGCTGGGCATGGTGGCTCACACCTATAATCCCAGCACTTTGGGAGGCCGAGGTGGGTGATCACCTGAGTTTAGGACTTCGAGACCAACCTCGCCAACATGGTGAAACCCCATCTCTATTAAAAATACAAAAATTAGCTGGCGTGGTGGTGCCTGCCTGTAATCTCAGCTACTTGGGAGACTGATGCATGAGAATCACTTGAACCTGGGAGGCGGAGGTTGCAGTGAGCCGACATTGCACCACTGCACAACCAGCCTAGGCTGGTTGGAGAGTGAGACTCCATCTCAAAAAAAAAAAAAAGACTGAAATGTACAAACTGTTACAAAAATACCCTATTATCTTAGACAAGTATCCTAGAGTTTAACTATTTAACAGGTAATGGGGGTATTACATACCTATCTTTTAAATGAATACTTGGCCGGGCGCGGTGGCTCAATGCCTGTAATCCTAGTACTTTGGGAGGCTGAGGTGGGCAGATAACCTGAGGTCAGGAGTTCAAGACCAGCCTGGCCAACATGTTGAAACCCCATCTCTGCTAAAAATACAAACAATTAGCCAGGCGTGGTGGCAGGCACCTGTAATCCCACCTACTTAGGAGGCCGTGGCAGGAGAATCACTTGAACCTGGGAGGCGGAGGTTGCAGTGAGCCAAGATTGTGCCACTACACTCCAGCCTGGGCAACAGAGCTAGATTCTGTCTCAAAAAAAAAAAAAAAAAAAAGAATATTTGTGGGCTAGCTTATGTTGAACTTCACTAAAGTTAAAAATCAACTCGAGGTGAGTGTGGTGGCTCACGCCTATAATCCCAGCACTTCACACCTATAATCCCAGCACTTTGGGAGGCTGAAGTGGGCAGATATCTGAGGTCAGGGGTTCAAGACCAGCCTGGACAACATGGTGAAACCCCATCTCTACTAAAAATACACAAATTAGCTGGGTGTGGTAGCACATTCCTGTAGTCCCAGCTACTCAGGAGGCTGAGGCACAAGAATTGCTTGAATTCAGGAAGCAAAGGTTGCAGTGAGCTGAGATTGTGCCACTGCACTTCAGCCAGGGCAACAGAGTGAGACTCTGTCTCAAAAAAATAAAAAATAAAAATCAATAAACCAATTTGAACAAAAGTGTCGACAAAATTATCTTAGTATACTGCCTTCAAGTAAATTTAAACAGTTCTTCCTGGAAAACACATAGGGTTTATCATGAAGTTTCATTCCCAGTGTAGATAGAGAGGATGATGACAGACAGGGTCTCACTCAGACATCCAGGTTGGAGTACAGTGGCACAATCCCTGCTGACTGCAGCCTTCACTTCCCGGGCTCAAGTGATCTTCTCACTCCAGCTTCCCAAGCAGTTGGGAATACAGGCACCCACCACCAGGCCTGTCTTAATTTTGTACTTTTTTTTTTTTAATGGAGTCTCGCCCTGTCATCCAGGCTGGAGTGCAGTGGCATGGTCTTGGCTCACAGCAACCTCTGCCTCCTGGGTTCAAGTGATTCTCCCATCTCAGCCTCCAAAGTAGGTGGGATTACAGGCACCTGCCACCACAACCAGCTAAATTTTTGTATTTTGAGTAGAGACAGGGTTTCGCCATGTTGGCCAGACTGATCTCAAACTCCTGACCTCAAGTGATCTGCCTGCCTTGGCCTCCCAAAGTGTTGGGATTACAGGTGTAAGCCACCCTGCCCAGTCTGATTTTTGTATTATTTTATAGAGGTGGGGTCTTGTCATGTTGCCTAGATAGGTCTCGAAACCCTGGGCTCAAGTGATCTTTCCACCTTGGCCTCCCAACTGGGATTACAGGCAAGAGCCGTTAACGATTTTTTTTTTTTTTTAATGCATGCCAGCACCTCTATCTGCCCTGCTCCCTCCCTGCTGCCAGGAGCTGCTGGCCTTTAAGAGTTCACAGCCAGCACAGAAGACCTCTCCTATTTGACTAAGTTACCAGGAACTCAACTTTTCCAAACTGGCAAGTTTCAAGCTGACAATTAGCAACTCCCACCTTTCTCTCAAGCCCCCAAAATGCTGAGTTAAAAGAGAATATCTATTCAGGCATAGAACCCCCTCATTAGAAAAGCAGCATTCCAGGCCGGGCATGGTGGCTCACACCTGTAATCCCATCCTAGCACTTTGGGAGGCCAAGGTGGGCGGATTTCTTGAACTAAGGAGTCTGAGAACAGCCTGGGCAACATGGCAAAATCCCCTCTACAAAAAATACAGAAATTAGCCATGCATGGTAACATGTGCCCGTAATCCCAACTACTCAGGAGGCTGTGGTGGAAAGGATCACTTGAGCCCAGGAGGCCGAGACTACAGTAAGCTGTGATCATGCCACTGTACTCCAGCCTGGGCGATGGAATGAGACTGTCTCAATTTAAAAAAAAAAAAAAAAAAAGGGCGGGGGGGAGCTATTACATTATCATTTTATACCCAGATGAGACTTTATAGAAAATCAGAAAAAGAAAATTAAAAATCCAAAAGTGCATGCAAGGGTCTCTAAGTTCAAATTCCACTTTAAACAGAGAAACTACAAATCAGATTTCAAAACCTTCATATTTTATTCAAAATTGGAGGCTTACAGAGGATCTATGGCAACCAAAGGCACTGGCCATCTATCAAGACTGGCAAGTGAGTGTAAGTTTTGAAGTTAAATAAAAATGTTAAGGGTTTGTCTCACATCATGGGAAAGTAAATAGCAACTACTGGTCCGGAATGCAGAGTTACAGGCCTCTTGTTCTGGTCACTAGGTATGAGTTAAGGATAAACTGGTTTCTACTGCCTAAACGAAATTCTTGTTATACAATTCTATGCTAAGCAACTTCCTGGATTACCTTAATAATGGGACATAATGCAGGTGACTAGCCACCTGAAAAGTACATCATCACTTAGTAAATAGGGAGTTTCGAAATCATCCATATTCAAAATGTTGCAGTCCTGAATAAATGAAATGCAAAGTCTCATGTATCTAGGTCAATGACCATGATGTTTCCAGTTATCCAAGACAGAGAGCTAAACTACAGGAGATTAATAATGGTGAATTAGTATAAGCTGTGTCTGCTTTTCTGAAGAAACATTTTATGCTTCAGATTTTTTTTTTTTTTTTTTTTTTGAGACGCAGTCTCACTCTGTCGCCCAGGCTTGAGTGTAGCGGCATGATCTCGGCTCACTACAACCTCCGCCTCCTCGGTTCAAGCAATTCTCTGCCTCAGCCTCCTGAGTAGCTGGGATTACAGGCTCCCGCCACCACGCCCAGCTACTTTTTGTACTTTTATAGTAGAGATGGGGTTTCACCATCTTGGCCAGGCTGGTCTTCAACTCCTGACCTCGTGATCCACCTGCCTCGGCCTCCCAAAGTGCTGGGATTACAGGTGTGAGCCACCGCGCCCGGCCTATGCTTCAGATTTAAAACCAAACCTGCATCTACATGACATCAGCATGACTAAACTTTTCTTCCAAAAGTCAGTAACATGGAACCCTTATGTGTCAATATTTCTCTTTCATAAATTACTTTTTAGACAGTCTCATGAAAATAGTATATAAATTTGATAAGTGATTTAGCATAATCTAATAATTTATGGTGTAAGAATCCCTTGATATTCCAAAAAGAAAATATTTGATCAAACCATTAACTTCAACTGTTTCTTTTCTTTTTATTTTTTTAAGACAGTTTCGCTCTTGTTGCCCAGACTGGAGTGCAATGATGCAATCTTGGCTCACTGCAACCTCCACCTCCCTGGTTCAAGCGATTCTCCTGCCTCAGCCTCCCAAGTAGCTGGGATTATAGGCACCTACCACTATGCCTGGTTAATATTTGTATTTTTAGTAGAGGTAGAGTTTCACCATGTTGGCCAGGCTGGTCTTGAACTGCCAGCCTCAAATGATCTTCCTGCCTTGGCCTCCCAAAGTGCTGGGATTGCAGGTGTGAGCCACCACACCCAGCCAAATGTATCTTTCAAAAATAAATAAATAAATAAGCCAGTAAATTTGAATGAGTAATTATCTCATTTAAAGGTTCTCATTTAAAGGTTGCTCACTGCAACTTTTGCCTCCTGGGTTCAATTATCTATGGTCCAGAAATGATTCACATTGAACTACTAGCTTAAGGCAGATTTGCTAATATCCAACTTTTGGTGATGGCAGTTTTGAAATTCAGTAATAAGCACTTGTCTACTCATCTAAATTGACAAACCTGCAGACAGAATTGGGCTCCTCTGGGCCCTTGATCTGCCAATTAATTCCAGTCTGTCCCAAACTCTACTTTTGAGCTTTTCATGCTTGTGAGGCTCTAAAGCTAACACAGTCACCACCAGCATCATATGGTTAAATTTAAGGTTAAATAAAATTTAAAATTCAATTCCTTAGTGCAGTCATATTTCAAGTGCTCGTCTCAAGGGTCACATATTGGACATCTACAGCCAATTAACTGTTAGTTATTTATCCACTTTTAATTTTAATGCAAAACCTTACCACTTTAAAATGTTTTTCAAAAGAAAATCAGAATCATGAAAATGGGCTAGCAGGAAAGAAGCATCATGCACATGGCATCCAAACTAAATCTATTCACTTTCATCTTTACAATCTTCAACCGCTAGAAAGACAGAGAACAGACTGACTCCTGTCAAAAAGTATTCCGCCCAAGTTCTCCACCTTAAAGAGAAGCACTATGGAGAAAGAAGTTGCTGATTTTGCTCCTTATCTACTAATTGTGTGATACTGAACAGGAATCGTATGTGATGAAAAGATACTGAATATACATCTTTCCCTCAAAGAGCTTATATTCTTGGAGGTACGGTTGGAGTAAAGTCACAAAGAATGCTCAGTATTTTGTCTAAAAACTGCAAGAACACATCCATCTATATAAATCTATATCACGATAAATTGTGGACAAACGATTTAGCCTAATCTAGTAACTTATCATCCAAGAGTCCCTGGACATCCCAGGAAGAATAAACTTGGTCAAACCAATAACTTCAAATATATCTTTCCATAAAATGATCACTTTAAATGGGTACTTAATATCTGAGACACAGAAATGACTGGTCATCTAAACAACTAGCTTATGAAAAGAGGTCTTACACAGATGTGATGGTGACAGATTTGAAAGTCTGTCTGTTTCATTAAGTACTTGCCTACTCATCTTGAATAGTTCATTTGGGTGTTCAAATGAGGGCCAAGGTCACATTTGGGGTGGGGGAAGGTGGGGAGAAGGCAGTGACTAAGAGTGAGCAAGAACCGAGGGATACACTCCAGGTAAGAGAATAGACTGGCGTATGTCTGCCAGGGTGGAAAAATATGAATAGCATTAGTAGAGAGAAGGACAATTAAAACAGTCCCCTACCTGCCCCCTACCCCAATAATAATGAACAGGTTTTTAACTTAAGGCCAATTAGTGTGATAGCAAGGCCATCCTGTGATTATCTGGGATCTGTCATGCACTTGGAAGCAGTCCCCAGCACTAGATCTAGACCAATACAGATGAAAAAAGGTTGGTATCACACTGGAGCATGTTTATATTTTAATTAGGCAGACAACAGAGGACACTAACAACTGTTTTTAGGCAGGTGGTTGTGATTAAGATGAAAACATAACTCAGTGTTTCCCTAAGAACTCCCACACCTGCTCTTTTGTCCAGTGATATATGACCATTTCTCTTTTCAGAAAAACATTTCACCAAGTTAAAAAGCCTGGGATTATAAAAGAGAAACTGGGAGTGGTGGTGAGGAGTTGCACTGTAGTGGTGCACTGTCACTCCAGAACTATCAAGAACTCAAGAATTACAGCTTTTCTGTTGAAGTCACTTGGAATCTGTTGAAGATGAAATCATCAATGTAGATTTTTCTGGACTACATTTTTATAGAACTACTAAAGTAATTCATCTTGAAAAACCAGTTTTGTAAAGAGCATGCAAATAAAACAGTCCAGCCAGGTGCAGTGGCTCATGCCTGTAATCCCAGCACTTTGGGAGGCCGAGGCAGGAGGATCACTTGAGGTCAGGAGTTCAAGACCAGCCTGGCCAACATGGTGAAACGTCATCTCTACTAAAAATATAAAAAGTAGCTGGGCATGGTGGTGCATGCCTGTAATCCCAGCTACTCGGGAGGCTGAGGCAGGAGAATCGCTTGAATCCAGGAGGCACTTTGCAGTGAGCTGAGATAGCGCAACTGCATTCCAACCTGGGCAACACAGCAAGACTCTGTCTCAAAAATAATAATAAAAAAAAAAAATCAGAGTCCATTCAGTATTGTTTTCCAGAGGCCAAAATTAGTAAGAAAGTATACTTTCCTTATGAAAGATTTAGCTATGTTCTTTCAGTTAAGAGTTCTCCAACCCAGACAAAAGATTTGACGTATCTGTTAATGCAAACGTTAAGTGTTCCACAACATTTTTTTTTTGAGAATGATGAAAATATCTACTAGAGTCAATAATGGAAATTTTGTTTTTTACATAAATTTTGGAGATATGAGTTCTGAGCAGTGTTTTTACTAGTCATACATTCACATTTTTCAGCTTCACTATACCTTTTCTACTATAACTGTGGGAAAACTCAACTAGTAATAGTTTTTGTTTGTTTGAGACAGGGTCTCACTCTGTCACCCAGGTTGGAGTGCAATGGTGCTATCTCAGCTCACTGCAACCTTTCCCTCCTGGGTTCAAGCAATTCTCATGCGTCAGCCTCCTGAGTAGCTGGGATTACAAGCCTCCTGACTAGCTAGGATTACAGCTATGCACTACTATGCTCGGCTCATTTTTTTTGTATTTTTAGTGGAGACTGGGTTTCATCATGTTGACCAGGCTGCTTTTGAACTCCTGACCTCAAATGATCCACCCACCTCGGCCTCCAAAGTGCTGAGATTACAGGTGTGAGCCACTGCGCCCAGCCTGAACTATTAATATCTTTTACAGGCCAGACACAATGGCTCACACCTGTAATCCCAGTGCTTTGGGACGCTAAGGCAGGCAGACTGAGTCCAGGAGTTCAAGACCAGCTTAGACAACATAGGAAGACCCTGTCTCTACAAAAAAAATCAATAAATTAGCCAGGCATGGTGGATGTACCTGTAGTCCAAGCTACTTGGGGGGCTGAGGTGGGAGAATCACCTGAACCTGGGAAGTTGAGGCTGCAGTGAGCCATGACTATGCCACTATACTCCAGCCTGGGTAACAGAAGTGAGATTCTGTCTCAAAGAGAAAAAAGAAAATTTTATATACACACACACACACACACACACACACACGTTTTTTTAAAAAGATTTACAAATATATATATATAATCTACACATGCAGAAATCTAAAATCAAATTTCAGCACAATTTATCGTAAAGGCTTTTTTTGGTTTGTTTTGAGGGCGCCATTTACTGAATCACAGCAACATAACCATATAACCATAATGGTTGCTTTTCTTGCAATAATATTGATTTCAAATAATGGGCAGCTGCTCCTAAGCCCCTCCTACAAAAGTGGAAGAATCTCAATCTCTAGAACCCTATCACAACGCATTATTCTGCAATACGCCCTCTAAATGCACACAACAGCCATCTATACATTTCTATGATACCCTCAAATTTACTAGTATAGTTAGCATGCTAATTAATGCTCTAAAGATGGGTTATAAAAGCTTATTCTACAAAGACACACCAACAGTTGACAGAGCCACACATGGTCATTCATAGGTTTGAAATTGCTTTCTCTGAGTAGATTAGATTTTCTGTATCCATCAGGATGCCAGTCTGTTACATTAGCAATGACAGAGATGAAGGAAGATGCATTCAGCCTTCCAGATAAATCAGAGCTGAGACCATAGGAAAGATTTATGAAAAGGAGACTACTCATTCTACCAGGCTGCAGAGCCAGACTTGGAGCACACTCAGACCCCAAAGCCAACGCTATTAGTGTGGTGAGAAGTGAAGACATCTCTTCCTACTCTATTCAATCTATCTTCACATAAGCATTCTTCCTACTACACTACTAAATCTTACTCCCTCTTTCCATGTATTAGACAATTACTAGAATAAAACACCACTCACCTGGCACTGTTGAAGAGTTATTTAGTCTTTTCCTAGATACCTAAGGTTTTAAGCATTTGGAGAGAAGCATTTATCACTTTAAGAATAGTGTAGTGGCCGGCCATGATAGCTCATGCCTGTAATCCCAGCACTTTGGGAGGCTGAGGTGGCTAGACCATTTGAGGTCAAGAGTAAGAGACTAGCTTGGCCAACACGGTGGGACCCCGTCTCAACTAAAAATACAAAAATTAGCCAGGCGTGTTGGCATGCACCTGTAATCCCAGTTACTTGGAAGGCTGAGGCAGGAGAATGGCTTGAACCTGGGAGGCAGAGGTTGCAGTGAGTTGAGGTCGCGCCACTGCACTCCAGCTTGGGCGACAGAGTGAGACTCTTAAAAAAAAAAAAAAAAGTCTGTGAATTATAGAATGATCTATTGCAAGCCCGCTCAACCCGTGGCCCGTGGACTGCATGCAGCCCAGGATGGCTTTGAATGCAGCCAAACACAAATTTATAAACTTTCTTAAAATATTATGAAATATTTTTGCAATTATTACTTTTTCAGCTCACCAGCTATCATTAATGTTAGTGTGTTTTATGTATGGCCCAAGACAATTCTTCCAATGAGGCCCAGTGAAGCTAAAAGATTGGGCATCCCAGGCCAGGCGTGGTGGCTCATGCCTGTAATCCCAGCATTTTGGGAGGCTGTGGGCAGATCACGAAGTCAGGAGATCGAGACCATCCTGGCCAACATAGTGAATTCCCATTTGTGTTTCAGCTTTTACCCTTAAAGCTGCAATTGTCATGGCTTGGCTCATAGTCTCTACTAAAAATACAAAAAATTAGCTGGGCGTGGTGGCATACGCCTGTAGTCTCAGCTACTCAGGAGGCTGAGGCAGGAGAATCACTTGAATCCAGGAGGCAGAGGTTGCAGTGAGCCGAGATTGCACCACTGTACTCCAGCCTGGTGACGTGGTGACAGAGCGAGACTCCAAAAACAAAACAAAACAAAAAAAAAAAAAGATTGGGCACCCCGATCTATTGTATAGAATCTATACCCCTTTATCAACTGACGGGTCCTCCTGGCTGAGGATATATAAGAGAGTGCTGTTCAAGGGCTATGTAATGCAGTTATGCCTTCAGAGGCTGTAGGTCCCTGGGCCCCGAATTCCCATTTGTGTTTCACCTTTTACCCTTAACGCTGCAATTGTCGTGGCTTGGCTCTAGGAACTCCAACCACTATATAGATACCACGTTCTGTTCCCGGGAAGGGGAGGGGAGGAGCCATCCAGAGAACCTCAAGTGATCCCTAAGAATGAAGAGGTTTATTTTGAAAACTGTAGCTATTTAGAAACCGTTTGTTGTTGTTATTTTTGAGATGGAGTCTCGCTCTGTCACCCAGACTGGAGTGCAGTGGTGCAATCTCAGCTCACTGCAACCTCCACCTCCTAGATTCAAGGGATTCTCCTGCCCCAGCCTCCAGAGTAGCCAGGACTACAGGCGCACACCACCATGCCCAGCTAATTTTTGTATTTTTAGTAGAGATGAGGTTTTGCCATGTTGCCCAGGCTGGTCTTGAACCCCTGACCTCAGGTGATCCACCCAGCTTGGTCTCCCAAAGGGCTGGGATTACAGGTGTGAGCCACTGCACCTGGCCTACTTATAAACTGTTTTGAGGTTGCTGTTCTTTCTTCCCAAATTATCATGAATCAGGATATCATGAATGGTTAAAACTACATGTTAACCTACTTCTACTATACTTAACCAAAATTAGGCCAGCAGTGTTATTAGGAACACCCACTATGCACATAGACATTTTACAAGAACATAGGTTATGAAAATGGTTTGATACATGCTAAACAGCTACCTACTATTATTAAGAAAATTAGTACCTATTTTTGGACTACAGAGGCACAGTAGACCAGAAATAACAGTTCTTTCTTCTAAACTATGTTTAGCTCTAAGTTATATGGGATTGGTAGATAAGTATTATCAATAATGTGGTAAGTCAGGTTGACCATGGCATTTTTACCTAGCAGGTCAATGTTTTAAAGTGACGTAAGCTTTTTTCAATTAGAGAAAGTCTTAAGTTGTACAAAGACCCTAAGAAAAAAAATAATGATCCAATGCAATTTCGACATTAATGCCTGGTTTTATGACAGGAAACCTTCTGGGAGAGCCGGAGGCTCTGCATCAAGAGGTTGGTGACACTTCTCTGTGTTTAAAAAAGGCTTCCAGGCCGGACACGGTAGCTCACGCCTGTAATCCCAGCACTTTGGGAGGCCAAGGTGGGTGGATCACATACAAGGTCAGAACAAGGCCATCCTGGCTAACGCAGTGAAATCTCGTCTCTACTAAAAATACAAAAAATTAGCTGGGCATGGTGGCATGCGCCTGTAGTCCCAGCTACTCGGGAGGCTGAGGCAGAATGGTGTGAACCCAGAAGGCAGAGCTTGTAGTGAGCCAAGACAATGCCACTCCACTCCAGCCTGGACAACAGAGCGCGACTCCGTCTCAAAAAAACAAACAAATAAATAAATAAATAAATAAAAAGGCTACCTTTGGATAGTACTTATTTTTGATGAAAGTGTTCTCCATTTGAAACAAATACTTCAAGAACTTAACTCTGAAGAACTATAAGCCCCAGAGTATATGTGTAAAAAGGGTGGACTAACTGTTGATTCTAAGTATAAAAATGCTAGTGGAGATTTAACTCTAGTAATATTTTGTATTAGTATTGTTGTTCATCAGAGCTCTGGTTTTAGGTTTTCAGACTCAACCTTTCCCACCAAAGCTTTACTGCATGATTTTGTACAACTCAAGATTTTTCAGTAATATATATTCAGCATTATAGCAGACCATCAATAGAAGACAGCCCCTGGCTCATAGAGCTTAAAAGCTAATTAGGGCAGCAAGTTCTATGGAAGAGTAGTGGTTAGTTTTCTTTCTTTTTTTTTTTTTTTTTTTGGAGACAGAGCAATTTTTTAATTTTTTTGGAGACAGGGTCTTGCTCTGTTGCCCAGGCTAGAGTGCAACAGCATGATCTTGGCTCACTGCAACCTCCGCCTCCCAGGTTCAAGCGATTCTCATGCTTCAGCCTCCTGAGTAGCTGGGATTACAAGCACATTCCACCATGCCTGGCTACTTTTTGTATTTTCTATTTTTACTAGAGACAGGGTTTCGCCATATTGGCCAGGCTGGTCTCGAACACTTGACTTCAGGTGATCCGCCCGCCTGGCCTGTAGTGATTAGTCCTTAAGACTGATTTGTTAATGCCTCTCTTGAAAGTATGTCTGGATTCTACCCAGGATCAAGTCATTCTACTTCTCCCCTTAGCAGTCCAAACCTATTTTGCTGCCAGATCACTCTCAAGCTTGAATACATCTAATATCTAAATGTTCTTTGTTCAAAACTAATAAGAGTTCCTTTCTTGTGTAGCAATTTCTCAACCTTACATTTGAAGTGTTGCATATTTCAACTATTACTTATCCTATGCCATCCCTAAGCTACAGCCAAATCTACCACAGCCCCAAGTCTTGTTCTATTTGAGATGCCTGGTCCCTCCTCCTTTCCCAGTCATCCACATCCAACTCCAAATGACTCACATTGGATCTTAACCCCAGAATACCCGACCACACTTTTCCCTTACTTTATTTCCCTTTCCATTGATCACTTGTCCAAACTTCCCCTATATAACGTTTCTTAGGAGCTAAGATCTCATCTCTTCATCCCCTTTTAAACTATCATATATACAAATACATTCAACAGAATCCATTTCTGATTACCCATCTGTAAAAGCACTGTCATCTTTCACTGTACAAGCACAGTACGCAGCTACTCTACAGGGCAATTAGTTGTGGGCCTGTCTAGAAGTCCAGCTGCCAAAACTGAGGGTGCTTCCCCACAGAAATAACTAGCTGGGGAGGTAGGTCAAATAAACAAAACATTTAGAAACAAAGGACCAGAGCTCAAAAGGATCTGCCAGCTTCTGTGACCTTGGGATAGGTTACTTCTGCTACCTAATTTCTTCCTAAACAAATACTAATACGTATTTACCCTACAGAGCAGAAGATAAGGTGGAAAATATTTAATATATAAAACCACCTTAAAAGAATAACTCTGCTCTTAGAACAACCTTCTTTCCTAGAACAATCTTTTCTAAAGTAGAAACTTACTGAGAACTTCAGTACAGGAACAGCCAGATGGGAGCGCCACATAGCTTTTTTGGGGTCAAATTGCAATTACTCTTTTACTTCCATTTGTATAAACATTTCATCCTCAAACAAAACATATATTTAAATCTCCCAACCAGGATCTAGGTGTTTTTCATCCAGTAGAGGGAAACAGTTGTCACCTATTAACTAGAGAGGTGGGTTCAAGCTGGTTTTCTAGACTGTCCTGGGAAGTCTGGCAATGCAATTTCAACAGAGTGAAGCCAAATTCATAGAGAAACAATAGGATCTCCAGGAAAGCTGACAGAGTTTATTCTGTAATCATCATGTAATAGATAGAGCCTCAACCATGCACAACCACAGAAATGAAAATTCTGAAGAGCTAAACCAGATGTTAAAGTTGGCTGTGCATTTCACTTAAGGAGAATTCTAGAGTCTTCCCTCAGATCATATCCTCTAATAAGATGACTCACTCACTTCGATTCTCAACCTACAGGTTATCTGATTTACAAAGTTTTACACAATGGATGTCTCTAATATATTCTCCAAAACTTGCTCCCTACTTCACCTTACCTAATGACACTGGTCTCTTGACTCAACTAGAGGCTATGAATTTAGTATTTATTACAGTAGAAATAACATCCAAGCATAAAAATAACCATTTATTTTTATTGCTAAAGTGACTCCTAAAGCTTCTATCAGACTTTGCTTTACCATAAGCGCAATATAGATCATCATTTCAATTTCCATCACTCATATTTTCCCCCAGAGTCTAGTATTTTTACAAAGCCTGAATTCCAAGTTCACATTGCGGCAATACTTCAGTCGCCACTTTCAGAAAGGCTTCCAAACTTAGCCTCACAAAAATCTCAGTCATTCAACAAACAGAGCCCACCATCAGGAGTAAGGACTGGACCTTGAATCCTGACTCTACCACTTCCTAATTGTGTCATTTGGGAAAGTACTTATGCTCTGCAACTGTCTTCTCACCTATAAAATGGGAATAACTTCACTACCTCCCAGTGTTAAAAGGATTAAATGTATAACAAGTTTTCTTCTGGCAGTGCCTGGCACATGGTAAGCACGCAATTAGGAATATAATTATACGATATTGAGGAAACCAGACAAGATCCTTGACCTATCTTGATCCCTTTTGGCTATCATTTCTTTTATATTTAAAGTTTACTACTTTGCCTCAACGTGGCCCCTTTCCGCTAAGGCTTTATCTTTTTTACAGAACACTTAATGCTTGTTGACTTGTTCATTTGGTAAAAGTTAATAACCTTTCCCTTTGCAGTTTCTAGCCCTCCTAAGCAGACCCATCTCAAAGGCTGGGACCGTATTTCTCTGGACACTCGTTTGGGATTCAGGTCTAACACGTAAAGGCTATGAGTGAGCACAGAGCAACCCATCTAAAGGGCTTGGTTTCTTTTCAAAAAAAAAGAAGGCAAAACAAGGGTTTGAAGGGCAAATTTCAAGAACTTTTTGTTAACATAACAAGAACTAAGCCACTGAGTGTATTCTAAGTCATACTCATCACAACTACAGGGACTAGCAGAAAGGAAGCCATTAAATTCCCATCTCCAGCCTTAGCCTCGTATTTTATACACGGTTGGTTATGAAAGCAGAACTCAGAGTGTTAATTTTTTTTTACCTGTGTAATTTATCTTAAGAGTGGCAATACCAAAAGGCTACTATTGCCCTAAGCATACTTCAACAGTGAGCCATTTTAAATAAATACGACTGAATTAAGTAAAAATCGCTCTCCAGGGAAGCCCCAAGGGTCTCATTCTCAGCCCAATGCAGATGGTAAATTACACAAGGACTGCTCTTAGAACGAGAAAGGCTGCTCCTTTCCAGATGTCAAGTCAGAGAGCAAAGAACCCTTTACACATAAGCTGAGAGCTGTAGATTACTGTCTGAAAATGGCAGCTTTGCCCATTTCTAGTCCATCGTCTCCCTTTTGCCATTATTCCACATTTTTCACTAACCATCTTTCTGCAGTCAGAAAACTTTAAGAAGGGAAGGCCTTTTTAAAAATGAGGCATAATTATGCCAACAGCTAGCGGGTTCATGCACCCACAAGAATTGCCAAGACTAGACTGAGGGGTCCTCAATTCCAAGCACGAGGACTGTCTGTTACTCCACAAACATGCTTAGATCGAATCCAAGACCGCAAATGGCTGTAACATGGAAGGAAAATATGTAAAAGAGGCACAAGGGCTCTGCTGCAACACTCACGCCATTTCCACCCTCCTCTCGCTGAGCACTCGAGGTTTATCCGGCTTTCAACTCAATTCGCACATTAAGATGGTGACTCCCGCTAGGCGAGACTCATACGGCCCGGGACCTTCCCGGGGACCAGGCGCCTTCTCGAGTGCCCAGATGGAGAAAGTGGGGCTGGGCGAGCCCCCTTTGTCTCCTCTATCAGCCCCGAGAAAGGAAGGAAGGAGGGAGGGAGGAAAGAAGGGAGGGAGGAAGGGGGCTAATCCCTCCCAGCCCCTCAGCCTGCGCCCGGGCGGGGAGGGAGGGGAAGTACCCGGGCCCCAGACCCCGGCGCCCCGGAGAGTAGCGTGCGCCGCTGGGCGCCCTACCTCGTCCTCCTGCTCGCTCCGGAAGCACAGGCACGCCGCCCGCTTCTTGAAGCCCTCGCGGTCGTAGGTCCGCGTCTGGTTGGGCTTGAACTTCATCATAGAGGCGGGCTCCTGCTGCTGCTGCTGCTGCTGCTCCGGCCGCCGCCGCGGGGGCCCGGCCGCCGCCACCCCGCCGGGGAGTGGGGGCGAGGGCGAGTCGGGCGCAGGGGCGCCGGTAGCGCTGGTCAGTGCGGGAGGTGCGGCGAGGCCGGTCAGTCCCGGGGCCGGCGGCCGCTCCGACGCGGGCGGGACGGGACGCTAGCTCGGGTCACTGGAGCCCGGGTGCCGAGATGAAGGCTCCGCCTCTGCCCGGGTGTCCGCCGCTCTCCATGGAGCCCGACTCCCGCTCGCCTCCGCTCCCTCCGGCCGCAGCCGCCAGGGGAAAGGCGGCTCGAGGCGCGCGCCACGCGGAGACAGTTGCGCGAAGACCCGCTCCCACTGAGCAACAGCGCGGTGGCGACCGCGCGCCGCCCCCTCCGCTGCAGTTTAAGTAAGGCCCACACGCGCCCCGCCTCCCCCGCGTGCCACTGCGCCTGCGTGCAGAGACCGTTGCAATGGGGCGGGTGGGTGGGGCGGGGGAATAGGGGCGAGTGGGTGGGGCGGGGGAATAGGGGCGGGGCCTCGGCCGCCCGGTGGGCGGGGCCGCGCGCGCTCCGGGGCTCGAATTCGGCTAGGCCCTGGGACTGGCGCTGGAGTCCAGCGTGGGATGACCGTGCCCCGGAAACATGCCAGTGAATGGAAAGAAGCCAAGGTCCCCTCCCTCTCTGCTTATACCCTCAACTTTGCCAATGAGGACCCTAAATACCAGCTCCACTACAGGGGTTGTAACTACATACACCCTCACCAAAGTTGCAGCCTGGCCAGGAAATGCCAGGGGACTTTGCGACGATTGCAGACTCCGCGGTGACTGTGTAGATACGTCCAGAATTCGCCAGTGTAGCGCGGGGAGAGGCGAGAGTGAAGGCCTAGAAAGGTTAAGACGTTGTTTTTTTTTTCTTTGATTTCACAAATGAGGAGCAGGCAAATTTCCTTTTTTTTTTTTTTTTTTGTATTTGTATTTTTAATACTTGGTTGGGGATGGCTTGTATTTTTTAAAGAGTCAACTCTAGCTTAAACATTTCTTTGAAGCTATCGATAACATCCCCCACTTTGTGCCACCTTCCGGAAAGTATTAATACTGGCAATAGCTAATAGTTGCGAAATGGTTTTCATGTGGATCTCTTGCTAAGTAACAGTACAGCTGGAGTGGGGCCACAGCAGTAAAATATAATGGGATTTCTGCTATCTGGGAGCTTACAGTCCCTTGGGGGCGTGGAACAAACAACCTCTACACTTCAGAGTGTTAGAAGGGCTAAGATAGGAGCCAGGAGGCCTGGTCTTAAGGTAACTCAAGAGAAACCCAAACTCAGGCCATCCTGCCTTTCCACAGAGGCCCAGGTTGCTTGGGTCCTGACTTGATTGGTTGGTTTTTCACCCCTGGAGGGCCTATTGTGTGCCAGGCACTGGCATCTAACAAAGTCAGTCAGCCCGTGCCTCTCCGGGAGCGTAGGCACCTGAGAGCAAACCGTCAGATACTAAATGATCACAAGTGTACACGTAAAACTACAAATGTAATGGGGTCTAAGGTAGTAGAGGGTTTCAGACGGAGATTTGACCGGATCTGCAGTCAGAAAAAGGTTATTGTGGCAGCAAGGCTGAAGGAGGAGGAGCTAAATTGACCAAGAGCTTTCAAGGCAAAGGGAACTGGGATTTCTGCAGAGCCCAAAGTGGGAGGGAGTGAGGAGAGTTCTCAGAAATGAAAGAAAAGGCCAGTGTGGCTGCAAAGCAGAGGGAAGCTGGTTCCGCCTCTGGCAGAGGGGGCTGTGAAGCCTGACTGAGAGGTTGGGGACTCTTGGAGAGCTCAGAGCAGGCACTGGTCTTTCCTTTTTAGTCTCCAACCTCCTTTAGATTTGGGACTGCTGCATCTAACTCATCTTGTTGCTCCCAGAGCCCAGCAGATATAAGTTTGTAGAATGAGTTAGTGTTGAATAAATAATTTGAAGAATGAGGCTTCACCACATTTAGAAATCTTATCAAGACTACGCAGAGATGTTTTCCAAGTCAATGATTTCTTATTGAAGGCACTTGAAATTTATATCCAGGATTTACAACACAGGCAGAACACATCTAGCTGGGAACGCCACTATGGCTAATATGTGATTATTATTTTTAGATAATTGGTTCACATCAATAAAGTTATTAATCCTGGCTTGGTTGCACAGGCTGGATTGCAATGGCGCTGTCTCAGCTCACTGCAGCCTCCACCTCCCAGGCTCAAGGGATTCTCCTGCCTCAGCCTCCTGAGTAGCTGTAACCACCACAGTTGCACGCCACCATGCCTGGTTAATTTGTGGACTTTTTAGTAGAGATGAAGTTTCACCATGTTGCCCAGGCTGGTCTCGAACTCCTGAGCTCAGGCAGTCTGCCCACCTCAGCCTCCCAACCTGCTGGGATTCCAGGTGTGAGCCACTGCACCATCCTCACTATGGTCTTTTTTATTTTTTATTTATTTATTTTTACTATGGTCTTTTTAAATGACAAGAGATTCCATTTCCTTTGTTTAAAACCCTTCAAAGATCTGGCTTCTAGTTATTGCTCAATAAATACTAGTTGGCTGAATATTTGTTCACTCAAGTCTTTCTCATTTATTAATTACATGAGGGAAGGCATGAATCAGAATTAACTGAGGAAAAAAAGGGAAGATGCTTGGAACCAAATCACGGAAGGGAGGAAAAACAGCAGCACCAAGTCAGTGAGTGTGAGCCACCTGCTTCAGCTTCTTGGCCACTGGACTTGGTTTAAAAATCTTGGCTTCAGGTCTCACATGTACCAATTACTACAAATATACTAGATATATGTATATATATATGTTATATATATATAAAAAACAGTATATATTAGTTATATATATAACTAATTACTACCATTTATATTTGCTTCATCTCTGAGCCTTGTCTTTTCTCACCTCTTAAATGAATATAATATGATTTATGACATCTTGTACAAGGCTTAACTAAGATACCAGAGTGAGTCTGAAAGTGCTTTGAAACTGCAAAACATTTAGAGAAACATAAGATGTTATTAACAAGGAAATTTCCACTGGAGATCTCTCCCTCTCTTCCTTTTCCTCAAAGTGTGGAAGAGTAATTGAGAGGGCTCTGGATTTTAACACTGTGGAGGGAAGGATCTTAGATTCTGCAATGAATTAAACTGCAGAATGCTTTCATAATATAAATAGCCGCCTCTCTCCCATACTTACTTATTTGGTTGGTTTTTGCAATTACTGGGGAGAGATCTAACAGAAAAGGAAACTTATTTGACTAAAATGAGAGAATAGGCTGGGCGTGGTGGCTCACGCCTGTAATCTCAGCACTTTGGGAGGCCGAGGCAGGTGGATCACCTGAGGTCAGGAGTTTGAGACCAGCCTAGCCAACATGGCAAAACCCCATCTCTACTAAAAATACAAAAATTAGCTGGGTGTGGGGGCATGGGCCTGTAATCCCAGGTACTCGGGAGGTTGAAGCAGGAGAATCGCTCGAACCAGGAGCCGGAGGTTGCAGTGAGCCAAGATTGCACCACTGCACTCTAACCTGGGCCACAGAGCGAGACTCTGTCTCAAAAAGTAAATAAATAAATAAGAGAATAGCAAAAGGCCAAATTACAATGCTAGGTGTTCATTTTTCTATGTCAGTTCCTCAGTATCAGGGTGCACTGCCCCAGCTCAAAGCTCCCTGCTTAGTATTTAACACATAATATGCATCTGAAATGTGCTTAGGCACTTTTCAAAGTTTAGATCATATCTAGCCAGATCACGCTTGAGATAGACACAGGTTTGTTTTTCCTCCTCAGATCCAGTAAAGACTGGGCTACACCGGCAGGTTCACTTGGGGATCAGAGTCCAATTTCAGATTAATCTTTGTTTAGTTCACTTACCACAATATTGTCTTACCTAGAGCTTACTTTATACAGAGTTATTTCTTATGCTATTTTCATCTATTTCTAACTTTCAGAAAAGGAAACAGTTTAACATTGGATGAATAGGATACTTTTCTCCCTCAGGGTATTTTAACAATGTATCAGGTATCTTGGAGGAGGCAGGATCCTCAGCAATGCAGGACACTTGTTGCTTTCTCTTGTAACTGACTCAGAATGTTACCATACAGTAAGTTCCTTTTCAAGATAAAACTGTGACAATGACAAAAGTCTCTTCCTATGTCTTTCTAATGATCATAATGGCTATTCTTTATTGAGTGTTAACCAGTGCTGGGTGCTTTGCATGATCTCATTTGACTGACCCCAGCATCAGCCTTATGAGGCAGCTACTATTTATTGTCCCCATTTACAGAAACGGGGCAGCCTTCTTTGTATGCTACCCAAGTTTTTACCTCCTGCATTACATTACTGTGAGCTTGTCCTGTTGCTTCTATTACATGGTGATTATTAGTTTGTATGTGTTAGATACTAACCCAGGAGTTCCTTTAATTTTTAAATGAAAAGGGAAGTTTGTTTTTTAAGGGGGGGTGGATCCAGAAGATAAGCTCATAAAGTGAGAAATGGAAGTAGAAGTCTTGATTACAATTTTACTTAAAGTGAATTTTTTTCTCTTACAAAAGAATGGAGTAAGCAAACTGAAAATTAAAAAGCCTTAAATTAAAAAGCTTTAGGATTAAAAATTTGAAAAAGGACTAATCAATCTGACCAGCATTTGCAAAACTTTAAAAGCAGACCTTTTGGTTTGACTGTTTATAAACTTCTCTTTCATTGAAATAAATAAATGATTTTCAGATTTACAACTTATTACCTATTTTCTCTATTCCCATTTACTGCAGAACATTTTTGTAAGCATCATGTTTATATGCAGCTCTCTGTGGCTAATGAATATGTTTACTGGAAGTACATTTTTTCTTTCCTTCTTTATCATTCAGGGAAAGGTATATGCCAAGTAGTTATCTCCTCGCAAAGGCATGACTTGACATTTTCATAGACTTCTTCAGACCAGCATTTTGAACTCTTGCATCATCTGGAAATGGTTGTTTTTGCTACATAACAATTTTTGTATTTGAGGACAAAGGCTAAAAAAGGACAATGTTGCCCATAAGAGGCATGCTAATTATCACAATAAATGGACATTGGTTTTTTGGGGGTTTGTTTGTTTGTTTGTTTGAGACAGAATTTCACTCTTGTTGCCCAGGCTGGAGTGCAATGGCACGATCTCAGCTCTCTGCAACTCCAGCTTCTGGGTTCAAGCGATTCTCCTGCCTCAGCCTCCCAAGTAGCTGGGATTACAGGTGCCTGCCTCCATGCCTGGCTAATTTTTTTTTTTTTTTTTTTTTGTATTTTTTGTTTGTTTGTTTTAGTAGAGACGGGGGTTTCACCATGTTGGCCAGGCCAGTCTCGAACTCCTGACCTCAGGTGATCCACCCACCTTGGCCTCTCAAAGTGTTGGGATTACAGGCATGAGCCACCACATCCAGCCCTTGTGCATTTGTTTTTGAGACAGGGTCTCACTCTGTTGCCCAGGCTGGATGGAGCAATAGTCTTGATCATGCCTCACTGAAACCTCTGCCTCCCAGGCTCAAGCGATCCTCCCATCTCAGCCTCCTGGTAGCTGGGACTACAGACATGCACCAGCATGCCTGGCTAATTTTTGTATTTTGGTACAGATGAGGTTTCGCCATGTTGCCCAGGCTGGTCTCAAACTCCTGGGCTCTAGTGGTCCTCCTGCCTCAGCCTCCCAAAGTTCTGGGATTACAGGTGTAAGCCACTATGCCTAGCTGGGATCTTGTTTTGATGCAGATTCAAACAGACCTTATTTTTTTGAGACAGAGCCTCACTCTGTTACCCAGGCTGGAGTGCAATGGCATCCTCTCGGCTCACCACAACCTCTGCCTCCCAGGTCCAAGCGATTCTCCTGCCTCAGCCTCCCAAGTAGCTGAGATTACAGGTGTGTGCCACCATATCCAACTAATTTTTGTATTTTTAGTGTAGATGGGGTTTCACCATATTGGCCAGGCTGGTCTCAAACTCCTGGCCTCAAGTGATCTGTCTGCCTCAGCCTCCCAAAGTGCTGGGATTATAGGTGTGAGCCACCACACCCAGCCCCAAACAACCAACTTTCAAACAATTTTTTAATATGACTAATTTTTCCCAATAGGCAAGCAAAGATTTTTAAGAGGACACTTATAAGGACAATTAGGGAATATGAACACTGAATATGTGATGATATTAAGCATCTATTGTTGCTTCTGGGGCAGTGTGATGATGTTCAAAACAAGGAGTCCTTATCTTTTAAGCATATGTACTAAAATATTTGCAACTGCAGTACTATGATGGTTAGGATTTCCTTAAGAAAAATCTAGTTTGCTGGGGGCAAGGAAAATGAGTAGGAGTATGAAGGAAGCTAGAATGGCCATTAGTTGATTATTGTCATAGTTGAGATATGGTTGCGGTTGCATTCTTTTTTTTTTTTTTTTTTTGGCATTTTTTGAAATTTTCTATAAGTATTTAAAATAGTAAGTTGTAAGCCATTAGGAAAATTGGGGAGAGGAAGAATGAGAGGAGAAGAGGGTGTTTCATATGTTTTGTAGACATGGACATGAATCTCCACACTGCTAGAATACAAGGTGTGTACACTTGTTATATTAGAGCCTGGAATGGCTGTTTAGAAACTTACTTGATCAAAAATAGAAAAGAATAGCCGGGCGCGGTGGCTCAAGCCTGTAATCCCAGCACTTTGGGAGGCCGAGATGGGTGGATCACGAGGTCAGGAGATCGAGACCATCCTGGCTAATACAGTGAAACCCCGTCTCTACTAAAAAATACAAAAACTAGCTGGGCGAGGTGGCGGGCGCCTGTAGTCCCAGCTACTCGGGAGGCTGAGGCAGGAGAATGGCGTGAACCCGGGAGGCAGAGCTTGCAGTGAGCTGAGATTCGGCCACGGCACTCCAGCCTGGGTGACAGAGCGAGACTCCGTCTCAAAAAAAAAAAAAAAAAAAAATAGAAAAGAACAATATAACTTCACTAGTTTGGTTCTGGATATCTGAGCTGACCTCTTTCTCCCTTCTATCTAAAAGCTGAAGGGACAGCCAGGCGCAGTAGCTCACGCCTGTAGTCCCAGCACTTTGGGAGGCAGAGGCAGGTGGATCACCTGAGGTCACGAGTTCCAGATCAACCTGGCCACCATGGTGAAACCCCATCTCTACTAAAAATACAAAAATTGGCTGTGCGTGGTGGCGGGCGCCTGTAATCCCAGCTACTCGGGAGGCTGAGGCAGGAGAATTGCTTGAACCCAGGAGGTGGAGGTTGCAGTGAGCCGAGATCATGCCACTGCACTCCAGCCTGGGTGACAGAGGGAGACTCTGTCTGAAAACAAACAAACAAACAACAGCAACAAAACCCAAAAACTGAAAGGAACATCTTCACTGGCACGTATTTAAAAAATCCTAGATTATGTTACAGTCATTTTGTTACTATGTTGGGCCTGGCCAACTTCAGGAAACAGAAACTCTTTGACCTCCCCTCCTTTCACTTGCCCCAAGGTAGGACTGTAATCTTTCCCCACTTTTCTGATTGTGGTTCCTAAGACCCTCATTCCAGAAAGGGTTCCGCCCTATACCCTGGGGGAAGGAATGCTAACACCATGAAGATTCCATAAACACATTGGGTTCAGAGAGTTCCCAGATCGCTGAACACATGGAGGTTCTTAGAGGCCGGTGTACCCAGAGAGGGCGTGGAAGCTCTGTGCTCCTTCCTTGGGCACTGCTCCTGGCATATCTCTTCATCTGTATCCTTTCTAATATCCTTCATAATAAAACAGTAAACATAAGTGTTTTCCTGAGTTCTGTGATCTGCCCCCAGCAAATTAATCGAACCCAAAGAGAGGGTCATGGAAACCCCAACTTGAAGCTGGTCAGTCAGAAATTCCAGAGGCCTGACCTTGTGACTGGGGAGGATGGGGTGCAGCCTTGGGGGCTGAGCCCTCGATTGTGGGATCTCACACTATCGCTGGGTAGATAGCACCAGAATTGAATTCGAGGACACCCAGCTGGTATCTGCTCCAGAACTGGTGGTGAGGAGAGGTCCCCATATTTGGTCACAGAAGTCTTCTGTATTTATGATTGTTGTGTGAGAGCAGAAGAAAAACACAATTTGAGGATTTTCTGAATGTATGTGCATTGTTTTTTGTAATTTTAAAAAATACTATCACCAGGCACAGTGGCTCATGCCTGTAATCCCAGCACTTTGGGAAGCCGAGGTGGGCGGATCACTTGAGGTCAGGAATTTGAGACCAGTCTGACAAACACGGGGAGTCCCAGCTGCTCAGGAGGCTGAGGAATGAGAATTGCTTGAACCCGGGAAGTGGAGGTTACAGTAAGATGAGATCTGAGATCGCACCACTGCACCCCAGCCTGGGTGACAGAGCAAGACTCAGTCTCAAAAAATAAAATAAAATAAAATAAAAAAATGCTTTAGGTTACTACCAGCAGAAATCCCTCTGAAGGCCGGGCATAGCGGCTCACGCGTGTAACTCCAACACTTTGGGAGGCTAGGCAGGTGGAGTGTATTGTTTGAGCCCAGGAATTCAAGACCAGGTGGGGCAACATGGTGAAACCCCATCTCTACAAAAAATACAAAAAATTAGGTTGACATGGTGTCATGTGCCTATGGTCTCAGCTAATCGGGAGGCTGAAGCAGGAGGATCTCTTGAGCCTGGGAAGTCGAGGCTGCAGTGAGCTATAATTCTGCCACTGCACTCCAGCCTAGGTGACAGAGTGTGACCCTGTCTCGAAAATAAATTAATTAATGAATAATGTTAAAAAAAAATTTTAGTCTGGGCATCTTGGCTCACACCTGTAATGCCAGCACTTTGGGAAGCCGATGAGGGAGGATCACTTGAACCCAGAAATTTGAGACCAGCCTGGGCAACGTGGCAAGATGCCATTTCAGTAAAAATAAATAAATAAATAAGGGGCCTATGAAAGATCATGAACCTCTTGAAATTGTCAATGAAAAGAGTCAAACACTGTAACATATTTGAAGAGGTTTAGTCTGAGCCAAATATGTTTGGCTAAGGCTTACGACAGCCTCAAGAAGTCCTGAGAACAGGTGCCCAGGGTGGTTGGTTGCCCCTTGATTTTATACATTTTAGGGGGACAGATAATCTCTCCTGAAGAAAAGATTTGGAAAGGAAAGGAGATTTTCTACAGAATGTAGATTTTCCCCACAAGAGACAGTTTTTCAGGGCCATTCTAAAATACATCAAAGAAACGGATTCTGGGGTAAAATACTTAGATTTCTTTAAGGGCTTGTTATTTGTCATGTGATGCTATACTAGTGAGGTTGAGATTTGGTATCTTATACTAGAAGAGTCTGTTTTGTCAGTCTCGAGATCTCTGTTGTAATGTTAATGCTGGTCAGTTGAATTCTAAAGGGAGAAATTAAGAGAAACCTAGAAACCTAAGAGGTTTCCTCATACCTTTATAAACAATCTACAAGAGATTCAGGGGGTGATGGGTTCTTGCTTTTCTATTATTTACTTACTCTTATTCACTACTTTTTTTTATTTTTCATTTTATGGCAGAAGGAGGAGAGGGGGACAGAAGGAGAGAGGGAGAGAGGAAGGAGAGGGAGAGGGAAAGACAGGGAGAGAAGGAGACAGGGAGAAAGGAAGAGAGGTAGGAGAGAGGGAGACAAGAGGAAGAGAGGTAGGGAAAGGGAGGGAGGGCGAGGGAAGGCAAGAGTAGGTGAGAGTGAGCCAGAGAGAGACAGAGACAGCACACACAGACTTACTACACTGATGAAATTATATTCAAGGCCGGGCGCGGTGGCTCAAGCCTGTAATCCCAGCACTTTGGGAGGCCGAGACGGGCGGATCACGAGGTCAGGAGATCGAGACCATCCTGGCTAACACGGTGAAACCCCGTCTCTACTAAAAATACAAAAAATTAGCCGGGCGAGGTGGCCGGCGCCTGTGGTCCCAGCTACTCGGGAGGCTGAGGCAGGAGAATGGCGTGAACCCGGGAGGCGGAGG